>NC_051846.1:0-15522 GCF_002237135.1 Teleopsis dalmanni
ACACAGTGTTTTGTTCGGGAAACTTGAAGGTTGTTGTTGTTTTGACCAAGAATCACGTCAGTTCAAAAGGAGGAAAACCGAAGAAAAATGGAAAATGCGGAAGAAGATAAACCTTATGTTGATTAACTGCTGAAGAAAAACGAATTTTGGAGTACGATATTTGTTTTAAATTGACTGAAACACAACATTCTCGTTGCTTTTAATTATTTTAGTGTTCGCAATTGTGCTTTAACGATATTTGTTTTAGATTGTATTAACACAAAACGTTTTCGTTGCTTTTAAATATTTTGGTGTTAGCAATTGTGCTTTTGACCATATTTGATTCAGATTGTATTAACACAAAACGTTTTCGTTGCTTTTAAATATTTTGGTATTAGCAATTGTGCTTTTGACAATATTTGATTCAGATTGTATTGACACAAAACGTTTTCGTTGCTTTTAAATATTTTGGTGTTAGCAATTGAGCTTTTGACGATATTTGTTTCAGATTGTATTAACACAAAACGTTTTCGTTGTTTTTAAATATTTTGGTATTAGCAATTGTGCTTTTGACAATATTTGATTCAGATTGTATTAACACAAATCGTTTTCGTTGCTTTTAAATATTTTGGTATTAGCAATTGTGCTTTTGACAATATTTGATTCAGATTGTATTAACACAAAACGTTTTCGTTGCTTTTAAATATTTTGGTGTTAGCAATTGAGCTTTTGACGATATTTGTTTCAGATTGTATTAACACAAAACGTTTTCGTTGTTTTTAAATATTTTGGTATTAGCAATTGTGCTTTTGACAATATTTGATTCAGATTGTATTAACACAAATCGTTTTCGTTGTTTTAAATATTTTGGTGTTAGCAATTGTGCTTTCGACAATATTTGTTTCAACAATTTAGAATCACTTGATTCAAGTTAGGGCTGTTTTCTATCACTCATAGAATTAACTTTACTCCACTTTCTTTTATTGCTTAAATTAACCATTTTCTATCTTGAAATCGCAAGGTAAAAATGCTTTAGAACCGTGCAGCCCGACTGTGATATATATGAACACTAGAACGTTCAGATCGCGCTATTGTTTTCGGTTTAGATCGTTCCTTGCGCGATGGAGACAAAACAGCAACTGCTAGTCAAAAGTTTCTGTACTTTTGAGTTAGCTTCCAAAGTAGCGTGTTTGCTGGTCACGTTTTGTAGTGTCAGCACATTCCACGCTCGCGTTGCGGGATCGTTGCCTTCTGCATAGTCTTATGCTACCGCATCGTAATATGAGACTTAGTGCCAAGGCTATGCTTGCATATTTATTTAATAACGGCCAAACCGTTTTTTCCACACCCTATCGTGCATGTAACCACAACATCCCTTCCCCCTTGCAGAGGAGCGTTGACGCTCTTCAAAGGACTTCCTTGTCATTGGTGACATAGCAAAACATAACGACAGCATATATAATTTAGTTTACATAGAATTTCCAAAATCATAACAATAATATTCGTTACATATAAAACATTTCACTTTACAATTTAAATTATTTCATATATAATTCCAATGTATTTCCATGTATTTATCTAGCGTAATGTATAATGAATTACTTATTTTTTGTTTAATACTATATTTTTTATAATTGTATTTTCTTACAGATATAAATTTATAAGTATATATTTTTGTTTTTTTTTTTTTAAAAGAATTTGATTTTACATAGTCTTAAAATATTGCACATGCTAATTGTATTTGTTATTTCATATTATCTTCGCATAATTTTGAATATTATTAATTATCTTCTCATATATATTTTTTTTTTATAATTGAATTTTCTTACATATATAAAATTATAAGTATATATTTTTGTTTTTTTTTTTTTAAAAAGAATTTGATTTTACATAGTCTTAAAATATTGCACATGCTAATTGTATTTGTTATTTCATATTATCTTCGCATAATTTTGAATATTATTAATTATCTTCTCATATATATTTTTTTTTTATAATTGAATTTTCTTACATATATAAAATTATAAGTATATATTTTTGTTTTTTTTTTTTTAAAAAGAATTTGATTTTACATAGTCTTAAAATATTGCACATGCTAATTGTATTTGTTATTTCATATTATCTTCGCATAATTTTGAATATTATTAATTAACTTCTTATATATTTTTTTTATTATAATTGATTTTTCTTACATATATAAAATTATAAGTATTATATTTTGTTTTTTTTTTTAAGAAAGAATGATTTACATAGTCTTAAAATATTGACATGCTAATTGCAATTTGTTATTTCATTTATCTTCGCTAATTTTGAATATTATTATTATTTCTAATATAATTTTTTTTTTTTATATAATTGAATTTTCTTACATATATAAAATTATAGTATATATTTTTGTTTTTTTTTTTTTAAAAGAATTGATTTAACATAGTCTTAAATATTGCACATGCTAATTGTATTTGTTATTTCATATTATCTTCGCATAATTTTGAATATTATTAATTATCTTCTCATATATATTTTTTTTTTATAATTGAATTTTCTTACATATATAAAATTATAAGTATATATTTTTGTTTTTTTTTTTTTAAAAAGAATTTGATTTTACATAGTCTTAAAATATTGCACATGCTAATTGTATTTGTTATTTCATATTATCTTCGCATAATTTTGAATATTATTAATTATCTTCTCATATATATTTTTTTTTTATAATTGAATTTTCTTACATATATAAAATTATAAGTATATATTTTTGTTTTTTTTTTTTTAAAAAGAATTTGATTTTACATAGTCTTAAAATATTGCACATGCTAATTGTATTTGTTATTTCATATTATCTTCGCATAATTTTGAATATTATTAATTTATTAATTATCTTCTTATATATATTTTTTTTTATAATTGAATTTTCTTACATATATAAAATTATAAGTATATATTTTTGTTTTTTTTTTTTTTAAAAAGAATTTGATTTTAAATAGTGAAAAGAAAAATTTTCTTTTTTTTTTTTTTTTAAATAGTTAACTAATGCACATGTTGTTTACTTAAATTTCTACTTCATATGACATATAGGTATATTGCTCTTAAAGTATTATCATGCATTTAATTACTTAAACAAAGCTTCGTTTAGTAATCTCCTGCCGTAACAATACTGTAACAGCCTTGGTACCTATGTTCGGAAGTATTTTTTACTTATTTACTTGTGCATGTATGCATTGCAATGCTTAACATGTGTATAATAATTTATAATTTTTATTATAAGGTATAGTTCGATTGTTGTTTATACATCATCTTTGTACAGGGCGTCCCCTTACATTCGCTTCTCTGTAGATCTGTAGTTAAAAAAAACGTATTAAGTTAAAAAAAATTTTCTATCTTTAATAATATTTCAAGTAATGGCTTGGTTGCGCCGGCCATCTGTAACTCACTCAGGTTTAAAATAATTTCCTGATTACCAATCGTTACCAGTTCCAAAAATGCAAACTTCCATCTATAATCTACTGAAAAGAAAATGGAAAAAATAAAAATAAAAAACCCTAAACAACTAGACCGTGGATTGGGTATTTCGACTCTCACTACTGCCATCGGCCTGTAGTGCCGAATCATCCCGTGCCGGGTATTTCTTTATCACCGAACGAATGCTCGGAAAAGATCTAAACGGTGGCGCGTTAGTGGTCCCATTCTGTGAAATTTTTACCCGAATTCCGCCTTGTCTTTTGCATAGTATGAATACAATCGCTGATAATCCAATGATTATTCCTATTGAAATGACCCCTAATGATGTTGTAGCTACTCTATGGTAGTGTAACTCCTGTATTTTATTGATGTTGTCCTGTTGATTCAACACCACTTCCTCGAATGTAGGAATCCGTTCCGTACTCAGTGTTTTCTCAAACATCGGAATTACCCACACTTGCTCCCATCGCAACACCTTATTATCAAACATCTTTGTCTGTATGGTTACAGAACAATTCGAAAAATTTACGATATAGTGACCGGTCAATGTCACATTCTTCTTTTCACATGTGTTTGTTAGGGTATCGTTTCGTCCATTTATTATTATAATCATACTACCACTGAGCTCTATTATTGAGCTGCGGTTCATCATTATTGATTGGCAATGCCCCTGAACAGACAGTGTTTACTCCTTTCCAGTTCAAATAATGACTGACCCTCCCTGAACGTATACGTTAAGTTATTTGCTTCTACAATTGTTTCCGGTTCTGCTACTATTTGGAGCTGTTGCTCATTGGGTATCGGTACTAACAATACCTTGTCCACCGTCATGAACTGCGACGGTACTTTAATTATCATGCTTAACTCCCCGTTATCCCAGTTAGTAGCTCCGGTTCTAATTCCTTGCAATTTTTCCAAGTTAATTTGTAATTTTTCTGATTCTGTTGCCGTGAGGATTTCTGGTAGAAACAAACCCCTTTTTGCCGCCGCTAAAGTTGTTGCTAGCTGTTGTACTTTTCCTTTGAATATGTTTAGGCGGAAAAGTAAAGCAATCGTGAGGTCTTCTTGGACCCGCTGCCTGTTACTCTCACCTATCTCTATCAATTTCCCTAGTATTATTTTCCTGTCTGACTCCAAAGCATGCTTTAAGGAATTAATTGATTTGTTAAATACATCGTTAATCAGCACCTGCTGATTTGTATTTTTAATGAGATTGTGATTATTGTTATCAATCATCCTTAAATGCTCGTCGATGTTCTGACGGTCGTCATCCGTCATAGTTCCATACAGCCAATTTTGAAGATTACCAACAGCATTAAACAATCCTCTTCTCTGCCTTATTTCTACCAGATTATTAATGGTCCTTTCTATCGATTCCATTTCTTCTTCTGCAATAGAAGTGTAGCTGTTTACTTCCATGTGGCCTAGAATTTGTTTAAAATGGTCCAGTAGCGCATGTAGCCCATGCACATTCACCATGTGAATTATATAATCGTATTTACTGACGATTCTCACAGATCCCATGTTCATTTCCGCATATCCTAAATCGCTACTCAAACGTTGAATCGTCAAATTAGCTAACCCTCCGTGTAGCTTTAATGAAATTACCAACCAAATCAGGAACCACTGCAAATTAGAATCCTCTCATTAAACCAGGGAAACAGTCAGAACATTTATTATTTATAGAAAAACTACCCATCACCAACCCGGGGTCAACTAGCAATACCCTAGCAATACCCTAGCAATACCCTATGTGAGTGCTGAGTTCGGACAATCACAAAAATCGTCTGCACGAAAATTCACCCTTGCAGTTTGTAACAAATTTGACAAACATTTTCAAAATTATCAAGTAGAGAGAGAAAAAAAAAATTTATTTATCTTATTTATTTATTATTTATTTTTATTTATTTTATGTAATATTATTATTCCCCGAAACCAAGAAAATTTTATGTATCTTCCCTATACATTATTTTTAAACCGTATTCATCATATGATGCTATTAACAATTTCAACAACTTTTCGAATTTGGCAAAATAAATTATACAACTATTGGAAAACCCAATAAAAACTATTCTTTGATTCTTGTCGAAAACCTAATTCTGCTTTATATAGAGTAAGTTTCAAGTGCTTAATATATAACCAATAAGTAATACTCAATAAGTTAAAGTGCTTATTGAATATTATAAGAATTAAGGCTTTTCAAATATCCATAAAATAAAAACCCAAAATAACTAGGTCATGTATTGGATTTTTGCCTCAAGTTTAGGTAAAAGTTTTCCGAATAATCTTATTAAATTTAAAATTAAATTATAAAGGCAGCAGCTGAGTATGATTCAAACCGTGGTGAAATCAGACAGGAATGTCGCCGTAAAAATGGTCGATCATTCGCAAGTTCTATCGCTTGCGCATGTTAAGAAATGTATATGAACAATCATGTGTGTAATTTTCATTAAAATCTAAGACATTAAGTTTATATATTATAGACAATAAATAAATGAAATGAACAAACATTACGTGTTTAATTTTATTACCGAAAGTATGAAAGTGTTTTGAACAATTTGAAGTTCTATCGCACGCAATCAAGTACTGCAATCGAGTACTGTGATGGCAAATCTGATTGGCCTCGTGAATTCCGACCCAATCAGATGTATGTGCGAGGAATTCATCACATTATTCGTGATGGTTATTGAGCGAAGATCGACTAATGTCGATAGCACGAAGGTTGTCATACAAATGAAGGTTGTGTCCCTTTCTTCCTCTGGTACTTAAACAAGATACCCCAGGTATGATAGTTACAATGTATATCTAGATGATGTTGTAAAGTTACAGAAGTTGTCAAGAGAGTAAAAATTTATTGGTGTTTCCGTCCGTTGATCAAAAAACCATAACACCATGTTATGGCGTGGTAACACAAGGTAAACTGGATGACCAAATGATAATCCTTACTTGGAAAATCAAACATAAATAAAAACAATAAATAAAAACACACAGTAGTTGACTGCGAAATTGTATATGGGCGGTTTGAATGTAAATTTTTAGTTCGCCGTCTACTGTTGAGTGTTATTTGTATCAATAATAATTGCATAAAATTTTAAACAGATATATGCATATTTATAAATCAAATATTGTGTTGTGAAATATATTTTACTCTGAATATTCTCCGAGTAGAATTTGTGGTACTTTAAATCTAAATCCAATATGTTTATTTTCATTAAAACGAAATAAAAAATGAAAACATTAAATTTGGTATCAAAAAAAAAATTTTCAGCAGACATCTTACAACTTTTTAATTATTTTGTTTTTTCAAAAAATGGCTTTACCAAGTTGTTGTGGAAAGTTTTCGTCTTCCCTTTTATGGAAATTCTTACATTAACCGTGTTGGGAACCTCTTTTACCACATAGGGACCTTCCCATTTGGGTGCAAATTTACTCTTCCTCGATTGGTTCTTCAGGAGCACTTTCTCTCCTATTCTAAATTTTCTTTCCTTTTTATTTTTGTCATAATATTTTTTAGACGCTAATTTCGCCTTCTTCTGATTCTCCCTCACTAACCCATGAGAACGTTGAATTTGATATTTCAATATTTGAGAATAATCATCGAAATTGTAGATAGGTGACGGCCTTTTCCTCAGCGTTACTGGAATCTCTACCTCAAAACCAAACAAAGTCCTACTCGGTGTTTGCTTTGTAGTCATGTGTACCATATTATTGTGCACATGCATGTCGTGGTGTAACCGCGGTGAAATTAGAACCATTATCCGTCACCAGTATCCGCGGTATGTTGAACTTTGCAATTATTTCTTCGAAGAAAGCCCGCGCTACCGTTACTGCTTCAGCATCCGGTAGAGCGACACAAATCACATATTTGCTAAAGTCATCTTGGAAGGTCAGAATGCATCTACTACCCCTTGACGAATAAGGCAATGGGCCAACTATGTCCATATAAACCTTGTCAAACGGCCTTTGAGGCGTGTCTGTGATAATCATGGGCATTCTATTTTCCCTCGAGCTTTTGTTTCTTTGACACCGCGAGCATGCCCTCACGTAATCCTTAATCTGCCTTTGCATTCCACTCCACTTAAATTGTTTTCGAATCCGGAAATATGTGCGAGTGGCTCCCTGATGGCCTCCCATTGGGGAATCATGGAATCTAGTTAGTACCTCTTTTATGTCTCTGGTGTCAGTCAGATAAAGGGCCTGATCCTCCCCTCCTGGATCACGTTCCTCTTCCTTGTTTGTATTGTTTGAAACTGTTGTCCCTAGCTCGGCATCGGCTACAGATTGTTGTGACGGTGCGTTGGTCTTCCCTTGATTTGCAGAATCTGTATTTTTTCCATCCCTTTCTGTTGAGGTTTTCGATCTGGTTACTACTTGAATCTCACTTGATTCAATTGGTAGTCTGCTCAGTGCATCCGCGTTTAAATTGGACTTCCCAGGTTTATAACAAATTTCGAAATCATATTCCAATAATTTTAGCCTAAACCGACCTAGCCTGGTGTCTTGGGTTTTTTGATTTGCCACCCCTCTGAGAGGTTTGTGGTCCGTGAAAATCTTAAAATACCTTCCCAACAGGTAAGATCTGAAATTTCTAGTTGCCCAGACAATTGCTAGGAATTCCTTCTCGATGGTGGAGTATTTTCTCTCTGTTGCACTCAGTGCTCTGCTTGCAAAATACAGTGGAAGATCCTCACCTATCTTTCCTTGCGAAAGAACGGCTCCCAACGCTTCATCACTAGCATCGGTCGTCAAAACGAATGGTTTGGTAAAGTCAGCATATTGTAAAATGGGTGGGTTAGTTACGGATTCCTTTAAATCATCCATTGCCTTTTGACACTCGTTCGACCAAACAAATTTTTCCCCCTTCCTCAGTAACTTGTTTAATGGTAGGGAGATTTTCGCGGCATTGGGTATGAATTTCCTGTAATAATTTACTAAACCCAGGAATGCTTGCAATTGTTTAATTGTTTTCGGAGAACGAATGTTCTTTACACATTCTGTTTTCGATGGATCAGGTAGGACTCCTTCACTTGAACATTTGTGTCCCAAATAAACCACCTCTCACCGCAGGAAATAACATTTTTCCGTTTGCAACTTCAGGTTGTATTTACGCAAACGTCGAACACCTTCCTGAGACGCTTGTCATGTTCCGCTAGATTACTGCCATATATAACAATGTCGTCTAAATAAACGAAACAGTCCAACCCTTGAAGCCCAGTTAGTATATTGTTCATTATTCGCTGGAACGTTGCTGGGGCTCCCGTCAATCCGAATGGCATCCTAAGGAACTCATAATGTCCTGTGCTAGTACTGAAAGCCGTCTTATCCCGATCCTGATTATCTAGAAGTACCTGGTGATAACCACTGGCCAGATCGAGAGTAGAAAAATATCTACTGCTGCCTAATTGGTCCAGAATCTCGTCAATCTTGGGAATTGGAAACACTTGTTTTATAGTTATATCATTTAGTTTTCTGAAATCGACTACGAGCCGCCATTTTTTCTCCCCAGCAGATCCCTGTTTCTTGGGAACTAGAATAATCGGTGAATTCCAAGGCGACACACTTGGTGCAATGACGTCGTCTTCCAACATTTTCTGTACTTGTTTGTCAATTTCTGCCTTATGAGCCTCTGGTACTCGGTACTGCCTAATGTTAATAGGAGGTTTGCCTGGTTCTGTAGGTATTTCATGTCTCAACGCAGTTGTATGAGACAGTTTATCCCCCTTAAGTATAAATATATCGCTATAATCTTGAAGACTGCCCACTATGACTTACCTCTCTTCTTCGTTGATGTTATCGTCTAATCTCACCGAATTCATCAGTAAGTTAAAACGCTCCGAGTCCCCTGCGCTGCTTAGTAAATTTACGTTCTGGTTTGATTCCACCTTTAATTCTTCATATAGCTCATAATTAGGCAACACTTGATTATGCAGCACTACCGCAAAGTCATTGGAATTTAATATAGGAATATGCCCTGTGTGATTAATCACTCGAGTGAGTGTGCCTCCTACGTATACATCTTGTGAGATTTCTTTTCGGCTCACTACTATATCTCCTGACTCGACAGATACTCTGATAGGAACTATTTTGACTGACCTAGCCGGAATTGTGATAGCCCTGGCTATACAAATTCGTCGATCACCCTCCGCTCGCGTGAGAGGCAATGTCGCCATCGTCTTTCCTTTATCCAAAAGAATCAATTTTTTGTGCACCGTGTCTGCTATGCAACGATTCCAAAGTTCGTCTCTACCTAGTAATCCATCAGCTGGTAAACTTGTACCTTCCGGAACTACGTGCATCCTAAAATTCAGTCCTGGTATGTCCTTGTGATGAATTATCACGGACCCCAATGTATGAGTTTTTCCTCCGAATGCCCCAACCAATCGTTTAGTATCACCTTGGTTTATGTTTATTTTTCTCTTTAGGGATTCAGGATTGATCAGACTGGTGTCTGCCCCTGAGTCCAACAAAAGTACTAACTGTTCGTTAATTGCTTGATCGCAAGGGTAAATAATGAAAGCATCATCGTGGCCCTCTTCCGTCGTATCACAACAGACGTCTGCGACGTGGTTATAATCCTGATCCCGGAAAATTTGTCGCTGAGAAGAAAATCTCCACTTGGTTTTACGCACCCTTGTTTTTAAATTTAATATTAACATTATAAATAAAGCCAATAATGATTGTATGATTTGACTCACAGATTCCTTTAGCAAACCTTTATGTTCCTCGTAAGTTCTATTTTCGTACTGAGGTGTATGGTCGTAGTAGTAAATCTGCGGTTGTTCTTTAAATGATACCTTCTTTGTGAACTTCTTCATGCGTTTTCTCCTTGACATTTCGGTCATATTGTAAGTTATTTTAGAGGTTCTTGACCTCCCCTTATGTGCCTCAACTGAAGGAGCTGAGGTGATTAAACTATTATCCACTTCATGTACTAAACCATTTCCGGGAGAGAATAACTCTTCTACTGAAATGCGTGAAATATCGCATTCATTTTGGGTATCAGCTGTTTTATCGCCTACCCTATGCCAATTTAGGTTTTGATCATCGGCTGTCCAACCCTTTGGCGGGGGTTGGGCCGGCTTTAGTTTCCCTGATTTGTAGACATCGTTCCCCGTCGTATCTCGGGGTCACGTATTCCTTGTGGTATGAAAACATTGGAGGACGTGTAGCCGTTTGGAGGCCGGTTCTCAAACCTACGAGGTTGTGGTTGCCGATACTCACGTCTGTATTGTGGAAATTGATTTGAAAATCCTCGTTCATACTGATTAGGGCCTCGGTTTGGTTGTTGGCTCAACCCAGAATTGCGAGTTGTGAAATTTGACAGATTAGACGAAGTAGTATTTTGATAATTTCTGCCATCTCTCTGAGGACGCGCGACTTGTTGCGCTTTCTGAAAACAAAACTGATTTTCCTCATGACCTTTAATTTGGCACTGCTTGCAGAACACCGTTTGTAGTCTTTTAAAACAACGCTCTTTCTCATGTCCAATTTTTTTGCAAAAACTACAAGTTTTCACGCTGGATGCGCCTTTATTAGCACATTTTGGCCCTATTTCATGCCCGTAATCTCCGCAGTTGACGCAATACGGCGTATTTTTCCGTTGACGACATTCCTCCCTTACGTGGCCTTTCTTCCGACAAAAAGTACAAGTCAACTGATCATCCACCGGTGACCTGTATTCTGACTCAGCGTGGTTGAAATTAACTTGATGGCCCTTCTTATATTCCTGTCTCTTCTCCGCCATCTTAATTAAACCAATTAAACTTGATTCCAGTAAAAACAGCCATAAATATTTAATTAGAAATTAAAACAACTTTATCATTCATGACTTCTAGTCGATAAATGAGAAAAAAAAACGACTTCCCAGTGAATATAGGATTCAACAGAAACAAAGAACAATAAAACCAAATGCCCAATATTAATAGACCAATCAATAAAACAACTTCCCAAAGATTAAGGTATTCCACCGAGAGAAAAAAAAAAAAAAAACAAATAAAACCCAAAATCCAACAGCAGTGGTTCTACTGCCTATGTACTTATTAGATCTATTATAGATCACTAAAAACGTTCTACACGCCCGACAACGGAAATATGTTTTTCTTAACGAATTCTGTTAATTTGTTATTTTCTTTTATAGAATTATAAACTTACGTTTAGCTATAAAGAATTTGACATATTGAACTTGTTATACATACAACTATGTTGTATGTATACAATGTTGTAAATTCAGTTTTAAATTTTTCCCCCAACGCACTCCTAAGTTCGTTACTTTTATTTAAATAAATTTTTTTTTTTTTAAAAAAAAATTTCGACGTTATAGTCGACTAAACGCGGATTCTAATAATATATTTTTATTAAGTTGCGTTACATAATAAAATGCTTTGTTTGCACTCTCATTTTTTTTTAAATATATACTTATAACCATAAGCATTGGACACATAAAGTTAATTGTTTTATCTAACAATAACATTGATGTTTATACCTAATTCAGTGACTAAAATGAAAGAAAACAAAACATAAGGCTATGAACAAGATTTTAAATAATGTTCAATATAATAAAAAAAATGAAATAAAATATACAAACAATAAACAAAATACATGATTTGTTATATTAATGTATACTATTGGGGAATTCGAATACACGAGATCGAAATACAACAGTTTTAACTTTAGCAGACTTTAGCAAGCTAAATGTTAAAAAATATTTTTTTTTTTTAATTATAAAAATATTTATTGAATATTTATATTTATTGAAATATTTATTGATATATATATATTTATTTATATACATTAATTGATATTTATTGATAAATGAATAAAAAAAAATTATATTAATACCAAGTACATATTTTAAATTATGTATTATTGGATTTATATAATAACCAAATTAGAATTATTTCATAAATTCTTTAACGGAAGAAAAAAATGTATAAAACATACGTATAGCAAAAACTCGGAGTTGCAAAAACTCAATCACTCACATTTATAATAAAGAAAGAGGAACAAAAAAAAAACATTGAAACCAATATTCGATCTCTCACTTACATTTCCAGAGTTTCAGTTTAAGTGCTGAAAACTCAACTTTCAATTAAAGAGTTACAGTTTAAGTGCTGTCAATTCATTTCCTTAGGTGTTAATTCATTAACATTTTAATTTAATTAACAAAGCCAACTGTATATAATGTCAACTGATACAATGTTCTGACGAGTATAAAAACTCTGTATGTCTACATTTACATACCGACACTGTTCACTGTTGACGTTCACAGCAATAAACTAAATATTCATAAAAAAAAAACTCAGCGAAGAAATAAACAGCCATAACTTCCATGTGGCTACTGTTACACATTTAGCCCACACAAGACAAAACAAAACAAACAAAAAAAAACACAACGATTATTATTACGACAAAGCATTAAAAATCGTGACATAAAAATAGATCAAACAACCAAACAAACGAACACAACGAGAATAATTCATGTCAATTGACATGAACACCCGCAAACAAAATTTTCTAAACACAACACCAGTAAACAAAATTTTCTAAATAGAAATATATACGTTTATTTAGCACATTTTTTTTTTATTATTATTTTACTATTTATTATTAATTCCTTATCATTAACTCTTACACACAAAAAAAAATAGTTTCCAAAAAAAAAAACAAAAAAAAAAATGTATTCTAATCAAAAACGTTTTCCATTCAAAAGGAATGCAAGAAGAACACGAAAATTCTAATTTATACAAATCATAATTCAATAAATAAATTATAAATGATCAATAAATTATAAATTTTTAATGATGCTTACCTGCATCCTAGCGGCTGCGCCAATTTGTTGTGGTCCCTATCGGTGTTGATATTACAAAAAAAACACGGGGAGTTGGGGTTCAGATCTTGTATATTTATTAGATTTAATCCCTACTTCAATGCTGTCGTCGCTTTGCTATGATCCGGATCTTCTGATGCCGACCTGTTGCTGCTGGTGTTGTTACTTCCAACTTAGTGGTTGATGGGATTACTTTCGTTAAAGTTGTGTACTGGTGTTGTTCTGCTTATACTTCTGCTGTGCCTCTGCTGCTTTCTTTGAAACAATTATGATCACAACCGAGTTAGTTTTGTTAAAGATTAGGGTTATTGCTGGTGGTAACACAGTGTTTTGTTCGGGAAACTTGAAGGTTGTTGTTGTTTTGACCAAGAATCACGTCAGTTCAAAAGGAGGAAAACCGAAGAAAAATGGAAAATGCGGAAGAAGATAAACCTTATGTTGATTAACTGCTGAAGAAAAACGAATTTTGGAGTACGATATTTGTTTTAAATTGACTGAAACACAACATTCTCGTTGCTTTTAATTATTTTAGTGTTCGCAATTGTGCTTTAACGATATTTGTTTTAGATTGTATTAACACAAAACGTTTTCGTTGCTTTTAAATATCTTGGTGTTAGCAATTGTGCTTTTGACCATATTTGATTCAGATTGTATTAACACAAAACGTTTTCGTTGCTTTTAAATATTTTGGTATTAGCAATTGTGCTTTTGACAATATTTGATTCAGATTGTATTAACACAAAACGTTTTCGTTGCTTTTAAATATTTTGGTGTTAGCAATTGAGCTTTTGACGATATTTGTTTCAGATTGTATTAACACAAAACGTTTTCGTTGTTTTTAAATATTTTGGTATTAGCAATTGTGCTTTTGACAATATTTGATTCAGATTGTATTAACACAAATCGTTTTCGTTGTTTTAAATATTTTGGTGTTAGCAATTGTGCTTTCGACAATATTTGTTTCAACAATTTAGAATCACTTGATTCAAGTTAGGGCTGTTTTCTATCACTCATAGAATTAACTTTACTTCACTTTCTTTTATTGCTTAAATTAACCATTTTCTATCTTGAAATCGCAAGGTAAAAATGCTTTAGAACCGTGCAGCCCGACTGTGATATATATGAACACTAGAACGTTCAGATCGCGCTATTGTTTTCGGTTTAGATCGTTCCTTGCGCGATGGAGACAAAACAGCAACTGCTAGTCAAAAGTTTCTGTACTTTTGAGTTAGCTTCCAAAGTAGCGTGTTTGCTGGTCACGTTTTGTAGTGTCAGCACATTCCACGCTCGCGTTGCGGGATCGTTGCCTTCTGCATAGTCTTATGCTACCGCATCGTAACATGAGACTTAGTGCCAAGGCTATGCTTGCATATTTATTTAATAACGGCCAAACCGTTTTTTCCACACCCTATCGTGCATGTAACCACAACATACATACATAAGTATGTTGTGCTTAATGATATCCTGGATGTTTGCATACGCATAGAAAAAATGCATGAAATTTTTTTCTTTTGCTTCAGGTTTGCATATTACCACGTGCATTATTAGCAAATGGTGACAGACAGACGGGTAGGGAAATCTTATGTTTCAAGTCACCGTTTTAAGTGGCCCTTAGACAGCAAGGCGCGTTGACAAACGTACGAAGTCTTCTCTTGTCATTACACATTAAATATACCAACAATTTTTTCAACACGCCTCCAGCAAACAATGCAAAATTTGTTCACTCATCAGTATTAAGGGTCCATTAGACAGCAGCGCTCGTTGTCAACGCGCGCTTGCCATTACACAAACAATTTTTTAAAAATTTTTTAAACACGCCCCAGATAAAACAACAAATATACTAAAAAATCGCTCTCATATTAGAATTTTTTCTCCTACTTTTCTCCTACTTTGTGAAATGCGAAATTTGTTTGTGTAATAGCAACATTTGAAATTTTAAGAAATGTGTTGACGAAAATCAAAAAATTTTGATATTTCTTCAACCACCCTCGTGTTTTTGCATATACAGTCGGATTTGGTCGGCATGCAAAATTTTATTTATTTTGAGGAGTAGAAGCGTAAACACCATTTAAATGCAAATATGAATGAATTGTATCTTTTATTTTAAATATTTGTATTTTCTACCTAGGTAAAATTTTTTAATTTCCAAAACATGTTATTAAGAAGAATTAAAATATTAATAACCTTGGGCTAAAAAAAAATAACCAAACATTAAATTACAATGAAAATTTTGTTTTAAATATAAATTGCATTGTGCA
>NC_051846.1:15622-27262 GCF_002237135.1 Teleopsis dalmanni
TGTCTAAACATTTATGTCCTAAATATACGACTTCCCTCCTTAATAGTTGACATTTATCAGTTTGTAGCTTTAAATTGTTTTCCCGAAGTGCTTGTAATACATTCCTAAATTGTTTGTCATGTTCTTCTAAATTACTGCCGTATATTACTATATCGTCCAGATATACAAAACAATCAATTCCCTGGAGTCCTGTGAGAATGCTATTCATTATGTGCTGAAACGTTGCGGCTGCTCCGGTCAGTCCAAACGGCATACGACGAAATTCAAAATGTCCAAGTACCGTGTTAAATGCTGTTTTTTCTCTGTCTTTGCCGTCAACTATCACTTGGTGATAGCCACTACGTAAATCCAAAGTCGTAAAATATCTACTGCATCCTAACTGATCCAAGATCTCATCTATTCTCGGAATTGGTAAAACTTGTTTGATGGTCTTTTCATTTATTTTTCTGAAATCCACCACCAAACGTCATTTCTTTTTCCCGTCTGTACCAGGTTTTTTAGGTACTAAATTATTGGTGAATTCCATGGTGACTTGCTTTTGGTTATAATTCCCTCCTCCAGCATTTTATTGACTTGATTGTTTATCTCTTCTTTGTGTGTTTCTGGTAATCTATATTGGCGTTGATTTATTGGTATCTGACCTGGCTCTGTTGGAATCTCATATTTCAACACAGAAGTGTATGTAAGTCTATCTCCTGGTAAATGAAACACATCATTATATTCTTCAATTGTTTTTGTTATTAGCCTTCTTTTCTCTGTATTTAAATTCTTGTCCAAATTTACTGTTTCTAATAGCAACTCATAACGTTTATCCATATCAATTTTCTTATTTAAATTGACATTTGGTAGCCTGTATTCATCATAATTAGACATATCACTATCATCTAACTCAATTTCTGTATCAATTTTAACAGAATAATTATTTGCATTTAAGATTTTTACGTAGCCTATACCATTTATTACTTTAGTTAGGCATTCTCCTGAGTAAAACTTTGGCAAAATTTCTTTTTTATGAACAATTACTGTTCCTTATTTAGGTGCTATCTTTATTGACACTACCATTGTAGATCAAGGTGGGATCGTGATACATTCAGTTATACAAATCCGACAGTGAACTCCAATGTCTACCAGAGGTAAAACTGCAACTTCTTTCTTATCATCATGAAATTTTAACACCTTTCCAATTGTATCCATTGTTGAACGATTCCATAGTTCATCTCTTCCCAATAATCCATCTGCTGGTATCTGGCTTCCCAATGGAACTACATGCATGTTGAATTTTAACTCAGTAAATTCCCCATGCTCTATTTTTACTGTACCCAATGTACTTATGTTACCACCAAATGCTCTTACCAGTCCCTTTGTATTGCGTTTATTTATATCAGCTTTATTTAATAACGCTTCGGACTTTATCAAACTTGTATCAGCTCCGGAATCCACTAGAAGTAACAATTTATTGCCCACTGCCTGTTTACAAGGTACTTCTCTATAGGCATCATCGAACGATTGACTAATACCGTCCATGGTATTGTAAATCGTTCCCGTAACCCGTGGTGTTCGAAAATTCTGATACATCCAATCTTTATTGATTTTTAACTGCTCCCACAGTTTTAAAAAAACTGACATTATTAACATACATATAATCAGTACATGTATTACAATAATTCCCAAATATTTCTTACATTCATTTAATAATTGTTCGGCAAACCTTTGCCATATACCCTTCTTTTCCACATCTGAAACATTCAACTTTTTCACTTCCAGAGCTACTACTCACTTTATTATTTTGTGGTTTAATTTTGTGTTGTGAATAATTTTGGCTTCTTGTCGAACGACTTTAATTATTTGTTATTTTGCGTTGACTTCTATTGTCTGAATTTACAAATTTACAGAACCTATTTTGTTCATGACCCTTTACTTTAGAAATATTACAAAACAACGTATTCAATTTTTTAAAACATTTGGAAGAGTCATGCCCTATTTTTTTACAGAAATCACATGTTACTTGTTTCATACTTAGCTCATTAATTGTACCAATTCTACATTTTGGGCCATTCTCATGACCATATTCACCACAATTCGAACAGTACGGTGTGCTTTGTCTGTCTTGGCAATTTACCCATCCGTGTACTAATTTGTTACAAAAAGCACATTTTGTTTCCGTTAATGACATGTTAATATTAGAACGATGTTCCCCTAATAGTTCTTCCACTGATTCTGCTATGGCTACAAGTTTAGTTATTGTTTCATTCTCCAATCCAATAAATCGGTATTTCAAGTTATTGTCTCTAAGTCCCTTTATGAAACACCTAACAGCTAACTGTTTGTACTCTCGTAATTGCGACAAGATTTCCACTTCGTGGAGTAGAGCCTGTAGACGCCCCCCATAAGCGGTAACAGATTCATTCAGTCTTTTTTTGTTGTGTGTTAAATCTTCTCTGATGTGCTCTAGGGTTCTCCTCCTTAAATAAGTTCGCTTGACAGCTTCGCACAACTCGTTTATTGTAATGTAGGGTCTATTAGCAATATTATCGTATGCTATGCCCACAAACCGTTGTTCTACACAACTTACAATATATTGTACTCCAGCTTGAGGTAAAGCTTGTTGCACGAGTTCGCAACCAACTACAAATTTATGTACCTCACCCCTTAGCTCCGGGCCTTCAGTTCCCGCGAAGTATGGAACCACTTTAGATACTGTTTCCAGAATTACACTTATAGACGTCATTTTTCTTTCAGTTTCTAATTCTTTTTTATTTGTAAAATCCTTTTCCGTTGTTTGATCACTTATATTTGTTATGGTCATCAGTTTATTTTCGTTAATATTACTTATCTTTTTCTCTTGAATTTCCTGATCCGTCTTATAATAGCGTTCTAGCTCTTCTTTTAACTGTCTTACTTGTAGCACGAGTTTCTTTATTGTTTCTTCCTTTTCCCTAATTTGGTTTTCTAATTCACTGTCCTCCTCCAGGTATATGCTAATGTCTTTGTCTGACTTTCCTTCTCTTCGAAGTTCTTTTTCCAAACTTAAAGTCTGATTTTCCACGTCTTGAAGTAAAACAGTTAATTCTTTTGTCTGTAGAACTAGCTGTTTGCATTTATACTCCAAACCACACTTAGCATCTGTCAATTCTTCTAATGTATTCTGTAATTTTACTGTTTTTATTCCTTCAACTTTTTCTATCTGTTCTTTTATATATTCTAACTAGTCTATTTTTGGCAATCTGTTATGTCTTATGTAATCTTTGGATAGTTCGAGAAATTCTTTGTCTGGATTTAATTCTATTAATTTGTCCCACGCTTGATTTAATGTACTTGTTATATATTTCTTTAATTTTAGTAATTCTTGTTCTAAATATTTTATTCTCTCCTCCATCTATGAATTTATTGTAGGAAGTTTGAATAAAATTAGAACAAAACTTCATCAAATAGATAATTTTTAAATTCAAAACTTGTATATAATTTTGAACCAGATTTTGAACCATAAATCTCAATATCATAAACCCCAGACAAAAATCTCTAACTTTTACTATTGTAATTGATTGACTTTAAGCATAATATTATTACCTAAGATAGAAAGAACACATACAGAAAAACAAAAATTGTCGTGAACTAAAAAACCAACATTCATTTCACATATTTACCAACCAGCAAAAATTCTTTGCTTACCAACCAGGAAAAATTCTTTGCTTGAAGCATCAGAAACAAACCAAAATTCTGTTTGCGAAAATATTTTTCACACTTTACTTTAATGCAATATTTTATAACTTATAAATACAATAAATTTTATACGAATTTGTATTAATTTTTTCAGAAATTTAAATTAATTTTCTTTATTATAGTCCTCTATTATTTTTTGTTGCCATTGCCTAATGGCTTCTTTTCCTAAATGTTTTACTTTGTTAATCTCTAGATTATAAAGAAACTCTCCGCCTTTGTTTTTAAATATAGATTCTACCGTAATTCTGTCAATTAAATCATTCACCTTATTTAATAATTTATCATAAATCCTCCAATGTGATTCAATCTTTTCGTTCCTAACTCTCTCCTTGCATATAAAACAATATGAATATTTCATAATACCCCCAAAAGGTAGGCAATAGTAGTCCAATATAAACAATAGAAAAATGCATAAACTTACTAAAGTTTAAAATCATAAAATGTAAATTCTTTGGATATTTGAATATCCACTTAATATTAAATTATTAATTATGTAAATATTTACTAATTTCCAAAAATGATTAACATATTTATTTCTACATTTCCAAAATTATGTGGCTAAATTTTCAAACTAGCTTACTTTTTTTTTTTGTTTTTATTATTATTAATCCTTATCTATAATATTATAGTATAATGATTATTATTTACTTTAATTGATTAAATTAGACTGTTTGGTTCTCTTAAGCCGTCGTACGTTGTCTTCTATTTGAAGGAGTGATGAAGCTTCTGTGTTGCAGTGAACTTCAAGTCTTTTTTTATGTGCTTCAGCAACTGTCGGAACATGCAAGTCACGATGAAGGTCGCTGTTACGGACATACCATGGAGCATTGGTAATTTCTCTTAGGATGTTACTTTGATATCGTTGTATTGTCTGTCTATTTGACTCAGATGTGCAACCCCAGAGTTGAGATCCGTAGGCTCAAATTGAACGTAGAACCTGCTTGTATATTATTAGCTTGTTTTCGATTGACATAACGGAATGTCGTCCAAGTAGCCACTTAATTGAGTTGAACTTAAGATTTAGTTCTTGACGTTTTTTTTTGACGTGTTCACACCACCGAAGTCTTGCATCAAGTGTCATGCCCAAGTATTTAGCTGTATTTGCATGTGGAGTTTGTTGGCCATCCATATACAGAGGTATATTTCTAATTTGCTTATATGTGATAACAACACGTACAGTTTTCAAGGTATTTAATTTTATTTTCCATTTTTTAGCCCACTCTAGCACGTTGTTGAGAGCGGCTTGAAGATTCCTTGTTGTAATGCTTTCGGTATCTTCCACTGGCAGTAGAGCCGTATCGTCTGCAAAAGTTACAATAGTTGTGTTATTTAAACTCGGAATATCATGTGTATATAAGAGATATAAAAGCGAGCCAAGGATGCTACCATGTGGAACGCTCGCTTTTATTGGACATATATCCAAATATATGTTTTCGCATTTAATTCTGAAGTATCGCGCAGATAGATATGATTCTAAAAGTATTGCATACTCCATTGATAGGATCATTCTTATTTTATGTAGTAGACCTCTATGCCACACTTTGTCAAAGGCCTGTGATACGTCGAGAAAGACAGCAGAGCATACCGTTTTGTTTTCAAAGGATTTTTCGATAATATTTGTTATTCTGTGAATCTGGTCAATTATAGAATGATTTTTTCTAAAGCCAAATTGATGAATTGGAATAACATTATTATATGATATGACAGGGCTTATTCTTTTTAAAATTGCTATCTCGAGTATCTTGGACATGATTTGCAGTAGTGATATAGGCCCATATGATGAGACCTCGTGCGCAGTTTTTCCCGGCTTTAGGATCATAATTACCTCCGACATTTTCTACATAATTGGCACATGTTTTAATTGAAGTGCAGCGTTAAGTATTTGCGTTAGCTTATATACACATTTGACAGATATCTGACGCAATATTTCAGCGGTAATCATATCAAAGCTAGGCGATTTCTTTAATTTATGTTCAGAATTAATAATTTCTATAAGTTCTTACTCAGAAACGTGTGGAATTTCATTACATATTGGTGAGAATGGAGCATATATAGAATCAAGACCACTGCAATCGCTATCTTCTATTGTGAAAACGTTAGCTAAGTATTCGCGAAATGCATTAGATTTTTCGCAATCATCTTTGGCCCAGTTGCCATCATTAGTTCGAATGGGCGAATTTTCTATGACCGGCTTTTTTATGTTTTTCGTGCATTTCCACAGGGAATAAATTATGTTTTTATCATAAGTAAGATTGCTGAGATATACTTTTAGAGACTCGTTTTTATATAGCTTAATTTGAGTACTCAGATATTTAGTTAATCTATTTAGCTCTGTTTTGTAGGGTAGATACCTTATTATTTGCCATTTTTGTCTTAGCTTGCGTTTTTTTGATATTAATAACCGAATGTTAGCGGGATACGTTTGGAGATGAGATTTAGAATTGGAGAATGGAGTACTATTCCATGCTGCATTCTGAAGAGTCTGCGTTAGTTTGTGGACTTCATCGTCAAGCTGTTGATTAGACAAAATTTCAGAAGATAAATCCATGTTTTCATCTAGGGATGTACGAAAATAACTCCAATCGGTTAGTTTGTTGGTTAGAAAAGATGGTTGCTGCTTTAAGATGACAGATTCAAATAGTGTTAAGTAAACTGGCGAATGGTCCGAGTTCAGTTCCAGACCTCTTTCTACTTCAAGGCTTTTGCGGGATATGTTTTTATATATATAGAAATCTAGCAAGTCTGGCACTTTTTCTTGATTAATTGGTGATATATATATAATTGGTGATAACAGGTGATATATGGTTGCATACTGTGATTTGAATGGCTTTCATCAATTCTCTTCCTTTAGTAGTCGTTAGACGAGAACCCCAAATTATATTTTTGGCGTTAAAATCACCACCCATAATAAAACGATGGTTGTGTTTTTGTAAAAGTGATACGTATTGACTACACTTTATAGAATATCTAGGTGGACTATAAACGGCTGTTAGGTTAGGTTAGGTTCGGAAGGCGCGTGCTGCCAATTGTCAGCACTTCCACTCGGAGGCATATTTTGTCCATTGTGATGCCCTCAAAAAATATTGCCGGGAGAGACGAGTTGCTAACCTTTATGATCCTTGTTAAACCATTTGGTTTTCCAGATGAAGTTGAAGAGATCCGATAAGTTTACTTTCGTTATCTTGTCCAAGCCAGTGAAAAAGCGATCTCCGACACATTGAAGTCGCCTTGTTTGAAGTCCTGGACAGAGACAGAGGAAGTGGTTGATAGATTCTACCTCATCTTCATCTTGGCAACTTCTGCATAATCCACTTGTTGGAACTCGCCACCGTTGGAGCATCGGCGCAATGGCACAGTGCCCCTTTAGTACCCCAGAAAGCACACGAACTGCAGGTTTGCTGAAGCCTAAAAGGCTTTTCGTTTTATTTTTGTCCAACTTAGGCCATACGATTCTAGCGACCTTACAGTCTTCGCAGTTAGTCTATAAATTGTTAGTCACCGTATTGATTTCCTCTATTATCCTAAACAGTTTACATATCGGTGTATGTATTGAGAGGTCGGCCTCTCCTGTACGCAGTTCAGAACCTCTTCTGGCCATCTCATCTGCTAGTTCATTCCCTACAATATTGCTATGCCAAAATATTCGAAATGTACTATGTCCAGCAAAGAGAGACCTTATGATGTTTGATGCTCATCAGTGAATGGCGACATTTTAATACTATCTTGGAATTTAGATTCCAAGATATTCGAAGGACGAATTGTACTTTATTGTCTAATGTTGACCTCTTTTTCGATAGCATATATCTCGCCGTGAAAGGCGCTGTAAGTAGCAGGGATTCGGTAGCACTGTCTTATCTGCATATTTTTCGAGAAGATACCTGCTCCCGTACCGCCTTCCATCTTTGAGCCATCTGCATAGATAGTAACTGTAGAGTTACCGGTCATAGATCCAAGCTCTCAGCTATCTCTGGTTAGATAAAGAGTGGGAACCCACTAATAAAGTTATTTTTCTCAAGAAATCTTATTGATTTCGTGATCGAAGAAATAATAAATTTTTTGGATCGTTTTTGCCTATCTAATAGTTTTATCAGTTTCGATTCTTCGCCATGGATGGAGACGCAAGATTATAGAGATGCAGTTGAATTCTGTGCTAGACTTCATATGATAAATGATTGTATAGAAAGAGGAATTAGGCTTATGATGGATTATAATTCGATTTTGACAAAATATGAAGAGGAAAAACAATATGTTCTGCAAGTAGTCGAACATTATCATAAAAATTATCCTTCACATAGTCAGATTTATGTTATAAAACATAATAAACACAATATATTAATTACTGAAAAAAAAGTTTTCTTGAAATTTGTGCATGCCAGCGAAAAGTTATAAAATAGAAAACAGAGCACAGTCGCTCAACTAATTATTGTGTTTTGCGCATATCTTTTAACCGATTTGGCTCATCAATATCTTATTAAAAAGATATTTTAATTATCTATCAAATGAGTATATATTAATAACTGTTGAAACAAGTAACAAAGATAAAAAATGACCTTGAATTGAAAAATTTCTGTTTTTTGTACTGAAAACCCAATTTTGCTCGAGTGGCGCAACGTCATTTTTAATCCTATTGTTCCAAAACTTTGGGAATATCATTTTTTTGGTCAATGGCATATTCCTAGGGGGTGCGTTCATTAAAAATCGCATTTTAGTTTTTCGGAGCCACCCTACTGTTACATATTTTGTTTTCTCAGGATCTGGTATCACTCCTTTGTCTAAACATTTATGTCCTAAATATACGACTTCCCTCCTTAATAGTTGACATTTATCAGTTTGTAGCTTTAAATTGTTTTCCCGAAGTGCTTGTAATACATTCCTAAATTGTTTGTCATGTTCTTCTAAATTACTGCCGTATATTACTATATCGTCCAGATATACAAAACAATCAATTCCCTGGAGTCCTGTGAGAATGCTATTCATTATGTGCTGAATCGTTGCGGCTGCTCCGGTCAGTCCAAACGGCATACGTCGAAATTCAAAATGTCCAAGTACCGTGTTAAATGCTGTTTTTTCTCTGTCTTTGCCGTCAACTATCACTTGGTGATAGCCACTACGTAAATCCAAAGTCGTAAAATATCTACTGCATCCTAACTGATCCAAGATCTCATCTATTCTCGGAATTGGTAAAACTTGTTTGATGGTCTTTTCATTTATTTTTCTGAAATCCACCACCAAACGTCATTTCTTTTTCCCGTCTGTACCAGGTTTTTTAGGTACTAAATTATTGGTGAATTCCATGGTGACTTGCTTTTGGTTATAATTCCCTCCTCCAGCATTTTATTGACTTGATTGTTTATCTCTTCTTTGTGTGTTTCTGGTAATCTATATTGGCGTTGATTTATTGGTATCTGACCTGGCTCTGTTGGAATCTCATATTTCAACACAGAAGTGTATGTAAGTCTATCTCCTGGTAAATGAAACACATCATTATATTCTTCAATTGTTTTTGTTATTAGCCTTCTTTTCTCTGTATTTAAATTCTTGTCCAAATTTACTGTTTCTAATAGCAACTCATAACGTTTATCCATATCAATTTTCTTATTTAAATTGACATTTGGTAGCCTGTATTCATCATAATTAGACATATCACTATCATCTAACTCAATTTCTGTATCAATTTTAACAGAATAATTATTTGCATTTAAGATTTTTACGTAGCCTATACCATTTATTACTTTGGTTAGGCATTCTCCTGAGTAAAACTTTGGCAAAATTTCTTTTTTATGAACAATTACTGTTCCTTATTTAGGTGCTATCTTTATTGACACTACCATTGTAGATCAAGGTGGGATCGTGATACATTCAGTTATACAAATCCGACAGTGAACTCCAATGTCTACCAGAGGTAAAACTGCAACTTCTTTCTTATCATCATGAAATTTTAACACCTTTCCAATTGTATCCATTGTTGAACGATTCCATAGTTCATCTCTTCCCAATAATCCATCTGCTGGTATCTGGCTTCCCAATGGAACTACATGCATGTTGAATTTTAACTCAGTAAATTCCCCATGCTCTATTTTTACTGTACTCAATGTACTTATGTTACCACCAAATGCTCTTACCAGTCCCTTTGTATTGCGTTTATTTATATCAGCTTTATTTAATAACGCTTCGGACTTTATCAAACTTGTATCAGCTCCGGAATCCACTAGAAGTAACAATTTATTGCCCACTGCCTGTTTACAAGGTACTTCTCTATAGGCATCATCGAACGATTGACTAATACCGTCCATGGTATTGTAAATCGTTCCCGTAACCCGTGGTGTTCGAAAATTCTGATACATCCAATCTTTATTGATTTTTAACTGCTCCCACAGTTTTAAAAAAACTGACATTATTAACATACATATAATCAGTACATGTATTACAATAATTCCCAAATATTTCTTACATTCATTTAATAATTGTTCGGCAAACCTTTGCCATATACCCTTCTTTTCCACATCTGAAACATTCAACTTTTTCACTTCCAGAGCTACTACTCACTTTATTATTTTGTGGTCTAATTTTGTGTTGTGAATAATTTTGGCTTCTTGTCGAACGACTATAATTATTTGTTATTTTGCGTTGACTTCTATTGTCTGAATTTACAAATTTACAGAACCTATTTTGTTCATGACCCTTTACTTTAGAAATATTACAAAACAACGTATTCAATTTCTTAAAACATTTGGAAGAGTCATGCCCTATTTTTTTACAGAAATCACATGTTACTTGTTTCGTACTTAGCTCATTAATTGTACCAATTCTACATTTTGGGCCATTCTCATGACCATATTCACCACAATTCGAACAGTACGGTGTGCTTTGTCTGTCTTGGCAATTTACCCATCCGTGTACTAATTTGTTACAAAAAGCACATTTTGTTTCCGTTAATGACATGTTAATATTAGAACGATGTTCCCCTAATAGTTCTTCCGCTGATTCTGCTATGGCTACAAGTTTAGTTATTGTTTCATTCTCCAATCCAATAAATCGGTGTTTCAAGTTATTGTCTCTAAGTCCCTTTATGAAACACCTAACAGCTAACTGTTTGTACTCTCGTAATTGCGACAAGATTTCCACTTCGTGGAGTAGAGCCTGTAGACGCCCCCCATAAGCGGTAACAGATTCATTCAGTCTTTTTTTGTTGTGTGTTAAATCTTCTCTGATGTGCTCTAGGGTTCTCCTCCTTAAATAAGTTCGCTTGACAGCTTCGCACAACTCGTTTATTGTAATGTAGGGTCTATTAGCAATATTATCGTATGCTATGCCCACAAACCGTTGTTCTACACAACTTACAATATATTGTACTCCAGCTTGAGGTAAAGCTTGTTGCACGAGTTCGCAACCAACTACAAATTTATGTACCTCACCCCTTAGCTCCGGGCCTTCAGTTCCCGCGAAGTATGGAACCACTTTAGATACTGTTTCCAGAATTACACTTATAGACGTCATTTTTCTTTCAGTTTCTAATTCTTTTTTATTTGTAAAATCCTTTTCCGTTGTTTGATCACTTATATTTGTTATGGTCATCAGTTTATTTTCGTTAATATTACTTATCTTTTTCTCTTGAATTTCCTGATCCGTCTTATAATAGCGTTCTAGCTCTTCTTTTAACTGTCTTACTTGTAGCACGAGTTTCTTTATTGTTTCTTCCTTTTCCCTAATTTGGTTTTCTAATTCACTGTCCTCCTCCAGGTATATGCTAATGTCTTTGTCTGACTTTCCTTCTCTTCGAAGTTCTTTTTCCAAACTTAAAGTCTGATTTTCCACGTCTTGAAGTAAAACAGTTAATTCTTTTGTCTGTAGAACTAGCTGTTTGCATTTATACTCCAAACCACACTTAGCATCTGTCAATTCTTCTAATGTATTCTGTAA
>NC_051846.1:27362-36765 GCF_002237135.1 Teleopsis dalmanni
AAGTAACATGTGATTTCTGTAAAAAAATAGGGCATGACTCTTCCAAATGTTTTAAAAAATTGAATACGTTGTTTTGTAATATTTCTAAAGTAAAGGGTCATGAACAAAATAGGTTCTGTAAATTTGTAAATTCAGACAATAGAAGTCAACGCAAAATAACAAATAATTAAAGTCGTTCGACAAGAAGCCAAAATTATTCACAACACAAAATTAAACCACAAAATAATAAAGTGAGTAGTAGCTCTGGAAGTGAAAAAGTTGAATGTTTCAGATGTGGAAAAGAAGGGTATATGGCAAAGGTTTGCCGAACAATTATTAAATGAATGTAAGAAATATTTGGGAATTATTGTAATACATGTACTGATTATATGTATGTTAATAATGTCAGTTTTTTTAAAACTGTGGGAGCAGTTAAAAATCAATAAAGATTGGATGTATCAGAATTTTCGAACACCACGGGTTACGGGAACGATTTACAATACCATGGACGGTATTAGTCAATCGTTCGATGATGCCTATAGAGAAGTACCTTGTAAACAGGCAGTGGGCAATAAATTGTTACTTCTAGTGGATTCCGGAGCTGATACAAGTTTGATAAAGTCCGAAGCGTTATTAAATAAAGCTGATATAAATAAACGCAATACAAAGGGACTGGTAAGAGCATTTGGTGGTAACATAAGTACATTGAGTACAGTAAAAATAGAGCATGGGGAATTTACTGAGTTAAAATTCAACATGCATGTAGTTCCATTGGGAAGCCAGATACCAGCAGATGGATTATTGGGAAGAGATGAACTATGGAATCGTTCAACAATGGATACAATTGGAAAGGTGTTAAAATTTCATGATGATAAGAAAGAAGTTGCAGTTTTACCTCTGGTAGACATTGGAGTTCACTGTCGGATTTGTATAACTGAATGTATCACGATCCCACCTTGATCTACAATGGTAGTGCCAATAAAGATAGCACCTAAAGAAGGAACAGTAATTGTTCATAAAAAAGAAATTTTGCCAAAGTTTTACTCAGGAGAATGCCTAACTAAAGTAATAAATGGTATAGGCTACGTAAAAATCTTAAATGCAAATAATTATTCTGTTAAAATTGATACAGAAATTGAGTTAGATGATAGTGATATGTCTAATTATGATGAATACAGGCTACCAAATGTCAATTTAAATAAGAAAATTGATATGGATGAACGTTATGAGTTGCTATTAGAAACAGTAAATTTGGACAAGAATTTAAATACAGAGAAAAGAAAGCTAATAACAAAAACAATTGAAGAATATAATGATGTGTTTCATTTACCAGGAGATAGACTTACATACACTTCTGTGTTGAAATATGAGATTCCAACAGAGCCAGGTCAGACACCAATAAATCAACGCCAATATAGATTACCAGAAACACACAAAGAAGAGATAAACAATCAAGTCAATAAAATGCTGGAGGAGGGAATTATAACCAAAAGCAAGTCACCATGGAATTCACCAATAATTTAGTACCTAAAAAACCTGGTACAGACGGGAAAAAGAAATGACGTTTGGTGGTGGATTTCAGAAAAATAAATGAAAAGACCATCAAACAAGTTTTACCAATTCCGAGAATAGATGAGATCTTGAATCAGTTAGGATGCAGTAGATATTTTACGACTTTGGATTTACGTAGTGGCTATCACCAAGTGATAGTTGAAGACAAAGACAGAGAAAAAACAGCATTTAACACGGTACTTGGACATTTTGAATTTCGACGTATGCCGTTTGGACTGACCGGAGCACCTGCAACGTTTCAGCACATAATGAATAGCATTCTCACAGGACTCCAGGGAATTGATTGTTTTGTATATCTGGACGATATAGTAATATACGGCAGTAATTTAGAAGAACATGACAAACAATTTAGAAATGTATTACAAGCACTTCGGGAAAACAATTTAAAGCTACAAACTGAGAAATGTCAACTATTAAGGAGGGAAGTCGTATATTTAGGACATAAATGTTTAGACAAAGGAGTGATACCAGATCCTGAGAAAACAAAATATGTAACAGTAGGGTGGCTCCGAAAAACTAAAATGCGATTTTTAATGAGCGCACCAAAAAAATGATATTCCCAAAGTTTTGGAACAATAGGATTAAAAATGACGTTGCGCCACTCGAGCAAAATTGGGTTTTCAGTACAAAAATCAGAAATTTTTCAATTCAAGGTCATTTTTTATCTTTGTTACTTGTTTCAACAGTTATTAATATATACTCATTTGATAGATAATTAAAATATCTTTTTAATAAGATATCGATGATCCAAATCGGTTAAAAATTATGCGCAAAACACAATAATTAGTTGAGCGACTGTGCTCTGTTTTCTATTTTATAACTTTTAGCTGGCATGCACAAATTTCAAGAAAACTTTTTTTTCAGTAATTAATATATTGTGTTTATTATGTTTTATAACATAAATCTGACTATGTGAAGGATAATTTTTATGATAATGTTCGACTACTTGCAGAACATATTGTTTTTCCTCTTCATATTTTGTCAAAATCGAATTATAATCCATCATAAGCCTAATTCCTCTTTCTATACAATCATTTATCATATGAAGTCTAGCACAGAATTCAACTGCATCTCTATAATCTTGCGTCTCCATCCATGGCGAAGAATCGAAACTGATAAAACTATTAGATAGGCAAAAACGATCCAAAAAATTTATTATTTCTTCGATCACGAAATCAATAAGGTTTCTTGAGAAAAATAACTTTATTAGTGGGTTCCCACTCTTTATCTAACCAGAGATAGCTGAGAGCTTGGATCTATGACCGGTAACTCTACAGTTACTATCTATGCAGATGGCTCAAAGATGGAAGGCGGTACGGGAGCAGGTATCTTCTCGAAAAATATGCAGATAAGACAGTGCTACCGAATCCCTGCTACTTACAGCGCCTTTCACGGCGAGATATATGCTATCGAAAAAGAGGTCATTAGACAATAAAGTACAATTCGTCCTTCGAATATCTTGGAATCTAAATTCCAAGATAGTATTAAAATGTCGCCATTCACTGATGAGCATCAAACATCATAAGGTCTCTCTTTGCTGGACATAGTACATTTCGAATATTTTGGCATAGCAATATTGTAGGGAATGAACTAGCAGATGAGATGGCCAGAAGAGGTTCTGAACTGCGTACAGGAGAGGCCGACCTCTCAATACATACACCGATATGTAAACTGTTTAGGATAATAGAGGAAATCAATACGGTGACTAACAATTTATAGACTAACTGCGAAGACTGTAAGGTCGCTAGAATCGTATGGCCTAAGTTGGACAAAAATAAAACGAAAAGCCTTTTAGGCTTCAGCAAGCCTGCAGTTCGTGTGCTTTCTGGAGTACTAAAGGGGCACTGTGCCATTGCGCCGATGCTCCAACGGTGGCGAGTTCCAACAAGTGGATTATGCAGAAGTTGCCAAGATGAAGATGAGGTAGAATCTATAAACCACTTCCTCTGTCTCTGTCCAGGACTTCAAACAAGGCGACTTCAATGTGTCGGAGATCGCTTTTTCACTGGCTTGGACGAGATAACGAAAGTAAACTTATCGGATCTCCTCAACTTCATCTGGAAAACCAAATGGTTTAACAAGGATCATAAAGGTTAGCAACTCGCCTCTCCCGGCATCACAATGGACAAAATATGCCTCCGAGTGGAAGTGCTGACAATTGGCAGCACGCGCCTTCCGAACCTAACCTAACCTAACAGCCGTTTATAGTCCACCTAGATATTCTATAAAGTGTAGTCAATACGTATCACTTTTGCAAAAACACAACCATCGTTTTATTATGGGTGGTGGTTTTAACGCCAAAAATATAATTTGGGGTTCTCGTCTAACGACTACTAAAGGAAGAGAATTGATGAAAGCCATTCAAATCACAGTATGCAACCATATATCACCTGGAATTCCGACTTATTGGCCAATTAATCAAGAAAAAGTGCCAGACTTGCTAGATTTCTATATATATAAAAACATATCCCGCAAAAGCCTTGAAGTAGAAAGAGGTCTGGAACTGAACTCGGACCATTCGCCAGTTTACTTAACACTATTTGAATCTGTCATCTTAAAGCAGCAACCATCTTTTCTAACCAACAAACTAACCGATTGGAGTTATTTTCGTACATCCCTAGATGAAAACATGGATTTATCTTCTGAAATTTTGTCTAATCAACAGCTTGACGATGAAGTCCACAAACTAACGCAGACTCTTCAGAATGCAGCATGGAATAGTACTCCATTCTCCAATTCTAAATCTCATCTCCAAACGTATCCCGCTAACATTCGGTTATTAATATCAAAAAAACGCAAGCTAAGACAAAAATGGCAAATAATAAGGTATCCACCCTACAAAACAGAGCTAAATAGATTAACTAAATATCTGAGTATTCAAATTAAGCTATATAAAAACGAGTCTCTAAAAGTATATCTCAGCAATCTTACTTATGATAAAAACACCAATTATTCCCTGTGGAAATGCACGAAAAACATAAAAAAGCCGGTCATAGAAAATTCGCCCATTCGAACTAATGATGGCAACTGGGCCAAAGATGATTGCGAAAAATCTAATGCATTTCGCGAATACTAAGCTAACGTTTTCACAATAGAAGATAGCGATTGCAGTGGTCTTGATTCTATATATGCTCCATTCTCACCAATATGTAATGAAATTCCACACGTTTCTGAGTAAGAACTTATAGAAATTATTAATTCTGAACATAAATTAAAGAAATCGCCTAGCTTTGATATGATTACCGCTGAAATATTGCGTCAGATATCTGTCAAATGTGTATATAAGCTAATGCAAATACTTAACGCTGCACTTCAATTAAAACATGTGCCAATTATGTGGAAAATGTCGGAGGTAATTATGATCCTAAAGCCGGGAAAAACTGCGCACGAGGTCTCATCATATGGGCCTATATCACTACTGCAAATCATGTCCAAGATACTCGAGATAGCAATTTTAAAAAGAATAAGCCCTGTCATATCATATAATAATGTTATTCCAATTCATCAATTTGGCTTTAGAAAAAATCATTCTATAATTGACCAGATTCACAGAATAACAAATATTATCGAAAAATCCTTTGAAAACAAAACGGTATGCTCTGCTGTCTTTCTCGACGTATCACAGGCCTTTGACAAAGTGTGGCATAGAGGTCTACTACATAAAATAAGAATGATCCTATCAATGGAGTATGCAATACTTTTAGAATCATATCTATCTGCGCGATACTTCAGAATTAAATGCGAAAACATATATTTGGATATATGTCCAATAAAAGCGGGCGTTCCATATGGTAGCATCCTTGGCTCGCTTTTATATCTCTTATATACACATGATATTCCGAGTTTAAATAACACAACTATTGTAACTTTTGCAGACGATACGGCTCTATTGTCAGTGGAAGATACCGAAAGCATTACAACAAGGAATCTTCAAGCCGCTCTCAACAACGTGCTAGAGTGGGCTAAAAAATGGAAAATAAAATTAAATACCTTGAAAACTGTACATGTCGTTATCACATATAAGCAAATTAGAAATATACCTCTGTATATGGATGGCCAACAAACTCCACATGCAAATACAGCTAAATACTGGGGCATGACACTTGATGCGAGACTTCGGTGGTGTGAACACGTCAAAAAAAAACATCAAGAACTAAATCTTAAGTTCAACTCAACTAAGTGGCTACTTGGACGACATTCCGTTATGTCAATCGAAAACAAGCTAATAATATACAAGCAGGTTCTACGTTCAATTTGAGCCTACGGATCTCAACTCTGGGGTTGCACATCTGAGTCAAATAGACAGACAATACAACGATATCAAAGTAACATCCTAAGAGAAATTACCAATACTCCATGGTATGTCCGTAACAGCGACCTTCATCGTGACTTGCATGTTCCGACAGTTGCTGAAGCACATAAAAAAAGACTTGAAGTTCACTGCAACACAGAAGCTTCATCACTCCTTCAAATAGAAGACAACGTACGACGGCTTAAGAGAACCAAACAGTCTAATTTAATCAATTAAAGTAAATAATAATCATTATACTATAATATTATAGATAAGGATTAATAATAATAAAAACAAAAAAAAAGTAAGCTAGTTTGAAAATTTAGCCACATAATTTTGGAAATGTGGAAATAAATATTTTAATCATTTTTGGAAATTAGTAAATATTTACATAATTAATAATTTAATATTAAGTGGATATTCAAATATCCAAAGAATTTACATTTTATGATTTTAAACTTTAGTAAGTTTATACATTTTTCTATTGTTTATATTGGACTACTATTGCCTACCTTTTGGGGGTATTATGAAATATTCATATTGTTTTATATGCAAGGAGAGAGTTAGGAAAGAAAAGATTGAATCACATTGGAGGATTTATGATAAATTATTAAATAAGGTGAATGATTTAATTGACAGAATTACGGTAGAATCTATATTAAAAAACAAAGGCGGAGAGTTTCTTTATAATCTAGAGATTAACAAAGTAAAACATTTAGGAAAAGAAGCCATTAGGCAATGGCAACAAAAAATAATAGAGGACTATAATAAAGAAAATTAATTTAAATTTCTGAAAAAATTAATACAAATTCGTACAAAATTTATTGTATTTATAAGTTATAAAATATTGCATTAAAGTAACGTGTGAAAAATATTTTCGCAAACAGAATTTTGGTTTGTTTCTGATGCTTCAAGCAAAGAATTTTTCCTGGTTGGTAAGCAAAGAATTTTTGCTGGTTGGTAAATATGTGAAATGAATGTTGGTTTTTTAGTTCACGACAATTTTTGTTTTTCTGTATGTGTTCTTTCTATCTTAGGTAATAATATTATGCTTAAAGTCAATCAATTACAATAGTAAAAGTTAGAGATTTTTGTCTGGGGTTTATGATATTGAGATTTATGTAGTTTATGGTTCAAAATCTGGTTAAAAATTATATACAAGTTTTGAATTTAAAAACTATCTATTTGATGAAGTTTTGTTCTAATTTTATTCAAACTTCCTACAATCAATTCATAGATGGAGGAGAGAATAAAATATTTAGAACAAGAATTACTAAAATTAAAGAAATATATAACAAGTACATTAAATCAAGCGTGGGACAAATTAATAGAATTAAATCCAGACAAAGAATTTCTCGAACTATCCAAAGATTACATAAGACATAACAGATTGCCAAAAATAGACTAGTTAGAATATATAAAAGAACAGATAGAAAAAGTTGAAGGAATAAAAACAGTAAAATTACAGAATACATTAGAAGAATTGACAGATGCTAAGTGTGGTTTGGAGTATAAATGCAAACAGCTAGTTCTACAGACAAAAGAATTAACTGTTTTACTTCAAGACGTGGAAAATCAGACTTTAAGTTTGGAAAAAGAACTTCGAAGAGAAGGAAAGTCAGACAAAGACATTAGCATATACCTGGAGGAGGACAGTGAATTAGAAAACCAAATTAGGGAAAAGGAAGAAACAATAAAGAAACTCGTGCTACAAGTAAGACAGTTAAAAGAAGAGCTAGAACGCTATTATAAGACGGATCAGGAAATTCAAGAGAAAAAGATAAGTAATATTAACGAAAATAAACTGATGACCATAACAAATATAAGTGATCAAACAACGGAAAAGGATTTTACAAATAAAAAAGAATTAGAAACTGAAAGAAAAATGACGTCTATAAGTGTAATTCTGGAAACAGTATCTAAAGTGGTTCCATACTTCGCGGGAACTGAAGGCCCGGAGCTAAGGGGTGAGGTACATAAATTTGTAGTTGGTTGCGAACTCGTGCAACAAGCTTTACCTCAAGCTGGAGTACAATATATTGTAAGTTGTGTAGAACAACGGTTTGTGGGCATAGCATACGATAATATTGCTAATAGACCCTACATTACAATAAACGAGTTGTGCGAAGCTGTCAAGCGAACTTATTTAAGGAGGAGAACCCTAGAGCACATCAGAGAAGATTTAACACACAACAAAAAAAAGACTGAATAAATCTGTTACCGCTTATGGGGGGCGTCTACAGGCTCTACTTCACGAAGTGGAAATCTTGTCGCAATTACGAGAGTACAAACAGTTAGCTGTTAGGTGTTTCATAAAGGGACTTAGAGACAATAACTTGAAACACCGATTTATTGGATTGGAGAATGAAACAATAACTAAACTTGTGGCCATAGCAGAATCAGCGGAAGAACTATTAGGGGAACATCGTTCTAATATTAACATGTCATTAACGGAAACAAAATGTGCTTTTTGTAACAAATTAGTACACGGATGGGTAAATTGCCAAGACAGACAAAGCACACCGTACTGTTCGAATTGTGGTGAATATGGTCATGAGAATGGCCCAAAATGTAGAATTGGTACAATTAATGAGCTAAGTACGAAACAAGTAACATGTGATTTCTGTAAAAAAATAGGGCATGACTCTTCCAAATGTTTTAAGAAATTGAATACGTTGTTTTGTAATATTTCTAAAGTAAAGGGTCATGAACAAAATAGGTTCTGTAAATTTGTAAATTCAGACAATAGAAGTCAACGCAAAATAACAAATAATTATAGTCGTTCGACAAGAAGCCAAAATTATTCACAACACAAAATTAGACCACAAAATAATAAAGTGAGTAGTAGCTCTGGAAGTGAAAAAGTTGAATGTTTCAGATGTGGAAAAGAAGGGTATATGGCAAAGGTTTGCCGAACAATTATTAAATGAATGTAAGAAATATTTGGGAATTATTGTAATACATGTACTGATTATATGTATGTTAATAATGTCAGTTTTTTTAAAACTGTGGGAGCAGTTAAAAATCAATAAAGATTGGATGTATCAGAATTTTCGAACACCACGGGTTACGGGAACGATTTACAATACCATGGACGGTATTAGTCAATCGTTCGATGATGCCTATAGAGAAGTACCTTGTAAACAGGCAGTGGGCAATAAATTGTTACTTCTAGTGGATTCCGGAGCTGATACAAGTTTGATAAAGTCCGAAGCGTTATTAAATAAAGCTGATATAAATAAACGCAATACAAAGGGACTGGTAAGAGCATTTGGTGGTAACATAAGTACATTGAGTACAGTAAAAATAGAGCATGGGGAATTTACTGAGTTAAAATTCAACATGCATGTAGTTCCATTGGGAAGCCAGATACCAGCAGATGGATTATTGGGAAGAGATGAACTATGGAATCGTTCAACAATGGATACAATTGGAAAGGTGTTAAAATTTCATGATGATAAGAAAGAAGTTGCAGTTTTACCTCTGGTAGACATTGGAGTTCACTGTCGGATTTGTATAACTGAATGTATCACGATCCCACCTTGATCTACAATGGTAGTG
>NC_051846.1:36865-48507 GCF_002237135.1 Teleopsis dalmanni
TTTCGCAAAAATACACACCAGGTTCCAGATTTCTGTTGACTTTAACATCACTTGGATGATGTTATCAGGTGTGACCTGCTCTCTGGTTGCTCTTGCCAAGGAGCTGCGGTGGCTCTCATATCTCGGGCAATCAAAGAACACATGCTCCACCGTTTCTTTTGTATATGGACATGCTGGGCACGTGTCGTCTTCGTCATGTTTGAACTTAAAAAGATATGCTCTGAAGCAGCCTTGTCCAGTTAACATCTGGGTTAGGTAGTAGTTTACCTGCCCATGCTTTCTGTTGGTCCAATCACTTATCTTCGGAATGAGCCTATGCGTCCATCTTCCTTTTGTGGATATATCCCAACTCTGTTGCCACTTATTCAATGCTTCTTCATTGAGCTGATTGAAGTTTGTAACCCCAATTCTTTTTGCTACATGCTTTTCCTTTTCAATTTCTGCTTCCTGCTGTAGTGGCATCATTCCGGCAATAACCATGGCCGCGTCAGTAGACACTGTACGGAATGCGGAAACAACTCTGAGAGCGCATCTTCTGTAGGCTGCGTCTAATCCTGATCTGTACGTCTTTTTATTCATTGCATCTGCCCATATGGGAGCCGCATATATAGCAATAGACTTAACTACATTTGTGAGTAACTGCTTCTTCTGTTGTCTAGGTCCACCTATATTGGGCATTATTCGCGATAGTGCACACGTTGTTTTCGCACATTTTGCAGCAACATATCGTAAATGCTCTTTGAAGGTGAGTCTATTGTCAATCATTACTCCAAGATACTTGATTGCTTGTTTTGATGTGACTCGCTCATTGCCAACAGTTATTGTAATGCACTCAATCTTTTTCCTGCTGCTTACAAGTAGGACTTCAGTCTTATGATCAGCAAGTTTGAGGCCTACACTTGTGATCCAGCTCCTTACCATAGCGACTGCATCGTTGCATGTTGATTGTATCTTTTCTATATGTTTCCCTTTAACCACCAGCGCGATGTCATCACCAAATCCAATTATTTCTGCGCCTTCTGGGAGCTCAAGTCTCAGCACTCCGTCATACATAATGTTCCACAATATTGGACCCAGTACCGAGCCCTGTGGTACCCCTGCTGTTACTTGGTATGACTTTGTGCCTCTGTCTGTGTAATACAAAAGCACTCTCTCTTTAAAATAGTCAACGATTAATTCTACTAGGTACTTTGGAACGTCTTTCCCTTGAAGTGCTGCTAGAACAGTGTCCCAGTCCGCTGAGTTAAATGCGTTGCCTTCCGAAAACCAAATTGTCTATCTGATAAACCATTGCGATTCAAGGCTTCTTCTAGTCTTCGGCTAATTATCTTTTCCAAAAGTTTACCGGCCGTATCAATCATACATAGCGGGCGGTAGCCTGATGCATCTTGTATGTTATTGCCCTTTGGTATAAGCACCAACCTTTGTATTTTCCATATCTGGGGGAATGTTCTCTCCTTTATACATGCGTTGAACACTTCCCTGAATGAATCAGCGTTGATTTCTGTGGCCATCTTTAGTGCCAGATTTGGTATTCCATCTACTCCAGGTGCTTTGGTTAGTTTCAAATTATTGCATACTACTTCCAATTCTTGCCTGCTAACCTCAGGTATTTCATTCTGTGGCTCACTATTTTGTACTGTATAGGTTATATCAGCTCTCTGCGGGAAGAGACCTTCAACTATTGCTTGTAGCTTAGCTGCGTCTGTTGTAACTGGTGGACGGTAGCTATATAATTTTTTCATAACCACTTTATATCCTAGTCCCCAGGGGTTATTCTCGACCTCCTCACACATTTCCTTGAAGCATCTTGCCTTGCTATTCGATGCGATTGCACAAACGTGCACAAATGTGCGATTGCATAAACGTGCACAAATGTGCGATTTTGCGCTTGCTCCCAAGGGTGGAAAAAAATTACAGAAATTTCACAATTTTGTTTGAAATAGAAAATATTATTTTGTTGCAATTATTGAAAAAATTGATATTTGCGTTCGTTGGGATTGTAACTTATATTAAAAATTGCATAAATTAACAAATATTTAAAATAATTATTTTGTTAAGTATTTATACTATCTTAACCTTATTTGTATTTTAACTTAAAATATTAGTTTTTTGTATATTACTTCCCAACTTTTGTGCATTTTTAAACGCAAATATAGTAAGTGAACTTAAAGTATTTGTTTGGAAAGTTTTGCACCAGTTTAAAAGAAATAAAAACATATTTTAGGAAGATTTTTTATGCCCAAAAAATATGTATTTACATAGGTGGAGTATCTAACTTTTATTAAAAAACACGAGAGATTAGGAAAATATTTTTTTTGAACAGGTAGCAGGTATTGGTATTGGTGTATTTGTTTAATAAATTTTAGAACAATTTAAAAAAGATAATACGGGAGGGTCACAAATAAATATTTTTCTTCTCCAGAAATATGTATTCACTTAGGTAGTGTATCTAACATTCATTAAAAAACGCGAAAGATTAGGAAAATATTTTCTTGAACAGGTAGCAGGATTTTAGAGCCCTTTCTACTGTGCTAAGTAAGCAGAGATATAATTTAAGTGAAAAAAATATTTCAGCAATGTTATTAATAAGATTAAATGAAAATTTATTTAAAAAAATATGTAATAAAAATTATATATTTTATAATAAGAAATTAAGATATTAAATTATTAAATTATTTCAATAACTTCGTTAAATTAAATTTAAGCTGTAATTAAAGATAAAAAATTAAGTGAAATCTAATAACAAAATTAATTTATGTTGTTGTGAAAAATATTTAATTTGCTTTTTATAACCTTACTAACGAATCTTAGTGTATAACTTACTATTAAATAAAATTTTATGAAGTAGTCCAAAATTGATATATTTAATTTTTTCAAAGTACGATCCATAGAACCAATCCTCTTTACTTATAACATTTCGAAACAAATACTCTTTCTCTATTAAATTCATGTACCTATTTAATATAACAAAGTTTTCAAGTACATTGTAAAATTAATTTTATTCCCATGTTTTAAATTAATAAACCTTAAAATAATAATTAATATTAGCAATAAATGTAAATCTAATAATAAATTCAAAATTAAAATATAAATAGAAAATCATTTCTTCAATAAAATATTTCGTATTAAGACCAAAATTAATACAAATCAGTTTTACGTACTATTTTGCTGCGATATTTGTCATAATATTGTGCCTTTTTAAATCATCATTTCACACAAATGTGCAGTAGACATTTCGTCTCCGCACATTTAGGTGTATTTTTATTTTCAAGTCTGCACACAAAATGTGCTCCTGGTTTTCTTTTCTACACACGTTGTGTGCGAGGGCAAGCTGGCTGCCTCACACACAATGTGCTGTGCGAAATAACTTCGGCACAAACACTGAATTGGTGTGCGAGTTTTATTTCACTCCACCACATTCGTGTGAAATGTGCGTTTTGTTTGTGCACACAAGATGTGGCACTTAAGATGTGCACAAAAATTTTCGCACACCACATTTGTGGTGTGAAATTTTATTTAGAATCACACATTTTTTTTTTTTTTTTTGGTATCGGACCTGGGGGAAAAATCTTCAAAAGATACAAATGGCCCGTACCATTTGCATGCCCGATTCATGCACGACTCAAATTGAGTCATACATGCCCACGGACTAAAAAGTCCCCTACATTCTCAACTCAAAATCCTGAAAATCCCTGCAGTACGACCAGTTAAGGTATTCCTTCACAGGACAGGTTAGAAGAGCACTTAGCGTTCATTCACTCCGATTGTGTACTAAGTATTTCGTCCGCTCTAACAGTATTTATTTTTCTAGAGATTATGCTCTTGTAAAAGCTCCATTCTTCGATGCTTGCCAACATCTGCATTACCATAGTAGAAGGGCTGGATTCCCCAATTAGTGTCTCTAGATTTTGTCTAGTATCTACGAATCTTATACAGTCTCTAATTATGTGGTCAGGACTCTCAATTTTATCTGGACAGGACTGGCAGTAGGGGTTACTTGCTGGCCTAAACCGGTATAAGTATTCACGGAAGCAGCCATGCCCCGTAAGAAACTGTGTTAATTGAAATCCCAAGTCTCCAGATTCTCGGTTAATCCAAACTCTTATATTTGGAATTAACGAATGCGTCCATCTTGATTTTTGGGAATGGTCCCACCTATGTTGCCATTCATTTAGGTATTTGTCTCTTATATCTAGATAAGACTCTGACAGAGATTGCCCAGTTTCAGTCGTTCGCCGACGAGAGCGCTGTAAGAAACTGTCTCTTTCCAAGAACGCTTTAAAGTCTATTGGCATGCGTCCAGCCAATACTCCCGCAGCATCGTCCGATACTGTACGGTAAGCACGGCAGATGCGTAGGTTTGACAATCTATGTGCACTTTTCATTACACGTGAATACGACTTAATGGTTGTAGCATGTGCCCACACCGGAGCAGCATAAAGCATCACCGACTTGGAAACTGATGCTAAAAGAACTCTAGCGGTGTCCTTGGGACCTCCTATGTTTGGCATTAATCGAAATAATGCGTTGCAGACACGTGATGCTTTATCTCCCGATTGTTTTAGGTGAGTTTTGAAACTCAACCTACTATCTAAGGTTACACCAAGATATGTAAGTTGGGGGCTAGATTGTATATCTACTCCACCCACTTTAATTGAGAGTTGTTCAATCTTTTTCCTACTGCTGATTAATAGCACCTCAGTTTTATGTTCAGCAAGCTCTAATCCGCTGTATTGCAGCCACGCTTTAGCTGCTGCAATAGTAGCGCTGCAATTCCTAGCCACTTCGTCTAGAGTTTTTGCAACCACTACTATTGCAATATTATCTGCATACCCAACTACGTGCACTCCGTCCGGCTTTTCAATTCGAAGGATACCATCGTACATGATATTCCAAAGAATTGGCCCTAGAACTGATCCCTGGGGGACCCCTCCCGTAATCCTATATGTTTTGGGTCCGGATTCTGTATCATATAAGAGTAATCTGTCTTTAAAATATGATGTAATAATTTTCAAAAGATATTCTGGGACTCTCATTTTCATCAGTGCATTTAAGATGCTACTCCACTCAGCAGTGTTGAAAGCATTTTCAACGTCTAAGGTCACTACCGCGCAGTACTTTTTAGTACCACCTAGCCACCTTACGCCCTTAGTAGCTTCCTTTGCAATGTTGCATACATGTAGTACAGCATCAACAGTACAGCGTTTAGGTCTAAAGCCAAATTGGTTATTTGATAGACCCTGACTTGTCTCTGTGAATTTTTCTAATCTAGAACTTATATTTCTTTCAAGGACCTTACCTGCAGTGTCTAGTAAGCATAAAGGTCTATAAGATGATGGCAGTTCTGGGGACTTATTACCTTTAGGAATAAGCACCAATCTTTGCTTTTTCCAACACGAAGGGAAGATTCCTTCCTGTAGGCAGCTGTTGTAAACATCCGTAAATATAGAAGCTTGTTTTTGTATTGCCTTCTTCAGTACAGTATTGGGGATTCCATCCAAACCAGGAGATTTATTGGGCTTAACTCTGGAAGAAGCGGCTATGACTTCAGAATTTGTAACCGGGGGTATCTCATTAAAATCGGTGTTTATCGGTATTAAAATTCTAAGTTCTCCCTTTTTTGGGAACAAATGTTTCACGATATTTGCCATTATTTTAGGACATGAAGGTACCGAGCCTCTTAACCTCTTAAATTTACGCATTACTATTTTGTAGCCATCGCCCCAGACATTTTGGTCTACATCATTGATCAGAGTTTGAAAAGCTTGATTCTTACTCCTAATAATTGCCTTTTTAAGTTTAGATCTGCTCTCTCGGTATTTTTGTAGAAGCTTTTCCGCATCTGCTCCAGATCTGTGACGTTGGAATTACCTACGGGAGGCAAAGCACTGAGATCTTAGTAAAGCTATTTCTTCCGTCCACCAATAGTTTGATGGGCGCCCATTACTTCTGCCTTTTCTTGGCATTGATGCATCACAGACGTTGCATAATTCCTTCATAAGGTGATTTAATTTTTCAAAAGCATCCCCGTCTCCGATACTCATGTTTTCGGTCATGAATTCCATTATCTCTGTGTCAAGATACTTAGTTTTCCAGCCTATTTTCTGTGCTTTTCTCTGTGATTTTTTCAAAACAAACTTCTCTTTCAGCGATAAGGAAAAAAGAATTGCATGATGGTCGCTGTGGGTGTAGTGGTTTGTTACTTTCCATTGCGAACCCCTTACTAATGACGGGCTGACAAAGGTGAGATCTATGTAGGAAACGCCTCTACCATTATCGAACGTTGAGCTATGCCCATTGTTCAGTTGTATTAGGTTTAGTGAGGTAAACGTTTCTAATAGGGCTCTACCTCGGCGCGTCGTAGTACAACTGCCCCATTCGACTGCCCAAGCATTGAAATCCCCTGCAACAAGGATGGGAGTTTTGTTTCTGATTGTTCCTGATAGCCTATCAAGAAACTCTTCAAATCTCTCTTGGGAGATATTTGGGGATATGTAACAGCTGCACACATAGATACCCCGGATTCTGACAAGTACTAGACCTTCTTTTTGTATCAATACTCTTGGTTCAAACACTATGTCCTGTCCTAGTCAAATGGCAGCCTTTGCAGAAGTATCGTGTACCCATTTGGAGGTTTCTTTTGATTTGTAAAACTCACTAATTACGAGTACATCCGTCTTTAATTCCAAAGCTGTTTGGGATAAAAGATCTTGGACAGCTTCGCATCGATTTAAGTTCAATTGCAATCATTTTTTGGACTTAAGCTCCTACATAGCCTTCCTGTAGAATTCACATTTGGAACTTCTTAAGTAGTGTAGATTGCCATCGTTGCAGTTTTCCGGACATAGGATGCATTTTGGTTGCGCCGAGCACGTTTTTGCCCTGTGGCCATCTTGTCCACATCTCATACATGTGCCTGATCTGTCATTATCGCTTTTGCACTGTCTAACAGCGTGTCCAAATTGAAGACATTTGAAACCCCTCATGGGTGTGATATGCTTTCTGATCCTACTGCGTACCCAGCCAACTCTGACTGAGGCAGCTGCGATCAATACACTGGCATCCTTAGTAGGAAGGTCAATAATTGCTGATCTTGTGCTGTCCCTTGCGGCACGCCAAAACTTGACGTTGATGTCACTTACATTTATTGCTGGAAATTGATCAGCAATCGCCGCGCGCACCTCTTCGTTGGATGTTATCTCGTCCAAATCCCTGCATTCTATTAGGGTGTGCTGTGTTAAATATTTTACACTAGCACAATTCTGAAGTGTGCTTTTCATTTCATTGCAGAAGTCCTTCGCTAAATTTCCAGCTTCTTTGGTAAGCTGAATCAATATTTCACCCTCTTTAGTTTTTCGGATTTTGTTCACGTTTTTTCCGAATTCTTGTAGCTCTGGTTTTGTTTTAATGATCTTTAACATTTCAGCGTAAGACTTGTCTGCCGTCTTACTAATGAGAATTGCTTCCGGTTTTACTCTAGGCGCTTTAATGAGGTCCAGATTTGGCACAGTTTTCCCTTTTTTCTTTTGCACTAGCTGTTATTTGTGAAAATTCGTTCCCTGCTCCTTACTTCCAATTTCTCTAATTTGGACTTTGGGTGGTGGACCGTTCGGTTTCTCTTTCGCAGAACGCTTTAGTGCTTCCTGAGTTTGCACGCTAATGAAAGCTACACTCTTAGCCACCAACGGCACTTGTGGCCCCCTTTCTTGTTCCGTCTTATACATCTTAACTATCTGTGCAAGCAGATCCCGCATATCCTTATTAATATGCCTTTGTGATTCCATCATCGCAGATAGTTGTAACAGCTTATCCTCTACGCTATCATCAGGCTTGGGGGATAAAGGTATGTTTAATACCTCCTTCTCCATTGTTTTTTGCACTGCGTTTTGTTTTCGCAGAGGTGATGTTTTTTGCCCACTCATACCTTTTCGATACACTATTAATTTAATTAGATTTAATTAAATTAAAAGGGTATCCTAAATTAATTAAATTAAAATAATTTAATACCTGTAAATTTCAAATGCTCAAAATTCCAAATTCAAGTAAAAATTAAAATTTGCTAATAAACTTAAAATTTGCTAATTAAATTAAAATATTCTGCTAAATTGCTAAATCAGTGTACAACATTACACGATTGTTTAGGTTTTTGTGTAACAATTGATTTAATTATTTGATCGTTTTGTAACACTTATTCACTTTATAATGTTTCTGTTTAATAATTTCAATTGCTGTCTCTATCAGCTGATTTTATATGTGTGCAATTATTTTGCAAAACAAAAAAGCGCACAAAGTCAAACAAATTCAATAAAAATAAAAACAAAATATGTAAATTCAAAAAGCTGAATAATTTAAAATGAAATTTTTTAAAAAATAATACTTATCGGCTGCAGCTCTTTATCGCTCCAAGTGAGTACATTATATTCCACCGCATTTAAGAACTTTTTGTTGTTACAACACTTCAATTGCAGGAAATATATACCGAACTAGCGGACCGCACTCGAGATGCGTGTATTCGCGGCAAAAACAAACTTCAAATCGCACAACATTCGTGCGTGATGTTTTGCATTTTTGTGCACAGCACAGTGTTTTTCTGAACCCTGGATCTTATGCTGATCATTATTATGTCCAAATTGGACACCAGTCCTTTATTTTTTATTTGATTGGCCATCGAATAGTTCTAAGGACTCTTCAACCTCTTTAAGGTTTATATAATTTTGCACCGGTTCACTTAACATATTTACTCTTTCACAGTCCGCCGTGTCGCTCTCGATTGTATTATTATTATTCGCGTTCACTAACTTTTCTTCTTTACTAAGTGCTACTTCGTTATTTGCGTAATTTTTAATATACCAATAAGGTAAGCCGTATTTTTTTAAAAGCTCTTGTAATTGCTTAGTACTCAATTTGGATAACGATTCTCACAAATTTTTTTGTCTTGACCGCTGTATGTCAATGACCGCTTATTTATTGATATACACTTCACACTTCAAGGTCGGCTACTTTTATGTGAACGCCACTTCTGACACCATGTAGTTATTTTAAACAAAACGCAATATTTCTTGATATTCTTACGAAATTTCAAACTTTTATTAAATTAAAAAAACTCCTTTAATCGAAAAATAAAATTTAGTGTTTAAGAATTTGTGTTTTAACTTTAAATATTTAAACTTATCAAACTTATCAAAACTTATAAAACTAATCAAACTTCTCCAAATTCTATTATATTCCTTCTCTTCTCTTACTTCTTTCTTTTCTTCTTATTTTGCTTTCGTTTTACTGCCTTATCTCCCCTATCACACTACTTTATCTACATATATACATATATATAGGCATATATATATATATATATATATATATATATATATATATGTTAACCTACATCCGAAACGTACAACTGGGCACCTTAAAATTTTTAACAACATGTGGTCACCTAATCTATGTTTGACAGAAAAGGACACAATCGAGTGTAGTAGAATAACGGAAGTTCGATGGGTAGCGTCGTGTATAAAGATATTGTTTTAACTATGTGTATAAATATACTGTTTTAACTATGTGTATAAGAAATATATTGTTTTAAATAAAAACCAAAGTTTAAATATGTATATAAGAAATATATTGTTTTAAATAAAAACCAAAGTTTAAAGTTCAGAAGTGGGATTGAATCAATGTCCAGAAGGGGAGCAATTAAAACGTAAGTAATATTTGGCGCAGAAAATTAAAAAACAAACGAACGCATATATATACGTAATGATGGTGAGCATCGAGACACTGACGAAGGAACAGTTGAAGGACTTCTTACAACAGCAAGAGTTATCAACTACAGGTAATAAGGCAGAATTAGTTGCAAGATTAACTGAACACGTGAAGGCAAGCGGCGTAGTTTTACAATTTACGAACGATAATGAGGAATTGCGGGGTGAAAACGAAGAATTGAGAAAACAAATTAGCGAACTGCGGCAAATGGTGCAACAAGTGGTCATTAACCAGAATAACGGTAGAAACAATCAAAACAGTACTTCAGAAATGCCTAGCAAGGACCGTAACGCGCATTCTATACGAGAAATCGCAGAAGTCCTACCCGAATTCGACCCAACGAATGAAGATTCTATTACGGCTACGCAATTTGTCGAACGTGTTGAAGCTGTTATGTCTGTATATGCGTGGCCCGAAAAAAGTGTACTTCTTGCAGTGTATAGCCGTTTGAAGGGTGTAGCGCGCATGTGGGTGGACGCATCACCAAAAATGCATGCTACTTGGAAGGAGTTCTCAAATGAGCTTGTCACCGAGTTCGGTTGCGAATACGATGAAGCGGATATACATTACAATATGTCGCGCGTTACTCGACGGCAAAACGAAACAATAACTGAGTTCATTTTTCGTGTCTCTGCGCTAGGACGACGTCATAATCTTAGTGAGATGGCTATCACGAAATACGCCCGAGACGGATTAAAACATCGAGAACTACAAATGGCGATTGCTCCGCAAAAATTCGTATCCGTTAAAGAAATGCGTGAAGCATGCGAGAACTTTTTACAAAATTGCATGAAGATAAACGAAAAGCCTTTTCATAATGCGGGTGAAAGCGAACAAAGAATACAATCGCTCAGTAAGGCAAAGAATGTTATGTGTTACAATTGTGGTGAGTCAGGGCACTTGTCAGTAAATTGTGCAAGACCCCCAAAACGTCCTCGTTGTATAGATTGTAATAAGGTGCACCCCAAAAATGAACAGCAAAATTGCGGAAAACCATCAGCTTACGTGCGAAAAACAAGTATTATCGACAATAAGTTTCTTAAGAAAATAACGATTGGTGGCAAGCAAGCCATTGCATTTATTGATACTGGAAGCGAATGTAATATGGTCCGAGAAACATTTGCCAACGATATTGGTGGTACGCGCAGCAAAAACCTATTTACCATCAGTGGATTCCGTGGAGGTATAGAACGATCTGAGATACAAATCGACACGGATTTGAAAATCGATGAAGTTGAAAAACCGTTGACGTTGCACGTCTTCAAAGATCGTGTGTTGAATTACGATTTATTGCTCGGGGACGAAATATTCAATAGCGAAAATATACGCGCCGTATATGACAACGGACAGTTCAAATTCGAAGACAAAGTAAAAACGACGTGTAAAATTAATAAACTTAGTCCAATAACGGAGGATGACGTGTGTATGGACACTGTAAATTCAGATTCTAAGGGAAAGCTGTTAGAGGTGATGAATGAATTCCGAGAATGTTTCGCTACAGGTATGGATGGAATCGGAAAAACTAGTGTAGTCGAAACGAAAATTGAGTTAACGACCAACGAGGTAATCGCACAAGTCCCGTATAGAGTTCCGGAACCGAAAAAAGAAATCGTTGCGAAGAAAATCCAAGACTATGACCTCATCATCGAACATCGAAGCGATCAACGAATGGCGCACGTCGACGCACTAAGTCGTACGCCTAACGAAGACGGTTGCGATCTTGAGGAAGCGACTTTGCGAGTCTGGAAGGCGGAAATAACTGAGGCAGATTGGCTTTACAGTATGCAATTACAAGATAGCAAACTTCAACAAGTCGTAATGAAAAACGGTATAAAAACCAACAGCTCTTCGTAATACCAAAGGCTTTGCGATGGAAGGTGACACAT
>NC_051846.1:48607-54825 GCF_002237135.1 Teleopsis dalmanni
TGTTAATAAAATAAATCTTAACAATTTCTTTTCTAACGAACAAATAAATTAAAAGAAAAATAAATTCAAAATTGTATTTCAATAAACGCACATAGATACTTAAATAGATACAGAATTGGTAAAGCACATCTTATACTAACTTTTCCTACACGGTGAAAATTTAACAGAGGGAATCCAACTCAACGACAAGAGTAAGAGATATAGGTATACGAGATTCAGGGCTTCAACAGTATCTGAATCTAGGTCGCAAGGGGTATAACACACTTAGCTTTAACAGTCACGTGTGTCTATACCATAGTGTCGGAAGCGAAAGGTAGCTTTAACAGTAACCTAACGTCTCCGGCCCCTGGACGCTTTAACAGTGAACAGGGAAGGGCGTGTTATCTGCGACCTATAACGGAACACACGTAGCTTTAATAGTCACGTGTGTCTGTGTTATATCGTGTCGGTTGTCTGCGGTGGTAGTATTTGCAACAACATATATCTCCAACTCAGTTCATCATCGACTTAATCTGGTTTCAGTCAGCTTGTTGCAGTTCAGGTGTTAGGAGCAATCAGAAGTGACTGGGTCCCACCAAATAAATTTCTTGTGTGGACCTTGGCGACGGCTGAGTTCAACCCCATTACAATTGTTCAGAATACATCGTAAACCAAAACCACATATGTATTTTAATTTCATTATATGTAAAACTGTAAATTATTTGCTATATGGCAACCCTGCCAAGCCTTCGTGTATATTACTTAAAATAAAGTAGTACTTCGTTGATAGTCAAATACCTAAAGCGGTCATGTTTAAAATCGTTGTCTTTTTTTAACGTTTGTGGTTGTTAAGATTAGCCCGTGTGCTACCAAGAAATCGTTTGTGCGCGCATTAATAACTTTATTAGACTCAATCGTACATTTTTTGGCGCCCAACGTGGAGCTTGATTTGAACAAGTGTAAAAATAATATTTGTCGCTGCATTCACTACGATTGAGTGCATAATTTATTAAAACAACAATTAGTGTTAAAAACCTTGTGACGAACTGCTATTACATATAAATTAGGTTTTCTCGTTCCCCAGTCCAGCAGAAGGAGTGGAGTGTTTATTATTTTCATATAATTATGATTGGAGATGATGTTGCAATCATTCACAAGTTTAACTTAATGTTATATTAACTACTTAACTACTAAAGCTTAATATTCTTAAACTTAACTACTAAAGTTTAATATTCTTAAACTTAATTAAGCTTAAGCTTAATATTCGATTCTCGGACAATTTCAAAATATTCGAGTTCCATAACTCTTCCCTTAATTACATTCTTTTTGGAGACAAAAGAAGCTAATCATAACTATGATAATACAATTTAATGATAATATTTGTTTAATATATGAATTATTTGTTTAATATACGAATTAAAAATTACTTAGATCAATTCATTACATTGTTTTTGGAGATAAAAGAAGCTAATCATAACTATCACAACTATGTATAATATATGAATAAAATATTAATAAGATCAATTAATTACATTATCTTTTTGAGATAGAAGCAGCTTATCATAATTATGATAATAAAATTTAATGATAATATCATATATTAAATGAATTATTTGTTGAATATACGAATTAAATATTACTTAGATCAAATAATTACATTATTTTTTTTGAGATAGAAGAAGCTAATCATATATTTTGCAAGATGCTCATTTTAGCTTTTAAATCAATGATACACCAGAAAGAGCCTTACAGTGAATTGCTCAGATTCTGTACCTATGGTCATATAGTATCTTTAATTTTATCTTTTCTTTAATTTAATTTAATTATATTTTATTCTTTAATCGATTATTTATTTTTTAGATTGTCTTTATGGACCACTCTTCCTTTAATTAGAACAGTTGTTCAGTTGTTCCTAAATCCTTTTCTACTTTTTGTTATGAATATAAAGAGGTTAGCTTATTACCTAATCTTCTATTCGTTGTTGAGTCGCCTTTAGATATCAACGCGCGTTGACAAACACACGAAGTCTTCTCTCTCCATTACACATTAAATTTACCAACAATTTTTAAAACACACCCCCAAAAAACAATACAAACATTTTTCACTCATTAGTATGAAAGCAAACGCTGAAGTGTAAACAGTAAGTACCTATGCGTATTTTTTAAGAAAAATAATTTTTTTTTTATTTGAAGTTCAAAATTGATCGCGTAAATTTTTAAACGTATAAAATAGGTTTTGATAATTAATATTTTTTATAGTATAAAATAGTTATTATGGAGCGAAAAATATTGACACTAGTTGTGATAAGAGAACTTCTAATTGAAGAGGAGGAAACTGAAAAACAAAAAAGGAAACGAATATGGGTGAAAAATTGGCTTTAGAAAAGACAAAAACTGAGTCACACTAATTTACTACATGAATTGCAAACAACTTCACCCAATGATTATAGAAACTTTTTAAGAATGGATCATTGTGCATATGAAGAATTGTTAGCAAAAGTAACGCCGTACATTCAACGGCAAGATACACATATGAGGAAGGCAATTTCACCGCATGAAAGATTATCGACAACTTTACGTTTTTTGGCAACAGGCCAAAGTTTTGAAGATATGAAATTTCGTGCGTACATTTCTCCAAGTAGCATCAGCAAAATTGTTATTGAGACATGCGATGCTATAATAAAGGTTTTGAAGGAATACATTTCTGTAAGTAAAAAACACAAACTCAGCAGAGCCAAAGTAACTCTAGTTGTTTTTAATTACAGTTGTCAAAAAATGAAGAGGAATGGAAAATTACGTCTGATGAATTCAGCAGCCTCTGGAATTTTCCACATTGTTTAGGAGCATTGGATGGAAAGCATGTAAACATAATTAAACCAGCCGCGTGTGGTTCTTATTATTACTTTAAAAAATCACACAGTATTGTCCTAATGGCATTGGTAAATGCAAAATATGAATTTTTAATGATTGACGTTGGATGTAATGGCAGAGTTTCTGACGGTGGGGTGTTTTCTAACACATTATTTCATAAAAGGTTGGAAGATGGTCAGCTACAAATACCGCCAAAGAGGCTAATAACCAGTTTCGATACAGAGCTACCGTATGTATTTGTTGCAGATGATGCGTTTCCTCTTAGACAAAATATAATGAAACCATACAGCAGCAGTGGATTGACAGCAGAACAGGATTACTTTAACAAAAGACTATCTCGTGCACGTAGAGTTGTAGAGAATGCTTTTGGTATAATATCCTCAAGATTTCGAATACTGCTGACTACAATTCATCTATCCCCGGAAAAGTCCACAAAAATTGTGATGACAATCTGCTACTTGCATAATTTTTTAAGAAAAAATTATGCATATTCGTACTCGTTATCTCTACCTGTAGATAATCCAAACGCAACAAACATCCCTTTAGCAAATCTGCAGCCGAGTAAAAATCAGAATGCAGCGAATATTGCAAAGGACACCAGGAACAATTTTTGTGATTATTTTAATACAAGCGGAAAAATATAAATGAAACAATTAATACTTATTTTTGTTATATTGTCTATTTTATTACTTATGTTTTTACTACGTTTTTTATAACATATTCATTGTTTATTTTGGTTTTTTTTAATAATTAAGTATAACTTTAAGTATAAAGAAAATCTATTTATGTATCTTTTAAAATATTATGTCTAAATGAAAAATGAAATTAAATATTTAAATAAATTTAAAATAAACTGAATCTACTTTTAATAAAATTTTTTTTTAAAGTTTTATAAATATGAAAAGTAATTTAAGAAAATTCCTCATCTATCACGATATCTTCAATGCTTCCGTACTGCTGTTGTTCTTCTACACCAACATATGGCAATGGGTGAACAGGAGATATAGCTGGAATATAGATGTTTGATGTTGATGCATGGCTTTGTGAATTGTAAAAAAAAGGAGGTGAAGGACCATTACTTGAAGAAGACGCATAGTTTGGCGAAAATGATTGTGACAAGTGATGTGTCGTTCCGCGAGCTGATATACCCTCTACAACTTTGTAAGAGTATAAATCCAAATTTTCTAAAGTTGCCTGGTAGAGTACTTCATTTATCATTTTATTTGCATATATTTGTTGGTTGGAATTCAACTTTCGAAATTGTGTTGCCCAACCGATACTTAGATTAGTCGCATCGTCTTGCTGTTGGCTTGTTTTTAAGCTCTCTATTGCGTCATTTAACAATGTAGTCCTTTCACTATCTGTACGTATTCGACGTTTGTGAGCCGGCTGTTCCTAAAATAGTAGAAAACAAAATAGTTAATATTTTTGATTTCTATTTACTTTTTAAAAGCATATTTTTATTTGCTAAAGCCATAAACACACACCTCTATCACACTTCCGTTTAACGGTTCTTCCATTGACGTCACTCCTGTAATTTCTGACTCTTGATCTTTAAGAAATCCTAAATCGTCGAAATGCCAGAGGGATGACGTATATACATCACTAACACCTGCACCAGACCTCTCGCTTTGTACAATTTTCTTCAATTCTCTCCGATAACCACTTCGCAAAGTATTAATTTTTTTTTTTACCATTTCAATGTTCGCGTCAGGGTAAATTTCTTTTAATTTCTCCACTAAAACTTTGTAGCTTTCAGCTTTTAAACTTCTATTATGATAATCATTGTCTTTAATTTTCCACAACGAAAGTAAGCTTTCGTAAATGCCAATAAATTCTTTCCAGAATTCTTCATTTACAAATACCATTTTTATAAAAACTTCTTTATTTATTAAAACTTTTTAAGGACACATTTAAATTTAAGAATGATTTCTATACTCGCGCACGTTAAATGTCTTTACCTTTAAATTTAAATACTAAATCAAAAACTCATATTTCTTTGGTTAAATAGTAAAAAATATAAACCAGTCATTTGAGATTTTAGTCAATATTACTACCTGTAAAATTTTATAAATAATAAATTTTTCGCAGGTAAACAATTCAAATAACATTTAAAATATAATATTCTTTGTAATTTAATGTTTGGTTATTTTTATATTTTTGGTAACTCATGGTTATTAATATTTTAATTTTTTTCAATAACTTGTTTTGGAAATTAAGAAATTTTACCTAGGTAGAAAATACAAATATTTAAAATAAAATTCATTCATATTTGCAAAGCATCGCATGCTAACGACAAATCATGCGTGCATTTAAACGATGTTTACGCTTCCATTTCTCAAAATAAATAAAATTTTGCATGCCGACCAAATCCGACTGTATATGCAAAAACACGATCGTGGTTGAAGAAATATCAAAATTTTTTGATTTTCGTCAACACATTTCTTACGTGCGGTGCAGACTATCATACTGGTATGTCATACGAGAGAGAAAAACGTCGTATGACACACAGGTATGATAGTCTGCCACCTTTACCAACGTGTTGGCGTGCTCACCAAAATTTTTGTGAACAGGTCTCGCATACGCGTTGTGTATGATAGTCTGTCACCCCTAACGATTCATACGTCATACAAGAGCATTTTTGCCTTGCAAATTTATTGTGAGCAGGTGATATATGTAAAATTTTAATATGAATTTAATATGTTTTTTTATTATTTTATTATTATTGTATTTATTATTATTATATTTATTATTATTAAAATTACACTTATAAATTTGTGTTAAATATTTAATTGTATTTTAGTTAAAAAAAATAAATTTTTACATAAAATTCTTATAAAAAATTAAAATACAATTAAATATTTTATATAATATATTATATATTTTATTTAATTTATTAAATATTTTATTTTCTTTTATTTTAATTTATAAACGATGATTATAAGTAAAATTTTTTTTAAAAAAACATCTAAATATAAACATAATTAAATTTATAAAAAAACATATTGAAAATTGGTCGTAATAACAATTAATTAATAACCTAAATTTAAGATATAATACTTTGTATTCTAAATATGCTTTTCTTTGTTAAAACTTGTTATTAAAATAAAAGAATTTTAAATGTTAATAACCTTTAACTAACAAAAATATGGAAATGATCAAATTTCTTGAAAAACAATGAAGATATTTACATTCTTATGTATATATATATATACATTATTTGTATGATCTATTTATGAAAAATTTCTTAAGAAACTTTACAGGTAGTGAATGAAATTAACTACGGTCCTTTACTGATCTTTTCATTTTAACTACTGTGCTTAATGACCAATAAACCTAAAAAAAATATGAATATGGATGCAGATAAAG
>NC_051846.1:54925-60371 GCF_002237135.1 Teleopsis dalmanni
ATCATACATTAAAGTTCTTTCGCTGCTAAGGCAATGAAATCTACTTTTTAATAATCCGAAACAACGCTCAATGCAATTTCTCGCCTTTCGATGTTGCACATTATAATTGTTATGTGCCGTCGATAAAGTATTTCCTCGAACAGGTGTCATCAAAAAGGGTAAGAGGGGATAACCGCTATCTCCTAAAAACAAAAACAGAATTAGTTTCTCAAAAAAATTAATGTACAATCAAGTTTTACCTATTAACCGGAAATTTCGGTCCCCATTTTTGTACTTTCGAGTAAGAAGCACTCGTAAGGCGCTGGCTCTCCATATGGATGCATCATGTGCAGTACCGCCGAAGCGAGCATTACAATCTAAAATTTTTAGATTATAATCGCATACCTAAGATTAATGCCTATTATTATAGTATGTAAATAAATTAAATTTGAATCATACCACTTGAACATTTAGCGAATGTCCTCCTTTTCTGCAGACATACACATGCTCAATAGCTAAGTTAGGGGTTTTAATTTTTATATGAGTGCAATCAATTGCACCAATTACGCCTGGAAACCGAAACTTTTCATAAAATCTGCAAATAATTGTCGATTAACTATATTGTATTTTAACACAAGATTTCGAAGATATATTTCTCTTTTGTAGTGCATAATTCCTGAATTGTTCTGGGCCATTTGATGTACTTTACTACAAAATACCGATTCATTATATTTGCAACCTCCTTAACGCATCTACTAACAACTGCCTGAGAAACATTTAACAAAAAGCTTTGGCCCACAGAACGCTGATAACATCCTATAAATTAACATAATTGATTCACTTTTTTTGCAATTATTAAATATCAACTTACCTTGAGCAAAAAAGCCCAATGCAACATGTAAGGACGGAAATTTTGTCCACTAAATTTCCACTTACATGCACCAAAGTTACACAAAGTTCTTAAACAAAAAGAGAAAAATTTAAAAAGCAAGTAGTTATTATTTGAAAAAAACTTTATTTACTATTTTTTTTATATAAAAAAAATATATATGTATAAAAATACTACACAGAAATATTTAATAAATTATGGTTATTTTTATGTTGCACGTTTTTGTATATATACGAAACTGTCAAAACAAAACACGACGAAAACACAGAGGCACAGCGGCTAAACGGCCAAGAATAAAAGCACAGCGGTTTACGCTACAAAACACAGCAGGTAAACGAACGGAAGAATTTAAAATACGCTAGACGAAAGCTCCGGCGTAGGAGTATTTAAGACAGCGAAATTTTGAAGCAGGTGCGAGTCGATGAACATTCGTCAAGGTGGTATTACGCCGAAAAATTATAATAATTATATGGCTATGAAACATATAGCAGAAATATATAAGTCCTGCGTTGGTGTTTCGACAACGGCCATAATTATATGGCTATGAAACATATAGCAGAAATATATAAGTCCTGCGTTGGTGTTTCGACAACGGCCATAATTATATGTCTATGAAACATATAGCAGAAATATATAAGTCCTGCGTTGGTGTTACGACAACGGCCATAATTATATGTCTATGAAACATATATATATATCTTCCTTTAATAATACATACCGAGTTGTACTATATCTTTCTTCTTCTAGGATAGATTTGTAATCAGTTTCCTTTCCAATTTTAAATTGTAAAATTAAAGTAACTTACAGAGGTGTAAAAGGAGTCGGCCTTAGGCAACAGAGGAGGAAATTCGGGAAACCACTGCAAGTGAAGATCTCATCGACAAGTACGATAGGAAATACAACAAGAGCCTGAGCTAAAAAAGATGCACATTTCTTGTTCTTATTTTATTGAATTAAAATCACATACGTTGGAATAATTTTTGGAATATTATCTTTCAAAGTAAATAAACTATAAATTTATTTATAATCGCATTGTAATTGAAATAACTTTATCATACGTTGGAATAATTTTTGGAATATTGCCTTTCAAAGTAAATAAACTATAAATTTATTTATAATCACATTATAATGAAAATAACTTTATCATACGTTGGAATAATTTTTGGAATATTGTCTTTCAAAGTAAATAAACTATAAATTTATTTATAATCACATTGTAATTGAAGTAACTTTCTCATACGTTGGAATAATTTTTTTTGGAATATTGTCTTTTAAAGTAAATAAACTATACAATTCAATCTAGTAAACGAACGTTTCCTTTTCTTTTTTTTTTTAAAACCTACGTCCCCGAAAAAAATAAATTCATTGTAATGACTCTGACTCTGGACGACGGCTGAGGATACCCCAGCAAAAACTAAATATTTTTGAACGTTACCAAAAAGTGTCGTTACAAACAAGTACGCGTATTTCCCTCGAAATTCCATCTGATCGACTTCTCGGTACCATGTACGGAGTTATTTCTGCCATGAAAAGCTTACATAAATATTTCGAAAGACGAAATATTTCAATAAAACGCGCATCAGATATAGCGAAGGGGTCTGTAGAATTCCGCAAACATTTTCTTTTCCGAAGTAAATAATTCCGTGAATCTCTCACACCACCTGAAAAAAAAGTCTTCTTATCAAAAAGTCCATTATTTAATTAATTCACACACCAATGTTATATTAATTGAATATTAATTTAAATTTCACAATTGCTAAATATTTTATTGTTGAAGTATGTGCTTTTAAATTTCAAATTTAAATTATAAGTCCAACAGCTGATATTTGTTTACAATTTTAGTAAACAATAATCCTTTACGTATTTTCGCATCTTCGGAAACCAGAAATTTTGTTTAATATGCTCGATAGTCTTTTCTAGCGCAAAATGACCGATATCATCGTGACAGGACTGCACAACTCTCCATCTTACAGCTTTTGGTACAACAAATTGTAGACCTTCAGCGGCACGTCGATATAAGCGATGATTTTGTAATTTGTATTCATTTTTAATTTGTTTTTCTTGTGGGGAGTTTAAATCTCCGTTTAAAACAGCAATTAATTTCAAAAGCTCTTTATCTTGTAGCTGCATTGTGAGAAGCCAATCATCAATATTAGCAGTGATCTTCATTATAAAACCGGCAGGCTACTTCATTTGGTGGTTGATTGGGAGTACGGCTTAATGTATCTACGTTTGGAAGTAACTTGAGCCACTATCGAGCTATTTTAGACTTTAGCTCCTTATTAGCTTTTACTGTTGCGATTGCAGAGCAATCCATGACCAAGCAAAAATGTTTACCAAGTAGGTAAATTCGGAATCGCTGCAAAGTTTAAACCATTGCCAACACCTCGAGTTCGTAGTTATGATATCTACTTTCTGCTTCCGTACAATGGCGACTATAATAAAAAACTGACTTTCACGGTTTACCTTCGTTCTTTTGAAATAATACACCGGCTAGACCAACTTTACTTGCATCGGTATGCACTTCATGTTCAGCGTTACTGTCGTACAGAACTAGAACCGGACCGCTACATAGCATATTTATAAGTTTGTCAAATGCATTTTTGTGCTCAACACCCCATACGAACTCTTGTTCTGATTTTCGTAGCAACATCGTGATTGGTTTTGAGATGATTGAGTAATCCTGAACAAATTTGCGGAAAAATCCAGTCAAACCCAAGAAGCGTCGTACTTCTGTTACGTTGGTTAGCTCTTTAAAATTTTTAATTGCAGCTACTTTTTGATTACCTGGTGCTATTCCATTTTTATCAATAACGTGGCCTAGGTGTATTAGTTCCGTTTTAAGAAATTTGCATTTGCACATTCTTAGCGTCAAATTGCTCTCTTTTAACAAACAGAGAAATTTTTCTAACGTTCTATGTGTAATCGGTTATGTAAATACCGAAAATATTTTATTGACAAATAATTCTATTCTATTCGTTACAATTACTTCATTATTAATTTATTTATATTATTTTTACCCGCAACGAGCGTGTTTCACATTTGTGTGTCATTTCCGTTCTTTCTGTCTCCTCTGCTTCGTATCAACTGTCATTCACCTTTCATGCTGCCTCGCAGGGCTGCATTCAGCTCAATATTACTCAGAGTTGCTTTTTTACTGTTACATTCCCGTGAATCTTCACAAGATTCACTTATCTGACAAGCGGCTAGCTTGGTGGCTGGACGAGTTAGGATACCATTCTTGGTCTGTACGCGGGCTGATCTAACCTGACCGGTCGTGGAAGGAAACACTTCAACAATTCGACCCTTGAGCCATTGACCTCTTGGTAGCAGATTGTGAGAAACGATCACAAAATCTCCAACCCTGAGGGGCACCACCTCCTTCCACCATTTAGGGCGTCGAAAAAGTTGAGGCAAGAACTCCGTAGTCCACTGTTTCCACAAACTGCTGTTTATATCTTGGAGGATATGCTACTGTTTACCGAGGCTTATAGGTATGGCATTATTATAGCGTGTCTGTGTACTATTGGCACAGCCTAACAAGAAATGATTTGGTGCGAGTGGCTCCTGCTCGCTGTGCGTCAAAGGAATGTCTGTAAGCGGCCGGCTGTTAATAATGTTTTCAGCTTCAATTAGTGCTGCCCTTAACGTTTCCACCTTCGGCGCTTCTTCTCTGATTGACTTGAATAATAAACGTTTGATCATTCTTATAAGGCGCTCCCAGCAACCACCTGCACTGGGATTCTGCGGACAATTGAATATCCATTCAATTCCAAGTTGAGTGGCTTCCTCACGTATACCATTAACATCAAGAAACCTTTTATCAGCACATTATTCTCTTTGTGCCCCAATAAAGTTGGTGCCATTGTCACTACGCATTCTGACTGGCGTACCACGACGGTTAATAAAACTGCGGAAACATACTAGGAACGCATCAGTTGATAAGCTATCGACGATGTCTATATGCACAGCACGTACTGTTAAGCATGTGAATATGACAGCGCAGTGCTTCTCACGGCGACGACCAATAGTAACATGTAATGGTCCAAACAGGTCAACACCTGTGTATGAGAACGGTCGTACATACGGCGTTATACGGTCGACTGAGAGCTGACCCATTAACGGTGGCGCTGGCTTGGCGGCTTCAAGGCGGCATTCCATACAATTGCGTTGGACTGATTTCAAAAGTGGCTTGCCACCAATTATCCAGAACTTTTGGCGTACAGCGTTGATAATGGTAGCTTGATTTTGATGTTTGTAGGCAACATGATAGTGTTTCACTATTAGTTCGGAGACGACATGGCGTTTCGGCAATATAATAGGGCGTCGAGCTTCAAGAGGCAGATATATGGCTTCGTCCAGGCGACCACTGGCACGAATAATTTCTTCGTTGTCTACGTATGGCGTTAATTTGTATAGTTTGCATTTTTTGTTAAGAGGTTGTTGAAGCTTAAGTAAACTCTTTTCCTCCGAAAAACAATCCTCCTGTACCAGTTGCATTATTGTAGCGTGCATAAGCATACACTATGTGAGTAAATAAGTATGCTGATATTTATTGTAACTTTATTGCATTCTTGC
>NC_051846.1:60471-65571 GCF_002237135.1 Teleopsis dalmanni
GAAATCGGTGCTATACCGTAGATCAGCTCTCGAATCGTGTTCTTAAGTCAAGGGTCCCTGTTTGGGCGCCACTTGTAATGAACCTCCTTATGGTGAGGGTGTCTAGAGCTGGGATAGCTCAGCCACAGCCAGGGTCCTTACAAGAAAATTTCTACTTACTAATCGTTGGTTGCCTCTCGACCGTTTCGGTTAAAATTTTACACGATTTTTAATTCAGTTCTTATTATTTCTTTATTAAATCTAAATTCCTAAATGGGCAATAACTTATAAGCTATAATTTACAAGTATTTATATTTATAAATATAATTTCAAAATAATAGTAAGGATTTCAACCGTAGTTATAGAATTGTAAAGAAAACAAAGGCGATAATTTCAAAGCGATAGTAATTGATTAACATAGTCTGGATCTCAGCCGTAGCTATAGAAGTATAAACACAAGTTAGAATTTAAAAGCGATAGTAATTGATTAACACAGCCTGTATTTCAGCCGTAGCTATAGAATTGTAAACACAAGTTAGAATTTCAAAGCGATAGTAATTGATTAACACAGTCTGGATCTCAGCCGTAGCTATAGAAGTATAAACACAAGTTAGAATTTCAAAGCGATAGTAATTGATTAACACAGCCTGTATTTCAGCCGTAGCTATAGAATTGTAAACACAAGTTAGAATTTCAAAGCGATAGTAATTGATTAACACAGCCTGTATTTCAGCCGTAGCTATAGAATTGTAAACACAAGTTAGAATTTTCAAAGCGATAGTAATTGATTAACACAGCCTGTATTTCAGCCGTAGCTATAGAAGTATAAACACAAGTTAGAATTTCAAAGCGATAGTAATTGATTAACACAGCCTGTATTTCAGCCGTAGCTATAGAATTGTAAACACAAGTTAGAATTTCAAAGCGGTAGTAATATATTAACACAGCCTGTATTTCAGCCATAGCTATAGAATTGTAAACACAAGTTAGAATTTTCAAAGCGATAGTAATTGATTAACGCAGCCTGGAGTTCATCCGTAGCTTTAGAATTGTAAACACAAGTTAGAATTTCAAAGCGATAGTAATTGATTAACACAGCCTGGATTTCAGCCGTAGCTATAGAAGTATAAACACCAGTTAGAATTTTAAAGCGATCGTAGTTGTTTAACACAGTCTGGATCTCAGCCGTAGCTATAGAATTGTGAACACAAGTTAGAATTTCAAAGCGATAGTAATTGATTAACACAGCCTGGATTTCAGCCATAGCTATAGAATTGTAAACACAAGTTAGAATTTTCAAAGCGATAGTAATTGATTAAGGCAGCCTGGAGTTCATCCGTAGCTTTAGAATTGTAAACACAAGTTAGAATTTCAAAGCGATAGTAATTGATTAACACAGCCTGTCGTAGTTGTTTAACACAGTCTGGATCTCAGCCGTAGCTATAGAATTGTAAACACAAGTTAGAATTTTCAAAGCGGTAGCAATTGATTAATACAGCCTGTATTTCAGCCGTAGCTATAGAATTGTAAACATAAGTTAGAATTTCAAAGCGATAGTAATTGATTAACATAGTCTGTATTTCAGCCGTAGCTATGGAAGTATAAACACAAGTTAGAATTTAAAAGCGATAGAAATTGATTAACACAGCCTGTATTTCAGCCGTAGCTATAGAACTGTAAACATAAGTTAGAATTTCAAAGCGATAGTAATTGATTAACACAGCCTGTATTTCAGCCGTAGCTATAGAATTGTAAACACAAGTTAGAATTTTCAAAGCGATAGTAATTGATTAACGCAGCCTGGAGTTCAGCCGTAGCTATAGAATTGTAAACACCAGTTAGAATTTCAAAGCGATAGTAATTGATTAACACAGCCTGGATTTCAGCCATAGCTTTAGAATTGTAAACACAAGTTAGAATTTCAAAGCGATAGTAATTGATTAACACAGCCTGGATTTCAGCCGTAGCTATAGAAGTATAAACACAAGTTAGAATTTCAATGCGATCGTAGTTGTTTAACACAGTCTGGATCTCAGCCGTAGCTATAGAATTGTAAACACAAGTTAGAATTTCAAAGCGATAGTAATTGATTAACACAGCCTGTATTTCAGCCGTAGCTATAGAAGTATAAACACAAGTTAGAATTTCAAAGCGATAATAATTGATTAACATAGCCTGTCGTAGTTGTTTAACACAGTCTGGATCTCAGACGTAGCTATAGAAGTATAAACACAAGTTAGAATTTCAAAGCGATAGTAATTGATTAACACAGCCTGTATTTCAGCCGTAGCAATAGAAGTATAAACACAAGTTAGAATTTCAAAGCGATAGTAATTGCTTAACACAGCCTGGATTTCAGCCATAGCTATAGAATTGTAAACACAAGTTAGAATTTTCAAAGCGATAGTAATTGATTAACGCAGCCTGGATTTCAGCCGTAGCTATAGAATTGTAAACACAAGTTAGAATTTCAAAGCGATAGTAATTGATTAACATAGTCTGGATCTCAGCCGTAGCTATAGAAGTATAAACACAAGTTAGAATTTAAAAGCGATAGTAATTGTTTAACACAGTCTGGATTTCAGCCGTAGCTATAGAATTGTAAACATAAGTTAGAATTTCAAAGCGATAGTAATTGATTAACACAGCCTGTCGTAGTTGTTTAACACAGTCTGGATCTCAGCCGTAGCTATAGAAGTATAAACAAAAGTTAGAATTTCAAAGAGATAGTAATTGATTAACACAGCCTGTATTTCAGCCGTAGCTATAGAATTGTAAACACAAGTTAGAATTTCAAAGCGATCGTAGTTGCTTAACACAGTCTGGATCTCAGCCGTAGCTATAGAATTGTAAACACAAGTTAGAATTTCAAAGCGGTAGTAATTGATTTACACAGCCTGTATTTCAGCCGTAGCTATAGAAGTATGAACACAAGTTAGAATTTCAAAGCGATAGTAATTGATTAACACAGCCTGTCGTAGTTCTTTAACACAGTCTGGATCTCAGCCGTAGCTATAGAATTGTAAACACAAGTTAGAATTTTCAAAGCGGTAGTAATTGATTACCACAGCCTGTATTTCAGCCGTAGCTATAGAATTGTAAACACAAGTTAGAATTTCAAAGCGATAGTAATTGATTAACATAGTCTGGATCTCAGCCGTAGCTATAGAAGTATAAACACAAGTTAGAATTTAAAAGCGATAGTAATTGTTTAACACAGTCTGGATTTCAGCCGTAGCTATAGAATTGTAAACATAAGTTAGAATTTCAAAGCGATAGTAATTGATTAACACAGCCTGTCGTAGTTGTTTAACACAGTCTGGATCTCAGCCGTAGCTATAGAATTGTTAAACACAAGTTAGAATTTCAAAGCGATAGTAATTGATTAACACAGCCTGTATTTCAGCCGTAGCTATAGAATTGTAAGCACAAGTTAGAATTTTCAAAGCGATCGTAGTTGTTTAACACAGCCTTTGTTTCAGCCGTAGCTATAGAATTATAAACACAAGTTAGAATTTCAAAGCGATAGTAATTGATTAACACAGCCTGTATTTCAGCAGTAGCTATAGAATTGTAAACACAAGTTAGAATTTTCAAAGCGATCGTAGTTGTTTAACACAGTCGGGATCTCAGCCATAGCTATAGAAGTATAAACACAAGTCAGAATTTCAAAGCGATAGTAATTGATTAACACAGCCTGGAGTTCAGCCGTAGCTATAGAATTGTAAACACAAGTAAGAATTTCAAAGCGATAGTAATTGATTAACACAGCCTGTATTTCAGCCGTAGCTATAGAATCGTAAACACAAGTTAGAATTTCAAAGCGATAGTAATTGATTAACACAGCCTGTATTTCAACCGTAGCTATACAATTGTAAACACAAGTTAGAATTTTCAAAGCGATCGTAGTTGTTTAACACAGCCTGTGTTTCAGCCGTAGGTATAGAATTATAAACACAAGTTAGAATTTCAAAGCGATAATAATTGATTAACACAACCTGTATTTCAGCCGTAGCTATAAAAGTATAAACACAAGTTAGAATTTCAAAGCGATAGTAATTGATTAAGACAACCTGTATTTCCGCCGTAGCTATAGAATTGTAAACACAAGTTAGAGTTTCAAAGCGATAGTAATTGATTAACACAGCCTGTATTTCAGCCGTAGCTATACAATTGTAAACACAAGTTAGAATTTTCAAAGCGATCGTAGTTGTTTAACACAGTCTGGAGTTCAGCCGTAGGTATAGAATTATAAACAGAAGTTAGAATTTCAAAGCGATAATAATTGATTAACACAACCTGTATTTCAGCCGTAGCTATAAAAGTTGTAAACACAAGTTAGAATTTCAAAGCGATAGTAATTGATTAACATAGTCTGGATCTCAGCCGTAGCTATAGAAGTATAAACACAAGTTAGAATTTAAAAGCGATAGTAATTGATTAACACAGCCTGTATTTCAGCCGTAGCTATAGAATTGTAAACATAAGTTAGAATTTCAAAGCGATAGTAATTGATTAACACAGCCTGTATTTCAGCCGTAGCTATAGAATTGTAAACACAAGTTAGAATTTTCAAAGCGATAGTAATTGATTAACGCAGCCTGGAGTTCAGCCGTAGCTATAGAATTGTAAACACCAGTTAGAATTTCAAAGCGATAGTAATTGATTAACACAGCCTAGATTTCAGCCGTAGCTATAGAAGTATAAACAAAAGTCAGAATTTCAAAGCGATAGTAATTGATTAACACAGCCTGTATTTCAGCCGTAGCTATAGAAGTATAAACACAAGTTAGAATTTCACAGCGATCGTAGTTGTTTAACACAGTCTGGATCTCAGCCGTAGCTATAGAATTGTAAACACAAGTTAGAATTTCAAAGCGATAGTAATTGATTAACACAGCATGTATTTCAGCCGCAGCTATAGAATTGTAAACACAAGTCAGATTTTCAAAGCGATAGTAATTGATTAACACAGCCTGTATTTCAGCCGTAGCTATAGAAGTATAAACACAAGTTAGAATTTCACAGCGATAGTAATTGATTAACACAGCCTGTATTTCAGCCGTAGCTATAGAATTGTAAACACAAGTTAGAATTTCAAAGCGATAGTAACTGATTAAC
>NC_051846.1:65671-67786 GCF_002237135.1 Teleopsis dalmanni
AATACAGGCTGTGTTAATCAATTACTATCGCTTTGAAATTCTAACTTGTGTTTATACTTCTAGAGCTACGGCTGAAATCCAGGCTGTGTTAATCAATTACTATCGCTTTGAAATTCTAACTGGTGTTTACAATTCTATAGCTACGGCTGAGATCCAGACTGTGTTAAACAACTACGATCGCTTTGAAAATTCTAACTTGTGTTTACAATTCTATAGCTACGGCTGAAATACAGGCTGTTTTAATCAATTACTATCGCTTTGAAATTCTAACTTGTGTTTATACTTCTATAGCTACGGCTGAAATCCAGGCTGTGTTAATCAATTACTATCGCTTTGAAATTCTAACTTGTGTTTATACTTCTATAGCTACGGCTGAACTCCAGGCTGCGTTAATCAGTTACTATCGCTTTGAAAATTCTAACTTGTGTTTACAATTCTATAGCTACGGCTGAAATACAGGCAGTGTTAAGCAATTACTATCACTTTGTTGAAATTCTAACTTGTGTTTACAATTCTATAGCTACGGCTGAAATACAGGCTGTGTTAATCAATTACTATCGCTGTGAAATTCTAACTTGTGTTTATACTTCTATAGCTACGGCTGAAATACAGGCTGTGTTAATCAATTACTATCGCTTTGAAAATCTGACTTGTGTTTACAATTCTATAGCTGCGGCTGAAATACATGCTGTGTTAATCAATTACTATCGCTTTGAAATTCTAACTTGTGTTTACAATTCTATAGCTACGGCTGAGATCCAGACTGTGTTAAACAACTACGATCGCTGTGAAATTCTAACTTGTGTTTATACTTCTATAGCTACGGCTGAAATACAGGCTGTGTTAATCAATTACTATCGCTTTGAAATTCTGACTTTTGTTTATACTTCTATAGCTACGGCTGAAATCTAGGCTGTGTTAATCAATTACTATCGCTTTGAAATTCTAACTGGTGTTTACAATTCTATAGCTACGGCTGAACTCCAGGCTGCGTTAATCAATTACTATCGCTTTGAAAATTCTAACTTGTGTTTACAATTCTATAGCTACGGCTGAAATACAGGCTGTGTTAATCAATTACTATCGCTTTGAAATTCTAACTTATGTTTACAATTCTATAGCTACGGCTGAAATACAGGCTGTGTTAATCAATTACTATCGCTTTTAAATTCTAACTTGTGTTTATACTTCTATAGCTACGGCTGAGATCCAGACTATGTTAATCAATTACTATCGCTTTGAAATTCTAACTTGTGTTTACAATTCTATAGCTACGGCTGAAATACAAGCTGTGTTAATCAATTACTATCGCTTTGAAATTCTAACTTATGTTTACAATTCTATAGCTACGGCTGAAATACAGGCTGTGTTAATCAATTACTATCGCTTTTAAATTCTAACTTGTGTTTATACTTCTATAGCTACGGCTGAGATCCAGACTATGTTAATCAATTACTATCGCTTTGAAATTCTAACTTGTGTTTACAATTCTATAGCTACGGCTGAAATACAGGCTGTGGTAATCAATTACTACCGCTTTGAAAATTCTAACTTGTGTTTACAATTCTATAGCTACGGCTGAGATCCAGACTGTGTTAAAGAACTACGACAGGCTGTGTTAATCAATTACTATCGCTTTCAAATTCTAACTTGTGTTTATACTTCTATAGCTATGGCTGAAATACAGGCTGTGTTAATCAATTACTACCGCTTTGAAATTCTAACTTGTGTTTACAATTCTATAGCTACGACTGAGATCCAGACTGTGTTAAACAACTACGATCGCTTTGAAAATTCTAACTTGTGTTTACAATTCTATAGATACGGCTGAAATACAGGCTGTGTTAATCAATTACTATCGCTTTGTAATTCTAACTTGTGTTTACAATTCTATAGCTACGGCTGAAATACAGGCTGTGGTAATCAATTACTACCGCTTTGAAAATTCTAACTTGTGTTTACAATTCTATAGCTACGGCTGAGATCCAGACTGTGTTAAAGAACTACGACAGGCTGTGTTAATCAATTACTATCGCTTTGAAATTCTAACTTGTGTTCATACTTCTATAGCTACGGCTGAAATACAGGCTGTGTAAATCAATTACTACCGCTTTG
>NC_051846.1:67886-100147 GCF_002237135.1 Teleopsis dalmanni
CGGTGTGGTTGCCTCCACATTTTCCGCATTTTTTTGTTGTTGGGTCCTTCTTATTTGATGTGCAATCCTTAGTGCGGTGAAAGTCGCCACATGCAACACAAACACTGCGGAGTATGCAATAGGACTTCTAAATGTCCATATTCCTGACAATTGGTACACTGCACCGGGTTTTTACGCTTGTACGGTTCTTCTACTGATATTTTTCTGTGGAGTAGGAATTGTAGGGAATAAATTGGATAAGCCTCGTTCAATTTGAGTTTCTTTCCTTCAGGTTCAAGCTCTATTCTATATAGTGATGTCGAAACTTTATCGCGGTTTTTAATGTTGTATACAGATTTTGTTTTAAATCCTTTTTCTGAAAGCGCTTTTTTAATTTCTGCTGTGTTCAAATCTGGTTCTATTCCTCTTATAACCACTGTTAATCCTTTGGCACTTTTTAATTGATATGTGTAAAAATTTTTACCATCTTTTCGAAGTTGTTTACAACTGTTCTGTAATGTTTTTCTTCGTTGATCGAAATTTTTGTTTTATCGACATTTCCTTTACGAAGAGGCACAACATGGAATGAATCTTTGCCAATACTTTGTGTTAGGGAGTATATTAGAGAGTTTGAGTTTTTTTCACGCAGAAATATGGGTGGCGGTTTCTGGGTAGGGGCGGGTCTGGTATTTTTATCATCTTCGGCTAGAACGGCAAAACGATTCGCTGTCGAAATATTTTCTATTTTTCGAGTTTTTGTCGAGATTGCATTGTTAGCATTTTCTTGTTTCGGGCTACGTTTTCTTTTTATGATTTGAATATATTTATCCATTCCACGGACTTTGGGTGAATTAGGATTTTTTGCTGTTACTATTTGTTTGCAATATATTTGTCAATATGTTAACATGTTACGCTGCGTTATTTTGTTGCGCTGATGCTGTGTTATTTTTCGAAGTTGTTGCTGGACTTTGCGGTTGGTAGCTTGATTGTTTGCAAGAAGTTTCATTTACCGAGTATGAGCGTTGCCTTTGGGTTTGGTTGTTTAGCATTGTTGTTTGGTTTGTGATTGGCTTCTCAGAACTACCATCTGCTGTTGGGTGGCATATGGGAGAGTGGTTTGTGCCTCCGCTATGCGAAGGCGGTGATCTATTAATTTGCATATCGCGGTTGGTATCACGGAAGTTAGCTGAGCAGCCAACTGTCTCTGAGTAATTTGTTGTGAAAACGAAGCTTCTACTTTTTAATTATTTAATTATAAACCTTTAAAGTTCTGTTTTAAATGGCACGAAAAATATAGTATGTATTGAAAAAAAAAAATATAAATATATATTATTAATATAAGTATAATATAAATTTATAATATAATAAAGTATAAATTTCAATTTTACTAAAGAATTTATCAAACAATAAATTTTTTTGAAGCGTCCTTTCGCGTATTTATTTATTTTATTTATTTAGAATAAGTTTGTTATTAAATTACACAATTACACAATTTTTCAAATTTGCGATTTGTAATTTGTTTCGTTATTCTACCCGTTTGCAACACTTTTTTGTAAATTTGTTTTTGAGCTTTTAAGCTTTGTTTGCTGTCTCTATCAGCTGTTTTCAAGTGTGTGTGAATTTGGAAAAAAGTAAACAAATTCGAAAACAAAATCAAAATTTACTTTTTTCGCAAAAAGAAATAAATATAATAATATTTTATTTTATCGGGCACTATTATTTTTTATTAATATTGTTTAACTAAAAATTGTTTCACTAAAAATGCATGCACAAAATATTTCTTAAATTTGTTTATGCAAACAAACAAGAGAAATAGCTACAACAAAATTAACTAACTTTATTACCGGCAAAAAAACTAATCAAAACTCTATTTTAGTTTACAGGGTCGTTCGTTTAAGAAAATATTTATTTAACTATGTAATTTACAGGGTCATTTGTTTAGTTTGTGGGCCTATATTTTAGCGCAAAATTTGGGCCTTACAAACTTCAACTGGTTTTCGTACGAAAATAAGCAGATACGACCCATCAGAGTCATTGCAAAAAAATTGCACCATTCATGTGAAGAAGAAAGTATTGTTAGCGATTTGCAGCAACAGGTCTTCAAAGCATTGAGTGCTAAAAACAAACTTAAACAAAAAACAAAAGAACCATTAGACATATTTCTTCGAACGTTTGAACATAACGAAGACATCAATAAAATATTCGGAATAAGACATATTCTGCACTCAATAGTCAAAATAGAAGCTGTCAAGTCTCCCAAACTTAAACCACAGTGTAAAAGCTGCCAGGGGTTTGGTCACACTAAGAATTATTGTAATAGGATACCGAGATGTGTTAAATGCAAAGTCAATCACCTTACTATTAATTGCATAAAAGATGCTAACGAACAGGCAAAGTGTTGCAACTGTGGTGAAAACCATCCTGCGAACTTCAGAGGGTGTGTTGTAGCTATTGAGCTGCGAAAAATTAGAGATAAACGAATAAGTAACCAGAAACAAAATAAAGAATCAATTAGCAAACCAAAAACACTTTCCACACATACTACAAATAAAAAGCAAAACGCTCCATATGTTATCAATATGGAGCCAATAGCAACTTCTAGTACGAATAAACAAAATGAAGATGTACTCTCACAGATCCTCCATAAAATTCCAAAGCAGGAGGCTAGAACAAAGCTAGAACAAAAACTTAACGAAAATTCAAAAAATAAAAAATGAAAAATTGCTTAAGAATTATAACATGGAATGCCAACGGGCTGTTAAAACACCAAGAAGTTCTAGGAATATTACTTAACACGGAAAAAATCGATGTTCGCCTTGTGTCCAATATACATTTTACCACACACTCTTTTATAGCATTCAAGAATTATTTCATATATCACACTATACATCTAGATAACTGTGCGAGAGGAGGAAGTGCTGTAATTATTCGGAAAAGCATATATCATTATGAAGAAAACAAATGTAGTACTGAAATGTTTCAAACAACAACCATCTCAGTAAAAACAAATAATCAGCCTTTGTCAATAACTGCTATTTACAGTCCCACAAGGTACACTATTACAGCAAAGGAATATAAACAGCTAATAGGAAGACACAAACTTAAGTTTTTTATAGGTGGAGATTTCAATGCGAAACACATTCATTGGGGCACACGCATCACAACAACAAAGGGAAGGGAACTGTATAAGGCTGCAATAGAAATGGGATGCGAATTCATTTCAGCAGGAAAGCCAATTTACTGGCCGACCGATCCAAATAAATTGTAACCAGGATCTTAAAGTAGCTTTTCTCGTTAAAATGGGTTTCTGAGATCAGCATGACGTCAATTTGATGTGATTGTAAAAACAATACAAGTTCGTTTTTATGTTGGCTTACCAGAAGCATATTTTGATTGCATTCATGGTTTGGATAGGATTGAAAGTAGGATATTTTGATTTTGAATCATTCCTTGCATCATATTTTGCATGGTGTTCATAAATTGTGTCATATTTTTCATAAACAGTTGGATCATGTTTTCAATATTTGAAGTTGGTTTAGTAGAGTTTTCATTTTGGACGTTGCTTGGGCCATTGAATCCTCTAACAGCGTTTGCATATGATATTTGTGTACACGTATTGTTGGAGTCAGATGGAGCGTTTGGCTGAGATCGCGTTTGAATAGGTTGTGGTGGGATTACTGACTGAGAGCGGGGACGCAATGCTGGAAACATTCTTTGTTTTTCGGTAGTGTATACTACACATCCTTTATAATTAGCGGTGTGGTTGCCTCCACAATTTCCACATTTTTTTGTTGTTGGGTCCTTCTTATTTGATGTGCAATCCTTAGTGCGGTGAAAGTCGCCACATGCAACACAAACACTGCGGAGTGTGCAATAGGACTTCTAATGTTCATATTCCTGACAATTGGTACACTGCACCGGGTTTTTACGCTTGTGCGGTTCTTCTACTGATATTTTTCTGTGTAGTAGGAATTGTAGGGAATAAATTGGATGAGCTTCGTTCGATTTGAGTTTCTTTCCTTCAGGTTCAAGCTCTGTTTTATATAGTGGTGTCGAAACTTTATCGCGGTTTTTAATGTTGTATATAGATTTTGTTTTAAATCCTTTTTCTTCAAGTGCTTTTTTAATTTCTGCTGTGTTCAAATCTGGTTCTATTCCTCTTATAACTACTTTTTATCCTTTGGCACTTTTTAATTGATATGTGTAAAAATTTTTTCCATTTTTTCGAAGTTGTTTACAACTGTTCTGTAATGTTTTTCTTCGTTGATCGAGATTTTTGTTTTATCGACATTTCCTTTACGAAGAGGCACAACATGGAATGAATCTTTGCCAATACTTTGTGTTAGGGAGTATATTAGAGCGTTTGAGTTTTTTTCACGCAGAAATATGGGTGGCGGTTTCTGGGTAGGGGCGGGTCTGGTATTTTTATCATCTTCGGCTAGAACGGCAAAACGATTCGCTGTCGAAATATTTTCTATTTTTCGAGTTTTTGTCGAGATTGCATTGTTAGCATTTTCTTGTTTCGGGCTACGTTTTCTTTTTATGATTTGAATATATTTATCCATGCCACAGACTTTGGGTGAATCAGGATGTCAACATGTTGTGATGCATTATTTTGTTGAGCTGATGCTGTGTTATTTTTCGAAGATGATGCTGGACTTTGCGGAGGATAGCTTGATTGTTTGCAAGAAGTTTTGTAGTGTGTATAGTATGTGTATCTGAATGCTTAACAGAACAATATTTTATTAACATTCCATTCCCACACATTGTTGCACTGTTTATGCAAGGGGTATACGAAACCTCATATGACGTACTTAACCGTCTGTGAGTTTATGCTGAAGCAGCAATCACACATATGCACACTTACTAGAATAGGATGTACATATGCTGTGACGTTATGTACTTAGCGATAAGAAACTATGTAATGCTTAGCTCAAGACAATTGTCCGCTGAGCTTCGCTTTAAATTTTAGAATCATTTTTTAACTCAATATAAATAAACTACTCGAACTGAAAACAACACGTTTTTTCATTGCTGTTACATGGCGATCCTACCAGCCTTTCTTTGCGGAAATTTATTTTGAACTGTTCTAATTAAATTATTCGTATTATTGAAGTAATTATAGTATCGGTGGTTAAAATTCGTGGCTTTGAACGGTGGATGAGTACCTTACGATTACATTTAAAAAAAAAATGATAATAATAAGAATTAAAAATAATAAACTTTGGAATATTGTTAATAAACTTTGGAATGTTACTTTGGAATATTGTTAATAAACTTTGGAATGTTGCCTTGGAATATCATACAATATTTAGCAACACTAATGAATATAATTACGAAGTGCAAAAACAATAAATACAAAAATAATTGTGTCAAACAATGCCAAATAGTGAAACAATAAAACAAAAACTAAAACAGAAACCATATGCTGGTCCCAAGCCGCTAACCATCGAAGAGTACAAGAAACGTCAAGCGAGTGTAATTAATGCAAGAAAGCAGGCGAAAAAGTTCGAAGAAAAACTAACAAAAATCCAAGAAATACCTAAACCAAAAAAAGGCGTGGAGGCAAACGAGCACGCAACCAGAAACGCCGTATAATTTTAGTGGATGCTCTAAAATCAGAGAGGTTAAACCAGGAAGCAAAAACTCGTGCCGTGAAGAAATTGAAGCATATTAACAAAGTTCTACATAGAAAAAAAAATTGACGATGCATTAATTTGCACAGTCAATAAATTTTTACTGAGCACTATAACTGCGTAATACGCTGGGTGCGTTAGTAAATTATTGTAAGTGTAAAATTATTAATGTAAATTATTAAAAGTAAATTACTGTATTACTATTATATGTTACTTAAAATATTAATAATGTTACCTAATATATATACTTAATACATATTAATTTATATATTACAATTACAAAAAAAAAAATTGATTAAATCTGATTAAAATTAATTAAAATTTTCTTTTTAAATTTGAAATTTACATTTTATATGATTTTAACTAAAATTAATAAAGCATTATGGGAAATCCTAATTCTAAACCTAAGGTTCAAAACCCAAATGCTAATGTTGTTAATGATGTAACAATAGAAGAGAATGTTACAAATGATAACATTTTGATTGAAATAAAATATATTTTGTTGTTAATAGCTATTGTAACAATTGCAAATAGTGCAATTAGGATATATAAAATCCATAAAAGAACATTGAAAAGAAAATATCTAACGAGCCGCGTCTGTCTGAGAACGTGATCTAAAAAAAGAAAGAAGAATATTGTATATTATTTATGTATATTTTTATAATTGTATTTGTGAATTTTATATGTAAAAAAAAAAATTAAAATGTGGTACGCTATTGTATGATATTTTATAATTATGGTGGTTTACTGGATAGTAGTACTACATCTGATATTAACAATTCGTTATCTAAACCTAAACCAATAGGATGCCACAAATTTTATACTTCAAGTCTATTTAAACCTAAATGGAATGAACTGAAATTTTACAAAAACTAAAAATATATAAACTAAGTTTCACAAAATCTTTTGCATTGTGCAGTAAAATATGAGTAACAAAAGGAACTTGACTAACAATTTTGAGCTAGCGAAACATATAGTTAATAATAACAATAAAGTTCTAACATTATAACAAAGAAAGACTACTTCTAAAATATTAAAAGAATACGAAGAAAAGATAGCTAAACTTTTAGTCCAAAGAAGATTAGAATTAAAAAAAGAAACAAAAATAGGTAGTGAGAGAGAAACATCCGCGTCGGAAGACGCACTGTCAGAAGTAATAGAGTTACCTCCAGAAAATTTAAATATGACACAAACGGTAGTAGTATTTCTTAATACGGCCTCCAGAATCATTACTGATTTTGATGGCAAATCAGAAAATTTAACCTCATTTATAGATGCATTACAACTATTACAAACGTTTACAGGTGAACATGAAGTGGTCGCTGTAAATCTAATAAAAACTAAATTAAAAGGTACAGCCCGTAACTTAATATCTTCAGAAAACACCCTATCTGAATTAATACAAAAGTTGCGAAACAGCGTAAAAGGAGAGTCTCCTAAGGTCATTGTTGCAAAAATAATGAACATAAAACAAAATAATAAATCAGCTAATGTCTATACTAAGGGGATCGAAGAATTAGCTAAAACCTTGGAGTCTGCTTATATCTCCGATGGTGTGCCATCGAGTACTGCCAATAGATACGCTACAGATATAGCCGTTAAAGCTATGACTGCTAACGGCAGCCATGATTAAGTCAAACTTATTATGGAAGCAGGAGAGTTCAATAACATGAGCGATGCGGTTACAAAATTTGTAAATAGTTGTACTTATGTTTTAAGTCAAAATGCTGTATCCGAAAGGAAGTAAACAGAAATCAGTACCAAAGTGGAAATTCTTATCGTAACTATAGAGGCAACTATAGAAATTATAGAGGCAGATCAAACTACCGTGGTAAAGGAAGGAACTTTAACAATTACACTTATCAAGGTAATAATTATACAGGTTACCAAAATACAAGCAGAGTCCTAAATCGTAACAGAAATGTTAGAGTGACGGAAGCAAGACCGTCGGAAAACCAAGAAGGCCCAAGTACATAAATCAAAAAGCTATTTTCAATATCAACCTTAATTTAAGTAGTTTCATCAAAGTTCGCACTAGTACTAATGAAAATATTTCAACATTCATAGTTGACACAGGAGCGGACATATCACTTATAAAAGTTAGTAGTATTTTAATTGGAAGCATTAAAACTTTCCACACTGTAAACCTTAACGGTATAGAACAAGGAATAGTCACAACATTAGGAACCATCACAATTGATCTAAAAGTTGAAAATATCTTAATTAAACATGATTTTCATGTAATACAAGATGATTTTCCAATACCTTCTCATGGCATCATTGGTCTGGATTTCATCATGAAATACAATTGTATACTTGACTATAAACTCGACCAAGACTGGATAATACTTAGACCAGATGACTCTCCGGAAGACATCGGAATTCCTTTGCATAATGCACCCTCCAGTAATACGATAGCTTTACCTACTAGATCTGAAGCAATTCGTAAAATTATTCTTAATGAATCATCTGTATTAATTCGAAACCAACAAATAATTGATGGCATTTTCATAGCAAATACTATAGTTAAGAATTCACATTCACATCTTAGAATTGTAAACACAACAAATAAACATGTTGTCATTAAAAATTATGACATTAAAACTGAAAGTTTGCATGATTATGATATACAAGAATTAAATTTTGAGTCTGACATGAAAACTAAAGAAAAGCTAAATAAACTATCAAAACATTTTCCAAAATTTGTTAAAGGAAAATTGGAAAATTTTTGCAATAAATATATAGATGTGTTTGCTTTAGAAACTGATAGAATATCAGTAAATAACTTTTATAAACAGAAACTGCGACTAAACACCAATGAACCCTCTTACATAAAAAACTATAGACTTCCCCATAGCCAAAAAGAGGAAATATATAATCAGGTTGATAAGCTCATAGCAGATGATATAGTTGAACCCTCAACATCACCTTATAATAGCCTAATACTACTAGTTCCGAAGAAATCGTTACCGGGAACTACAAATAATCAATGGAGATTGGTGGTTGATTACAGGCAAATTAATAAAAAATTTATTGCCGACAAATTCCCACTACCGAGAATAGATGATATTTTAGATCAGTTAGGTCGAGCAAAGTATTTCTCATGCCTTGACTTAATGTCAGGTTTTCACCAAATTGAGCTCGAAAAGGAATCTAGAGATGCAAGAGAAAATAATGTTAACGTCATAACACGTTAACAATCTAAACAAATTAAAAAGACTATTGAAGTAAATAAAGAAAAGCGATCGCAAAGCCCAAAATTTATGAAGCGCTAAATAGAAATGAATTCAAAAGACACGTCGCACTAGTACTTAAAGGCCAAATGATTTATTTCAGAAAAGGTCGCAAGATACTTAGTGAATTTGACGTAAATTCATTGATTGCTAAAGGAAAAATTGACTTAGGACAATTCTTTTCTAGGTTAAATAAAGAAGCCGGTAATCAGAATTTTACGAAATTGAAAATGTCATTAAATGAATATATATTTAAATACACCCTGGTGAAAGAATTCAAAGAAGTGGGCAATAAAATACTATACAAACAAATAACACTAGTGTTAATACCAAAATTACAGAAAGTGCACGATCGAGACACTATACAGAAAAACATTGAGGAATATCACGACAATTCTGTTAAAGGTGGCCACCCAGGAATTCGACGTACATTGAAATAGATTCAAGAAAAATATGCTTGGAGTAACATGACTTAGCATGTAAGAAATTATGTAAAAAATTGCAGTTTGTACATAAAAAATAAGACTAATAAATATATAAACAGTCCCCTGATTTTAACACCAACCCCGACAAGAGCATTTGATACTTTGTTAATAGATACAGTAGGCCCATTATCAAAAACAGAATTTGGAAATGAATATGCGATTACAATAATTTGTGATCTTACAAAATATATGGTGGTAATACCAGTTAAAAATAAGCATGCAAAAATAATAGCAAAAGAAATATGTGAAAATTTTATATTAACATATAGTCCCATGAAAAAAATAACAACAGATATGGGAACTGAATATAAAAATCAAATATTTCAGAAAGTAACAAAGCTGCTTAAAATTGAAAACACATTTTCTACATCTCATCATCATCAAACATTAGGTACGGTGGAACGTAGTCATCGAACTTTTAATGAGTATATGGGATCGTACATCTCTGTTAATAGCAATGGTGTGCTTATTTCCAATATTGCTATAACACAACACCATCGACAGTACACTGGATACTGTCCTTATGAACTAGTATTGGGGAAAATACCAAATGACTTCGATTTCACAGGGACACTCAATCCTATTTATAATATCGATGCCTATGAAAATGAGATAAAATTTAAGTTGCAAAATGCAACATTAAAAGTTCGAACAATGATAGAACGAGCCAAAGCAAAACAAAAATTAAATTACGATAAAAATACAAATAGAATAGAAATAGCTGTAGGTGATCAAGTATACCTTAAGTTAAGTAATAGATGTAAGGGCCCATTTGTAGTAGTAAAATTAGATAGTAATAATAATGTGACGATTGGAGATGAAAATAACAAGACGACTACTGTGCACAGTGAATGACTCAAAAAGAAGTAATTGAAAAAAAAAAAAAAATTTGTTTTCTTTTTCATCTAATGTATTTTGTGGATTTTATTAATTATAATTGTTTTACTTCAATCATAGTTTTAATTCTATTTTATAGTTTTAATTCTATTTTGATAAATTTTGTTTATCAAAAAAAAAGTATATATGGTATATACAGAACAAAAAAAAATTATATAAAATACAACCATAATCAATATTAAATATAAACTACATTTAATTTTTTTTTTTTTTCAAAAATAATTTAATAATCAAAAATCTTACAAATTTTCAATTGTAAAATCATTCTCCAAAAAGGGGAGGTGTAGTGAGTATATGTGGGTCTGAATGCTTAACAGCACAATATTTTATTAACATTCCATTTCCACACTTTGTTGCACTGTTTATGCAACGGGAATACGAAACCTCACACGACGTACTTAACCGTCTGTGAGTTTATGCTGAAGCAGCAATCACACATATGCACACTTACTAGAATAAGATGTACATATGCTGTGACGTTATGTACTTAGCGATAAGAAACTATGTAATGCTTAGATCAAGACAATTGGCCGCTGAGCTTCGCTTTAATTTTAAGAACTATTTTTAACTCATTATAAATAAACTACTCGAACTGAAAACAGCACGTTTTTTCATTGCGGTAACAGTTTCACTTACCGAGTATGAGCGTTGCCTTTGGGATTGGTTGTTTAGCATTGCTGTTTGGTTCGTGGTTGGCTTCTCAGAACTATCATCTGCTGTTGGGCAGCATATGGGTGAGTGGTTTGAGCCTCTGCTATGCGACGGCGGTGATCTATTAATTGGCATATCGTCGCGGGAGTTAACTGAGCAGCCAACTGTCTCTGAGTAATTTGTTGTGAAAAGGAAACTTTTATTTTTTAATTATTTAATTATAAACCTTTAAAGTTCTATTTTAAATGGCACGAAAAATATAATATATATTAAAAAATTATAAATATATATTATTAATATAAGTACATTAAGACCGAAAAGTTTTCGGAAATTCTCATTTAAAATTCGCGCGCTGTATATTTTTCGATATTTTAAGTTTATGTAGTTTGGCAGCACTGTCCTTAATTACTATGCCAAAAATGAGCGCGATCTGTCAGACAGTTCGTTTACGGCAGCTGTTGAAACCAGTTCACCTCAGTAGGGCGTTGCGAAAAAAACAATGGAAAAAAATATTGAACAAAGAGTTTGCATCAAATTTTGTGTTTCGAACGAAATTTCGTGTGCAGAATCGTTGCGAATGCTACAAAAGGCTTATGGGGAATCAGTTTTATCGAAAACTCAAGTTTATGAGTGGTACAAAGCCTTCCAGGACGGTCGTACGACCGTCGAAGACATTTCGCAACGCACTACTGAGGTGAACTGGTTTCAACAGCTGCCGTAAACGAACTGTCTGACAGATCGAGCTCATTTTTGGCATAGTAATTAAGGACAGTGCTGCCAAACTACATAAACTTAAAATATCGAAAAATATACAGCGCGCGAATTTTAAATGAGAATTTCCGAAAACTTTTCAGTCTTAATGTATAATATAAATTTATAATATAATAAAATATAAATTTCAATTTTACTAAAGAATTTATCAAACAATAAATTTTTTTGAAGCGTCCTTTCGCGTCCTTTCGCGTATTTATTTATTTTATTTATTTAGCATAATTTTGTTATTAAATTACACAATTACACAATTTTTTAAATTTGCGATTTGTAATTTGTTTAGTTATTCTACTCGTTGGCAATACTTTTCTGTAAATTTGTTTTTGAGCTTTTAAGCTTTGTTTACTGTCTCTATCAGCTGTTTTCAAGTGTGTATGATTTGGAAAAAAGTAAACAAATTCTGAAACGAAGTCAAAATTCACTTTTTTCGCAAAAAGAAATAAATATAATAATATTTTATTTTATCGGGCACTATTATTTTTTATTAATCTTGTTTAAGAGTCACAGTCTCGATTATTTGCGATGAGTTTAATATCACTTTTCAAGTTTTTCGATTTGAAAACACCCAAAGTTACGGAGTGATTTTTTTGCGCGCCAATGCTGACAACGAATACTCCGAAAAGACAGATAAGTTGACAATAACTATTGATGAACAAAAGTACAAGTGCGAAATGCTAGTGGTCGAAGATGACACCGTGATATATGACGTTATTATCGGTGTTGACTTATTGTCCAAATGTCGAGTTGTGATTGAAGATGGAAACTGTCAAGTATTTGTGATAACACCCGAAAATTTTAAGTGCAACGAGAAGTTATCGGTAAACGAACAAAATGAGTTGCGTAATTTATTAAATAACTATTATGGTTGTTTTGGCGAAAACGAAAGGTTATGGTATCTGTATTTTGGGATGCGCATGGAATAATATTCATCGACTATCTCCAGAAGGGGAAGACCATCAACAGCGACTATTATATAGCGTTATTGGAGCGTTTGAAAGACGAAATCGCAAAGAAACGGCCTCATATGGCGAAGAAATTAGTTTTGTTCCACCAAGACAATGCACCGTGTCACAAGTCGATGAAAACGATGGCAAAATTGAACGAATTGAGCTACGAATTGCTGCCGCACCCACCGTATTCTCCAGATCTGGCCCTCAGCGACTACTGGCTCTTCGCACCCTCAAAAAGATGCTCCGTGGTAAGAGATTTGGCTCAAATGATGAAGTAATCGCTGAAACTAACGCCTATTTTGAAGGCAAAGAAAAATCGTTTTACAAAGGCTGTATCGAAAGATTGCAAAAGCGTTGGAATGATTGTATCTCCCTAAAAGGGGACTATGTTGATGAATAAAAACGAATTTTGGCAACAAAATGTGTTTTAATTAGTTAGTCACACACATTATTGAACGAAGTGTTACTCGTATCCTATTGTTCTTGTACCGAAATCAAATGGTGAAGATCGTTTATGCATCGACTACAGGGCATTAAATGCTGTAACGGAAAAACAGCCCTGGTCAATGCCTACAGTAGATGGTGTTCTATCAACTCTTGCGGGAAAAAGATTTTTCACAACTTTGAATATGATGTCAGGCTATTATCAGATTTAAATTGCTGAATCATCGAAAAAGCTGACAGCATTCGTCACTCATAATGGGCACTATGAGTTTAACCGAATGCCATTTGACCTCAAAAACGCTCCGTGCGTATTTCAAAAGATAATGACGAAACTTATGGAACCGCTGAGAGGTAAAGCGGTTAGTTATGTTGATGAAGTCATTGTGACTTCTGAAACAGCACAAGAAGGTCTTGATAATTTAGAAGATTTTTTGAAAATTATTCGTAATGAATGCTTGACGTTTTTTTATGAAAGGCAGTGTATCGTTTTCAGGTCATGAAGTTGATGCGAATGGTATAAAACCTGGTATACCGAAAACCATTGCGATAAAACAATTTCCTATACCAACGAATGTAACAGAAGTCAGACGTTTCTTGAGATTTACAGTTTACTTCAGGAAATTTGTTCAAAATTATGCACAAATTGCACATTCGTTAATAATATTGCTTTTAAATGGTCATCGGAATGTGAAAATGAGCCGAGCTCCAAATGAGGATGGGATTTTGGCGATGCAACAGCAAGATGCAAATTTACAAAAGATCACTGATATTTAAAAAAAAATGTGTCGATTCAACACAGCGAGAGCAGCATGATGGGAAAGAGTTACTGGTCATACCTAAAGGAATACGATGGAGAATTATGAGACTTTGCCATTATGATGCTGGTCAAAAACATATGGGTTCTCAAAAAGACAAACGTGAAAGTCTCGTCCGTAAGTCTCTTAACGACCCAAATGAGCACTTCCAGAGTGCTCCAGGCAAATCTGCACCATGCTAAAGGACCATCAGCCACCCTGTGCAGAATTGTTCAAATCAACAACATCGCAGTATGACTTCTTCAAGAGCCGTGGGTGTTTGATGGCCACATTCGGGGTCTAAACTCGAAATCAGGTAAGCTGGTTTATTACCGGTCGATAGCAGTGCCACTTGCAGCTGTCGTAATCGGTGGAGACGTAAAACATCTTCCGTTAACTAACTTTATTTCTAGAGACCTAGCAACAATTATTTCTAGAGACCAACATTAGGAGGGGTCACAGATACAGTCATGGCCTCTGTCTACTTCCCAGGTGAAGAAGAAGCCGTTCTACCATCGAAAGTTCAACAACTGATCAGATTCTGCAGGTCTACGGGGCGGCAGCTAATTCTAGGCTGCAATGCAAACTCTTACCATACAGTGTGGGTAATCAGCAATATGTATAAACAAAAGGGGTGAGTACCTATTAGAATATATTATGTCCGTAGAATTAATCATAGCTATTAAAGATAACAAACCCAAATTTATTAATGCAATAAGAGAAGAGATATTGGATCTTACTCTATGTACCACAGGTATTGAGGAATCTATATGGAATTGGCAGGTATCGGACGAAGTGTCCCTTTCTGACCATCAACATATTAGGTTTGAACTTCCCGGTATATCCGTACAGCAAAAAAAAGTGTACCGACCAAAGTAAACTAATTGGCATAGGTACAGGGACTTAGTGTGTTCAGCAAACTTTTCTCTAGCTAGGCTTTTACGAACTGTTGAAGATCCTTTCATAACAGCACGGTTGCAGGCAACGCCACAATTTTAGATAAGGCTCCTTGGTGGAACTCGCAACTAGCTAATAAACGCACACTAGTAAGGAGCTTTTTCAATAGAGCAAAACGCTCTAGTAGGTGGCAAGAATACAGAATTGCACTCACTGACTACAACAAATCAATCAGACAGTCCAAACGGACTAGCTGGAGCAGTCACTGTGATAGTATCGAGAAGTTGCCCGCAGTAGCTAGACTACACAAGGCATTAAATAAGGTCAAAACTAACAAAGTAGGCCTTTTTAAAAATACTCGATTGCTCCTTCACCACTGGTCGTGAAGATACCCTTGACTTTCTTTTGCAAACACACTTCCCTGGCTCCGTAACAGGAGCAACAACACCACAATCAAACAATCAAACAGCACTATCTGGTGTTATCTTCGACAGAACAAGGTGAAATGGGAGATTGCTCATTTCAACCATTCAAGGTGCCATTCAAGGTGGAGTTAGTATATTTCTTGATTTACTGCAGAATTGCACATATATCATTCTAGACCCATTAATTAAACTCTTTAGGACTTGTTTCATTATGGGTTATATACTTCTCTCCTGGAGAGGAGTGAACGTGATCTTCATTCCCAAATTGGATAATAAACCCATGGACCAGCCAAAGTCCTACAGACCCATTAGTCTTATGTCTTTCCTACTAAAAACTGTTGAAAGGCTAATTGATCTGCATATTTGGAATAAAATGGAACAAACTGTCCCTCTCCACTTCACAGAATATGCATACTCAAAAGGCAAATATACGGAGGTCGCGGTGCATCTATTGGTCAGCAAAATTCAAAGCACTTTTCAATCTAAAGAGATTGCCTTGTGTGCATTTCTGAGTGTAGAAGCTGCTTTTGATAACACATCATATGAATCCATATCCGGAACATTGGCCCATAAAAATATAGACTCATGTACAATAACGTGGATAGATAGGATGTTACGTGACAGGAACATATCTTTCAAGTTAGACAGTACTATCGTCAGCATTAGTGCCGTACGGGGCTGCCCTCAGGGGGGAGTTCTTTCACCATTCAACTGGACGTTGGTAGTAGATGATCTACTAGTTAAACTGGAGCAATCTGGCTACCATACCATAGGTTATGCAGATCACCTTGCAATCATTGTTTCCAGGAAATATGATGCCTCAGTTACTGATGTAATGCTGGTGGCTTTACACGAAGCCTGAACTGGTGTATAAAAGAAGGTCTAAGTATTAACCCAAAAAAAGCAATAATTATGCCATTTTCCAAAAGGTACAAATTGAATATTGGGTCCCTATCTATATCTAAAGATACGGCTATCGAATGCTCCGATGAAGTTTAATATTTAGGGATCAATCTAGATAAGCGTCTTAATTGGAACACTCACGTGGATAATATGGATAATATGACAAAGCCACCCGGGTCATGTGAATATGTAGAAACTCATATGGTAGAACCTGGGGACTTAGTCCCAGAATTCTATCATGGATCTACCGCACAATGGTTAGACCCATTGTATCATACGCAGCTCTTGTTCGGTAGAATAAGGCACAACAAAAAGCTGCAATACTCAAATACAATAAACTGCAAGGACTCGCATGTAGTGCTATGACGGGAGCTATTAGAACATCAGCACCGGATTTACTCCTCTGCATCTCTTAATTAAAAAGACAGCAGCCTTGAGTGGAGCTAGGCTACACCTTGGTATCAATATGCACGGAAGTCTCGACTGACAAAACTCTATCTGTAGACTATTTGCTGGCATAGAGACCTGTAAAAGGACAGATTGCATGAACATGGAACTTCGCTTCGGTAGAAAATTCGAAGTCCTCAATCTCGATCGATTGGACTGGGAAATTGACACTCCTGGAGCAAAACCAAAAGTGATTTCATGGTACACCGATGGTTGAAAAATCAATGAAGGAGTTGGTGCTGGAATATTTGGTCCCAACACCAGAATCTCGCTTGCACTGGGTTCATGCCATCGAGGTCTGCGCTAATATCAACATAAATAATGGGTTGCAAGGCGCCCGAATCAGAATTTACTCAGATAGTCAAGCAGCAGTCAATGCATTGTCCTCCAGGAAGTTCTTCTCAAAGCTTCTATTAGACTGATACGTTGTGGCAGACAAACAAAAACAAAGTGACGCTTTGCTGGGTGCCTGGTCACACTGGTATAAATAGTAATGAGTCTGCCGACAGTCTTGCGAGGGCAGGATCTACCACTCAAATCTGTGGATCGGAACCTTATTGTGGATTTAGTTTATCTGCAACTAATTGACAAATGGATTTCAGCCGAGAGAAGTCGCTATTGATGCGACAGTCAAGGGAACCGTCAGGCTAAACAACTGGTTTACCCCCACAGTTATGGTAAGGTATCCCTCTTCTGCAGAACAGAGTTCAGATTGCTGGTGGGATATTTAACGGGTCACCACGGACTGCGTTATCACCTTAATAAAATAGGTCTTTCCAAAGAGATGGAGTGTCGACTCTGCTAAGAAGCAGACGAGACTTCCAGTCACATTCTCTGTGAGTGCCCAGCCTTGATCTGGGCCAGGAGGAATTCACTGGAAGGACAGCTGCTCTCCCCTTCTGATATTAGGAGGTCCTCAGTGGACGACATTCTGGAAGGCGAAATGTCTTCTGTTCGGTTAGGGTCAATTGCAGCACAAAAGATCAATTTGGTCGCAGTGCTCTACTCCGTCGGGATCTAGTACCCTTCATTTATTCCTATCCTATCCTATATTATGAATTATTAACACTGAGATAGAAATACCTTATGTCCCTTTGCAAACTTTAAAAGTTGAATATATTATTATAAAATAATTATTATAATAAGATCTATTTATATAATTATATATAAAAAAATAAATTCTTAAAACAATAAATTCTAAACTTAATAAAATAGATAATAAATTTTTTCGATTAAAAAAATAGAAAATACTCCAATTAATAGTATTACATAATAAATTAATAAATAAAAAATTAATTAATTATCATTAATTAAGTTTTTTAGTTTAACAATAACATACCCAAATATGCAAAAATAAAAAGTTCTTGTCTATTTTTACTAGAAGTTTTTCAATTGTAAAGTTATTACGGCATTTGAAATTATACTTATGTTATTATCATATGTGTGTTTATATTTTCTTTGGTTCATATTTTCTCACTAATGAGAATTTGCGTGAAAAATTGAGCCTAAAAAAGATCTACTAGTAGACCCGCAGTGTGATCAGCTAATTTGTTCCTGAGGCGCAATCTATATAATAAATACTCATTGGCATAGTAAACAAAAGAATATTTCGAGATAAAGAAATATTCAAATCAAATTTATTTCAATATGATCGGTTGTATATAAATAGAGTAAATTAAATAACGTCCTTGAATATTTTGGCAATTATAAATTTATTGGGACGACTCGGTCGAGGCTGATGATACCCCAGCAATTAGCAATGACCCTAAGGAAAGGTATTGATTAAAAAATTTTAATTATATATGAAAATTTATATATACCGCTTGAAGGCAATTTTTACATTAGTGATTCTGTCTTTTATGCCATAGAAGACCGCCGGTTTTTACAAATTATTTTTAAAAGTAAATAAAAATTTTGATTTTGAATAGAATAAAAATGGATGAAATCGATTACATAGTTTGTGACGACTAAATTTTTTTGAATAAATTTTAGTCTTGCCACAATACGCACTTCACACATATTTAAAAATGATGACGTCAAAGTTACCTATAATGAAATAAAATTTGATGTTGTGTAAGCTAACATATCAAAAGAATGCTTTACATACCTTGAAATACCCTTATGAATATTTATTTTAATTAATATAATTCGAACAATATTAATTAAAATAAATTTAAATTATTACTTTTCGCGAACCGCATGAAACACATTGTATTAAAAGGCAAAAAAAACAAAGCATGATCAAAACAAAAATAGAAAAAAATGAATAATGTCATTTTTTAATTTGTTTTGTGCATTTCGGTTGATCGTACAAATGTTGCAGCGGATAATAAAAGGGAAAAAAGCTGTGAGTGCAGTTTAAAGCTTTCAGAAGCCTGAAAAGAAACCAACAGAATACCTGATGAGGGGAAATGTTAAGGGTATTGACCGAACAACGGCTAGCAAAAAAGTCCGCTCGACGCAGTTAGAAAAAAGGAGAATAAAAGGCGCAAGCGGAGGAGTTTCTGTCTCTTTTGGCTCGTGGTTATGTTGAACGCAACGCATCGTACCGGTGGTGTTAATTACTTAGTTTTTTTTTAAAATAAATAAAAAAAGTTTTCTTTGCATTTTTTATATAACAATTAAAACTACTTTAATATTAATTTAACCAGTGGAAATAAAATTCTTTAAATGAATAAAAAAGTTTTCTTTGCATTTTTTATATAACAATTAAAACTACTTTAATATTAATTTAACCAGTGGAAATAAAATTCTTAAAATTGTGTAATTTTTTTTTTATAATATATAAAGAAACAAAAAAAAAATTTGAAATAGTTTGTCGAGACGGCGCGAAACGGGATAATAGTGTTAATAGCCACAGTATAAAAGAAATAATTGACGGCTTTAACAGTGGTCAATTAAAAGATTTTGTACTGGTGCTCGTTCGAACGTATAAACGTGTTGACACCTCAAGCAAAAGACGTGGCGCGGCTTGGGTGTCTCTTTGTCTCCGATACGTGGCAAAGTTCAAATTGATTGGTGTTTCCTGATAATCATCGCTGGACATTGTAAGCAGCCCTGATGTACCAGAGAGGGTAAGACTTATATATGTATAAAATACAGTGCGGATTTTCGCGTAAGTAACTTCAATGTATAAGCGTAAATTTATAAGCTATTTTATTTAAATCGGACGATAAGCGCATAGGAAATAATGTTTGTTATATGCAAACATAATCTTAATTAATTATAAAATGTAACATTAAAAATTTAATTACTTAATCCACATTTAAGGAATGTAAAAATATTACATAAAATTCTAACTGAAATACTAAAGTAATCTTCACACGACTACGCTTAATAGAAATTCTTCTTCCCTTATATTTTTATTTAAAAACATTTTATGAGTTTTTTTATAAATTTTGTTGTATTTAAGTGAACACAAAAATGCATTTATAAAACGTTAAACTTAAAATATGATTAATTAATATTATTTTTTTTTAAAAAATTGAAATCAGTTAAATATTATTTGCTTATTATTATCTACGAGTAATTGTAAAGACATTATTTGATAAATTGTTTTTTATTTAAAATACATTTATGGTTATACATATATTACAAATTGTTCAATAAAAATTGAAATCAGTTAAATATTATTTGCTTATTATTATCTACGAGTAATTGTAAAGATATTATTTGATAAATTGTTTTTTTATTTAAAATACATTGATTGTTATACATATATTATAAATTGTTCAATAAAGAAAAAAAAAGCTTGAATTCGAAAATAATTACTTTGTTGTACGGCATCTTACTTCAACGGTAGAAACAACATTAGTTGAACGCTGGGTCCCCGCGAATAGAAATTTTCTTGTAAGACCTTGGACTAGGCTGAGAACTACCCCGGCTAGGAAAAAATTGGGTTCATTACAAGTTTTCGTACAACAGTTTCTATAATATTGATTACATATTTCTAAAACTTAACCAATTCTACAACATCAGTAGATTGTAAGAACAGCGCTTTTAGAGAAAGTAAATTAAAATTAAAGTAAATTAAAACAAATTTAAGATATTTCATATTTTTCAATTCATTTGAAACTGTTTGTTTATTCTTTACGTTTTTGGAGACATTTTCATGTCAGATATTTTGTAAATTTAATTTCTATGTAATCAGAATAAATTAATTTAATCAGGTCTAAGCGTCGCAATTTTTCAACTATATATCAAAAAATTCTGTTAAAAGCACTTTTATCTATTCCTTCGTATATCCATCTAACTTAATTTTCGAGACAATTCCAATTTCACGGCTTTGTACTTGGTTTTCGATATATTGAGAATATTCATAATAATCCAGAAGAAACATATTGATAGAAATAATTTTGACATGGTTAACTTCATATGCTTTGTAAATTTGTATTGTTATCAAAAGAGTGACACTTATGTATGTTATATATGTTACGTTGCGTTGCTTCGTCTGACATAAAATAACTTTTAAATTTTATTAAACAACAAGATGCTTTAAGACATCAGTTGAATTGATCTATAACTTAGATAAATGACAAAAATGAACAAGTAACGTTGCGGTATGCGTCTAAATCTTCCAATATCAATTAGTTGATATACGATTGAAAACAAAGAAATGTAAACAAATTAATACATAAATACAAAAACTCCACAATGCAAATTTCAAAAGCATATGTACAAAGATACAAACGCACAAGGAAAATACTGACCAACAAACTATAGGGGTGGATGTATAATTAACTTGGCAATTGTCTTCGTTTGAATGTTAACGCATATATTAACAATGTTAACAGTGTAAACAACTTCATTAATCTACGATTTTTCATATGTACATATGTAAACCAGATTAGTTAATATATTTCGAAATTATAAAACTATTTTTTTTTTTACTACTCTAATATAATATGATGTATTTTAACGATTTAATACTCGCATGTTTTTCATTACAGAATTAAAGTATTTATGTACACATGTATTAGAGTGTACCTATGTATATTTTAATGACATAGAAAATGTTTTATCAGATATCATTTATTTGTGTCTTTATGCATATGAAAACTTGATTAATGAATATATACAAAGAAACAACCCAATTTTAAGAGTGAGTTATGTTTTGTACCTAATTTGAACTAAAAAAAACACAGCTTCTTTTACTATAAATATTTTTTCAGATACCTCAATTATATACGAAGCATTTCAATTACTTATTTAGATATCAATTTGTATACACAACATTTTCTGTATTTATATTAATAAATATAGTTCAAATATCATAGATTCTGAAAATATTTGAATTTGTTATATTTATTAACACTGAAATTATAAAAAGTATCTGGTGTTTTTTTGGCACATTTTTGAAGAAATATTTTCTCTATTGAAGAAAACTTATGACCTATTGCCATTTTTCGGGTAGCTTCATAAGTCCATTGATATAGATTTTTTAGTGGTTTATTAGCAAAAAACTTGGACATGTTAATTCGATTATGAATGTTTTGCAGAGATCTTAACATATGGCAGATATATGGTGCAAAGTTCGGGCTAGACAATAAATGCATCAAAACTTCCAAATGAGTTCATCGATTTGTTCATGTATATGACCTGGTGTTGTCATGATATAGCATGACTCTTATTCTATTGGTCAATTCTGGTCGCTTTTCCTGATTATTTTGTTTAAGAGGTTGAGTTGTGGGCAGTGAAGGAATGGATTAACCGTTGTACCAGGCTCCAGCAGCTTGTAATAGATAATTCTTTTCCAATCCCATCAAATACTCGGTACAAAATTTGTTATCGTCCATCCAGAGTTTGAAGTCGTTTGTGGAGGATTAGCAGGTTTTTTTGGATAATATCGTTTTGGATAATATCGTATTTAATGCATTTTTCATAGTGTGTTAAAAGTCGTTCACAATTGGTTCGATTTCGTTACATTTCAGCAGTGAATTTGTATGGTGCCTAAAAATTGAGTCACGTCCTGCGGTTACTCACAGTATCCTCATCGTAAATCGCATAAATTGTTCGGCGTATTTTTGCATCAGTTTTTTATAAATACTTAATTTTTTAATATGGGTTGTGTGAGTTTAGCTAATTTCAGATAAATTCAGGGGAATAATAATTTGTGCCGATAATACAGTGAAATGTTGATATAAATTGGATAGCTAGTCATCTAAACTTGAGATTTTAGTGTTTTCATAAACTGTTCAATAACTAAACAGGTGAACTTTTGAACATTTTTTGCAAAATCCAAATTGGTGGAAAGCGATTGTATTATTATTGTCACGAATTTTTAACAAAGGGGATTGTAATAGTTTTACTTAAAACAATTTTTTTGAATAGCATTAGAAATAGTGATATTGGTACCTATACATGATGATAATTAAAGTGGTGGTTTGCCAGGTTTGGAAATAACCTTAACCTTAAGCACACCTCAGTACATCAGTATGCATTGAAGTTCATTTCTGGACATTTCTTTCATATCACGTATGTAGTTATATATCTGTAATAGAGTAAAAGGTGGAATGTCGCTTTCACATTCTATCCACTTTGAAGTAGTTTCTATATCATCAGATCCCCCGCATGGTGAAAAAATTTCATTGAAATAATCAGCGAACAGGTTTACTTTCTGAGTGTTTGCCTTTGTGTCTTTGTTTTAATTGCTTTTTCTGGATCGTTATGAATAGCTGTACGATTGAATAATTTTACCACTTTCTACGCAAAGAGTAACTCATACTCGTATTACTTTTAGCTGTAAGCCCAACTTTGAAGTTAAAAAACTATTAAGCTATTAAGTTATTAACTGTGTATATGTTATGGTATTTTGTGCAAAACTAATCATTTGAAATTATGCGCAGGTATTCAAGCAACCGTTTACTGAGGAGGTCATTAACTATTTTTAACGGCTCATTAATTAAAAGGCACATTTCTATCTTAAGAAATAAACAATATACGAGGGTCGCTATTTATATTTGAGCCATATCCGTACGAAAGTTAGAAATTATTAAACATAACCTAATTTAGACTTTTTGTCAAAGGAGCGTTATTTGTGTTATTTACAGTGATTTATAAATCAAGTGTTTGCGAAGAAATGGAATAGCTCCATTCTTTGACACTGTGAAAAGCTGATGCAATGATTTTAATCGTGTTTGCAGTTTGCTCACCGACGAAATTCATTAAGGTTATGCCAGTAAGCATTGATGTTGTGCAAAAATTGATAATGCATAATCAACATACTAGATTCTGTGAGATTGAGGGAACTCTAGGCATTAGATCCATCAATATATATAAAGTATTGTATGTAGCAGTGAGAAACGTTTTTTTCTCGTTGGATCAAACATCAAGAAGTACAATGACGGTGCTTTAAAAAAGATATATAAGTATAAGATTGTAACAGGTGACGAATCATGGATATATGCTTATGAGCCGTAAATATTAATGGACTGTGTGGGTGTTTCAGGATGATTCATCATATGGTCACTTGTTTTTTCGAGAAAACTGGTCATGGGGAAGCAATATGTCAGATTACGTAGAATAATGGTCGAACAATTTTGTGTGTGTAAAAATAATAAATATAAATTAAATTTTCAAAAAAATCCGCATGTTGGTTTTCTTAAATTAGAATAATAAGGTTTCGAGTTATTTTTTATGTGTAACTTTTTTTATGCTGCGCCTATTCAGCACATAAAAATTATTTTTCATTTTGTTTTGAAAATCATTTGTTATAGCTATGGCTGAAGTTTTGAAGGATTTTTTTATGCGGTATTTTTTGTGTGGGCCCTATCCACCGCACAAAAGCTGGTTCGACTTTATTATAAAAATTACAATCAAGGTGACTATGCTCGTATAAATATAGCCACCTTTATCGGAAGTACAATTCAAACGAATATAATTTAATTCATAACTTAGTAGCATACGAAGCTTGTTAATGGCAGTGTGTACAACTGTTTGTAAATAAACTCAACCGATCAGGACAGTGAAGTTTTTTTATATAGTTCTATCCATTGAAGTTTATCAAATTCAATTTTTACAATAGCAGCGGCATCACAGCGAGTATCTTTTAAGCAATTTAATTTCATTTAATTTACATAAACTTGTTTGTGCGTTAGTATCAAATACTATAGTGAATGTGTATTTGTAATCATTAAAAATTCATTCCGCAGCTTAGTGCTTTTAATGCTCGCGAAATTTTTACAGAACCCAGACAACTTAGAAAACTCCAATTAACTATTTAGTCTAATATGGCGTTTACATTGGCCGAAAATGGCTCATTTTGGTCAAAAATCGAAAATGAGTAGCGAATGGCTCATTCTTGCATATAAAATTTCAAGCGCGAAAATGAGCAATTTTCTCACATTCTGTATGAAAGACGTTCGAATGCATTCCACATGTGTTCCAAATGCAAAGGAATCCATTAAACATACCCTAAATAAAAGCTTTTCATGGCATTTTGACAGTTTGAGAAAGCTGTTTTTGACATATTTACAAAAAAAGGTAAACAAATGTTTGGTGGTTGCATTTTCTTGAAAACGAGGCACCTCTTTTTAGAACTTCTACTTCCCAAAAGGTAATTAATCGAAGTTAAAAAATATGTTTTAAGTTTATATTGTAAGGTTTGAAAGCATATTTAACCTTCATGCAATATTTTTTTGGCACAGGCCAAAGATCAAATCAACAAGCAAGTTGAAAAATCAGCTGTTTGAAATGAGAACAAACGAATTACAATGAATGTAAACACTTTCAAATGGCTCATTCAAAATGAGCCATTTTCGGCCAATGTAAACGCCATATAAGTTAAGTCGAAATTTATAAAAAATAATGATTATCTCAAACCTACCGTAATGCACTATAATTGTTTACATAGATTAGATTAGATTATGCTGGCAGGCCATAAAGGCCACGCGTAGACCACTAAGGTCCATTGCGATACCAGATCAGAGTCTTGTTTTAGCGATTGTAAGCATCACTTAAGATGCGCGTTTCATTAGCAAAATTTATTAAGATTCCAACAGAAACCTCAGGTATGTACTCCAGTCCTGCAAAACTGAAAGCTCCCAAGTATTTTTGTCGAGTTCTCGAGAGAGCCGGGCAATTACACATCAGATGCTCTAGAGTTTCCTTTGAATCCGGCTCATTGCATTTCCTGCAAGCATCGTTGTGAATTAGGTTTAGTTTTCGGGCATGTGATGCAACCAAACAGTGACCTGTCAACACACCAATTAATGTTCTACAGTTCCTTCGGTTAAACGATATAACATTCTTGGTGTATTTTTCTTCGTATATGTGTCTACACATAATTCTAGCAGTTCTACAGGTGGTTAAGTTCCGCCACCTTACCTTTGCTCTCCTTATCATGTGCTCCTCCAGAAGTTTATGTATTTGTTTCAGAGATCTAAGTACTTCGCTCGTTTGTTCCTCTGAAAGTTTTGCGCCATTTTTAGCAATAGCATCAACTGTCTCATTTCCCTCTATGCCTTTATGACCAGGAATCCAGTACATACAAAGTCTGCGGTTGCAGGCTAGTCTTGCTATAGCTTCCTTGCATTCTAGAACATTTTTGGATGATGACCAGTAAGATTTGATCGCCTTAATGGCTGCTTGGCTATCCACATAGAAATTTATGCAGTAGTTTCTCGTTTTATCCCTACACACAAGCTCCGCCGCTTTCTTAACAGCAAACACTTCTGCTTGGAATACACTGCAGTAGTTGGGAAGTTTAAACGGCATTCTTATGCTCAATTCCGCACAATATATGCCAGCTCCTACTCCCACTTCCATCTTTGAACCGTCTGTGAAAACATTTATGGTGTTGCATTTTGGCACCATGCCTTTTTTCCATCCTTCGTTTTCGATCACAGTTTTTATTGTTGCTCCGGTGTACATGATCGGAATCATATAATCCGAATCAAGAGTGACGTTCTGATTTACAACGTTATGCCCGAAAGATCTTCGAGTAAGTTGCCCAGTGATGCGTAGCCGTTCGGCTGTTTTTGCCGCCATATTCTCGGCAAAGATATCAATTGGGGGTAAGTTTAGTATAGCTTCTAGAGCTGCCGTCGGAGTTGTTCTTATTGCACCGGTGATGCACATCGCCGCGTGTCTTTGGACCTTTTTCAGGGGTTTTATATATGTTTTCTTTTTCACAACTGTCCACCAAACTAATATACCGTAAAGTAATATAGGTCTAACTATAGCCGTGTAGCACCAGTACATAAGACCGGGTGAGAGACCCCATGTACTTCCCAGCATCCTTTTACATGCGTATAAAGCATTTGTTGCCTTCTTTACCCGTTCTTCTACATTAGACTTCCACGCCAGTTTGCTATCCACAATTACTCCAAGGTATTTCGTTTGAGTTTTCAGTGGCAAAAGAGTTCCGTTCAAGTTAGGTGGCGTCCATGCTGTGACCTTATACTTTCTTGTGAAAAGTATTGTGTCAGTTTTTTCTGCGTTTACGCTTAAGCCAGCGTCGGTCGCCCAGTTGTAAATTGATTTGAGAGCGTCGCTCATTAACGCACTTAGAGTAGATAGGCATCTCCCTGTTATAACTACTGCGATGTCGTCCGCATATGCAATTAGTTTCGGAGCTTCACCATCAAATTGTTTAAGAATTTTATTGATTACCAGTAACCAGAGAAGGGGTGAGAGAACGCCTCCCTGCGGGGTTCCTCTACATGTTTCCCTAGCTAGAGTTGTATCGTTCCATTCTGCCCTTATCTGTCTGCAGCTTAAAAGGCTTGCAATCCATTGATATGTGGCTGAGTCTATACCAACATCATCTAAGCTATTTAAAATAGCTTGCGTTGATACATTATTGAAAGCACCCACAATATCCAGAAAAACTCCTAGAGCGTATTCTTTGTATTCTAAGGCCTTTTCAATATTAGAGACAAGTGTATGGAGAGCAGTCTCCGTGAATCTGCCCTTAGTATAAGCGTGTTGTGCTCTTGACAGAACTTCAGGAGCTAATTGGTCTCCTATATGTGCTGCTAGTATTTTTTCAAAAATTTTGAGAATAAAAGAGGTAAAACTAATTGGCCTATAATCTCTAGAGTAGAGGTGACCATTTTTTCCTGCTTTTGGAATAAAAATGACTCTTGCCACTCGCCAGTTTACAGGTACGTAATTATGCTTCAGGCATCCTCTAAAGATATTTATCAGCCATGTTTTTATTAGGTCCGAAGCCTTTTGTATCATAGCTGGATAAATACCATCAAGTCCAGGAGATTTGTATGAAGCGAATGATTTGATTGCCCATTTCAGCCTCACGTGAGTAACAATATTTTTTCCTGCGGAGCCTACTATATTCCTGACCGGTTCGGTATTGCTCACAATTGCACAGCCAGGAAAGTGAGTGTTAGTAAGATCTACAAGTGATTCAGTGTTAGTTTTTGTCCATTCGCCGTTTTCCTTCCTGACAAGGTTAGGCATAGTTGGGTGTTTGGATAGTAGTTTTCTAAGCCTAGCTACCTCCACCGTCTTTTCTATACCTGCGCAAAAATCCTTCCAGGAGTTTCTTTTCGCATTTCGAATGTCTTTTTTGTATTGCTTAAGAATATCTCTGTACTCTTCCCAGATAACTTCACTTTCTGCTAGCTGAGCCAGCTTGAAGATTTCGCGAACGTAGCGTCTTTTTGATCCCAATTCCTTATTCCACCAAGGAGGTTGAGATCTACGTTTAGTTCGCATTGGCGGGCACGCAATATGGTAAGCTATAGTTAGGGCTCTGGTAAGTTGGTCAAGCCTAGCTTCCAGATCCACGTAAGAATCAATTGTCGTAATTTTTTTTCAGTCTCTGTTTCAGAATTTTTATATAGAGGTCCCAATTCGTTTGTTTGGGATTTCTTACAACTTTTCTGCTTTTAAGATACTGAAAATCTATTTGGAAACTAATATATTTGTGATCTGAAAATGATGGTTCGTTAAGAACCTTCCATTCTGTCACCTGTACATTATCTTCCGTGAAGAGTGTTATATCTAGAACGTTTCTGGAGGTCGGTCCAACATAGGTCGGTTCCTCCCCTCTGTTAGCTACACTAAGCCTACTTTGTATTATGTAATTAAAAAGAGACTCACCTCTGTCATTGATGTCAGTGCTTCCCCAAAGCGTATGATGTGCGTTGGCGTCAGTACCGATTATCAGACTTTGCTCTCCTTCGCCAGCTAAATCTACCAGCCTTTGGAGTTCTTCTGATGGTATTTCTTCCTCATGTGGCATGTGGCAAGACGCGAGAAGTATGTTCCTATCGCCGTCAACCGCCACTACCGTTAGATCTTCTGTAGAGAGAGAGTTTACAATATAAGAATTAATACCTTTCTTTACTAGTATAACAGTTCTTACCCTTGTTACCCCATGTGGAATGAATGTGTTATAATTTCGTGAGTTTAACCCAGAGACCAGGTTGCCCGAGGCCAGCCATGGTTCCTGAATTAAAGCCACATCGTAGCCGCCCTCTTCTAGATTAAGGAGGAGCTCAGCTGAGGCAATTTTACTTCGATGGAGGTTTATTTGTAGAATCTTTAGCATGAACTTCCGATTCTTCCCCGGGGTTGGTTTCAACACTCATCACACCCGGTTCCTCTCCTTCGCGAAGATTGAGGGACGAGCTTAGGATTTCTTCAATACCGAGATCCTCTTCGATTTCCTCCGCAGCGAGTGTATTAGAATTCCTATCGGTTGGGTGTCGTTTTTTGAGGCGAAGGCACACGCTCCCTACTCCCCACGACATCTTCCCGTATCGTGAATACAGAATGTCCTCGGCCATTTTGTTGATTAATAGGATGTAGTTTTGTCCCTCGCCTTCTTTAGCTGGCTTGAGGACCTTTAACACCTTCCAATCGCTTGTTGGCACATCCGGATTCTGTCGTTGTAAGAGACGAAGAGCATCCTCTGGCTTCACCACTCGAGGTATAAGAACCTTCGCTTTGGGCAAAGACGGGATATCTTTCCTGTCCGCTACCTCCAAAGATGCCCCTTCCCATAGGCCTTGGAGCGTTTTAACTGCCTCTCTTAACCAGTTCAGGGTAGAGTCGTCTTTACACTTCAGTAATTTCACTCCGTTGAATCAGCCGGCCCCGTCAAATGATGGCATTGGAGCTTCTGGTTACGCGCTCATTTTGGCGAACATAGCATCTAATAGCTTCATTTCCACTATTTTCCACCTAGTTTCTACCATTTGACCCTGTGGATCACTGCGGTCGATAAGTGCCACAATCAAGCGTCGCTTGGCCACTATCTCCGCCATTGTTAGTTTAGATGTAGACGCTTCCTGTTCTTTTGGATCATTGGCTTTCGTCTTTTTTGTTGCTGTCGCTGCTTTAGATGTGGACGCTTCCGGCCTTTTAGTAGTATCGGCTTTCGTCCTTTTCGTAGCAGTTTTATGTTGAGGGGCAGCCTCATCTTTACACTTTTGTCTCTTTCCAGAAGGACCTTCGCTTTCCGTTGAGCGCTGCCTTTTACATGCCATATCTTCCTCGATTCGATTTGCAAATTTGGAATCCGATTGTTCACACCATCTTTTACCTGCGAAAAAGGCTCGACCTTTCTCTATCTCCTCTTTTGCCCAGACTAGCCTGTCTTTCTCCTCCTTCGACAGATCATTCCGGTCTCCGAGGCGAGCGCAGAGTTTTATCGCAGCCTTATATCTGATTTGGCTTTCAACCCCTCCTTATTTGGTTCAGCCCTAGGCCTACGAATGGCCTTAGCAGCTTACCCCGGAGAACGAAGAAGAGCTTCCTCCTCAATTGTGTTGACGCTAGCAACGCTCTCGTGATCCGAGTCTACAGGGACTATGGCATCACTGCGTTGCATTGTATTTTTATTTTTTGAAATTGCGCCTTTGTGACCCAAGTCTACAGGAACTTTGGCATCACTGCGCTGTTGTTTGGCAGTAGTAGTACAACTACTGGAACCTGCTCCGATCCCAGCAGAGGTGCAGTCACTGGCGACGCGGCTTATAAAATCACCGCGCCCGCCGGTGGTAGCAACTGCGCCTCCCACCAACGTTTGGGCTGATATCTCAGCCCGATTTTCTTCATTCTTCAACTTCATTTGGTTTTTTATGGAAAAACCCACCATTTTGCATTTTTTGTCTACTGCCAGACACCTCAAAGTTATGACTAGGGAAGGGGCTCACCTACACTGACCCTGTTGATACCACGACCACTACACATGAGACTCTTCCTTCATCTTAGCTAGACACATCACAGTCCTTGACAAGCCGCGTCATGTTCCTCAGCTATAACATCCGAATTGCCAAAAAATGGATGATGCCCATTGCCCGGTTAGCACCCACGGGGAGGGTTTACAACGAGGATTTTCGCCGACCTTGTTTTTATATAAAGATTATTGTTTACATAATCTTTAGTTATTTTCATTTGATAATGCAATTGGGTATAGCGAAACTGCAACGCAAGTCGAGAATTTCATTTGCACAAAACAAATGAAGTGAACTTGTTTCTACTACGTTTTATCATCACTTCAATGGACCAATGCAAAGTTGCACTTGGCATGTACCGATGACAAATATCCGATAACTTGTTACGCATATTTTTATATTACCACTCACCAACAACTTTTTTTACACATTAATATGCAGATATGCCACATCCCAATCCATTCAAAAAAATTAATTTTACAACAAAACAACAAAAAACTACTCGCTTTATTTTTCTTAATTTGTTTGGAGTACGTAATATTCAGCTTACTTAATATAATTGTATTAACCAAATAGTGAAAATATTACTCATTTCAGTTTCTGAGTTAAATTCTATATTATATTATATTGACATATTTATGAAATATATTTATTTGGTTTTGATTTATATTATTTTTCAGTTCTACTTTATTTAATGGATAACGGTATATTTATTACTATTTTCTACCCTAAGTTGCTTGTTAGCGTCTAATAATTTTTTTAGTCTACTAAGAAATTTCAGTAATCTGTCGTTAATTAAATTTGTTAATTTGCTAAATGTGAACTAACCCCAAAATTTTTCATTTATTCTTCATTTATTGCAGTTTCCAAGATATCTTTCATTGTATATATCACGTTGTTGTAATTGTGTGTTAAGCATGTTATTGTTGCACCCATTGCCACTGCGATGATCAACGGGTTGATTTAAAACATTTTCTACCAGCGTCTACGGTTTTGGATGCCTTTTCTTATGTACAACATATTTGTCGTTTAGTTTATGTATAAACGGTTTTTGTGATTTGGTGTAATCTGGACTCAGTGGTATAGTTTGTTAGTCTAATAACTTGTATATTAAGTTCGTTGTGCGTAAAGAGTAATAAAAGAAATGTATTATCAAAAATATATGAAAAAAATTATGGATACTTTTCGTATAACTAAATAATCCCATACATACATAATTTTTCTGCTAGAGGTATAACTTTTGCACGTACCTAAATGTTTCTTCTAATATATATATTTTTTAAATACTTATACTTATTTATTGTATCTGCTCTTACAATGACACTAGCAATAAGTTTCAAAATCTTATCAGTAATTACATAATATTACAATTTTTATTCTTACTATACATTGTATTATATAAAACAAAAAAGTAAACGTTACGTTATATCACGGACCTCACTTAGATTGGTGGGTTAAATGTCATTGGAGTGAATGTGAGATAGTTTATTAAGGAAGCAGTTAAACTTTATAAGATTACTAAAAAGAGTAGTGCGGTTTTTACTTGTACCTTTTAAATTTTAATTAACATCTCTTTTTAGGCGGAAAATAATAGATAGAAGTGCG
>NC_051846.1:100247-107900 GCF_002237135.1 Teleopsis dalmanni
ACAAACAACAAGCGTTATAGCCAAATGTTCATTAGAAATTCAATCTATACATGATGAAAATAAAAGCTGTCATATCGAAGCAATAGTGTTACCAAAAATCACATCAAAAATGCCAAATGCGGAATTCACGCCAGGAAAATGGTCACATATTGATGGATTGCAGTTAGCAGATCCTTGGTATGCTGAACCAAAGGAAATACAATTGTTAATCGGGTCGGACGTATTACCAGAAGTGTTTAAAGAAGGATTAATTAAAGGGCCAGACAATTCTCCAATGGCTCAAAACACTCTATTTGGATGGATATTATCAGGACCTTTAGATGTAGAGCGTACAATCACAAACAAAATAATGTTATGCTCCATGGCTTGCGAAAGCAGCGACGAGTATTTAAAACGGTTTTGGGAATTAGAGGAAATTCCAAATGCAGACTTAAGAACAGTAGAAGAAAGGCGTTGTGAGCGACATTATGATTCAACTTGCACCCGCGATAAAACAGGACGATACATCGTTAGGTTACCACTGAAAAATGATCGAGAAACGTTAGGTGAATCCAGAAAGATGGCATTAAAACGGCTCTTTTCATTGGAAGAACGATTTAAGAAGAATCCAGCACTAAAGCAAGAGTATGTGAACTTTATGCAAGAAGACATTAAGCTGGGTCACATGAAAGAAGTTAATGAAAAACCAAAGAGGAAGGTATATTATTTGCCGCATCATGCAGTTATTAAAGAAGACAGCACGACAACAAAACTTCGAGTGATGTTTGACGCGTCCGCAAAAACAACATCAGGACAATCACTGAACAGTATTATGATGACTCCAGCGCATGATAGTCTTAACTTTACAGAAACCAACTCAGAGACGGCATCAACCAAGGCAGATTCAGACATTCAAGATATGTTACCATTGGGAAACCTTGTCAAAAATAAAGAAGTAGTTCCGACAAATTCTACTGTAGGAGATCCTAGAACGCGACGACAATGGTTAGCGGCTAGGCAATCAAAATCGACAGTTCTTGCTATATTGTTGGCATATCTCACATTAGGAACTACATTATCAACATCAGCCAATAATCATACATCACCGTCCACTTACGATGTCGCTTGGTCTTGCACATAAACAACAACCTGCTGAGGCTAACAAATCTAGACCAACTCGTAATACCAACGCAGAGCCGGCATAATGTTGACGAATCAACAAAAAATTAAGAACTAGGTCATGAGTTAATCGCTCACACCTGTTGCTTAATTTCTTGGTTGACGAATCAACAAAAAGTAAAAATTAGGTCATAAGTAAAGCATTCGCAACTATTGCTTATTAAGCAATTTGTGCGAATTAAGCAATAAGTTATTTTATTTATTGTATGTTTTGCAATTACGGTTGCATTTTATTTTGTATAAAAGAACAAATCAATTTAAATAAAATCAGTTGTTGAAAGTAAATCAACGTCTCACCAATCATTTATTGTTTCCCCCCACCAGTGGTAAGGGACATAAAGATTGTTAATGAACATTCTTGTTCAGCTACTCTTAACGATTATATTGAGCTTGACAATGAAATTGTTATATCAAGCTTTCCTACAGATGACGATATTATTGAGCTCTATAGCTCTAAATTACTGGATCAAATTCTAAGCGCAACGGAAAGTGATGATGAGGGTTAGGTGGATGCAATTGTTTATTCCTTCCAAGAATCAAGTAGAAGGCTCATTCAATATTCTGAATATATATTTGCAAACGAATGATAGTACAACTGATGATCACTATAAGAGTATGAATAAAGTGGAATCTCTTTTTATTGAAAACAAGAAAAAAATTAAAGTCCCAAACCCCAATTTCTGAATATTTTACTTCACTAACATATAACTTCTGTGCTTAATTTGATTGCAAATAAATAAATATCTTAAAATGTGATTTTAGTTTCTTTCAAAAATAAAAAATATATAAAAGAAGTCTCTAACTCGAGTCATGATTCTGATAATCGCCCGTACCTCGTGTTCGTTGTGAGACATTGACTCTGTTTGTATCGTTGTTGAATAATATTAATATATTAATATTTATTTAATAAAAATAAAGAAACGAAAAATAACATACATAACATTTGCGAAATTATATTGAGAATTTTTATATTTTCAACTAGCCAAAGCGCTTATCAAAAACGTGTTTGTGTTTAATAAAGCTTTCGTCATAGTACGGAATTGTTAGTGTGCTTAAGAACTCAGCTTTCAACAGCTTGTTGTTGGCGGTTGTTGGTTTTACATGATAAGCTTATGTGAAAGCGTGATATGTCGGATAAACTACAAATCTACGGCAGCTTTCAACACGGCCGCGTCAAATAATAATAAAATTTTTAAGCCGGGAGTGAATTTATTCGTTGTGTCCTCCTTATTTAATTTTATAAATTCTTAAGAAGAAGCACAGCATAATTGTTTCATCTTCGGTTAAGTGCACATTTCTGTATTTGCACATTTAAATAAATAAACCTGTTGAGACGGTTTGTGAGATTGTTATATTCCTCCTTTCGATTTTGGAAAAAATCGTACTTGGAGGAAGCATTTCAATAATCTTTGGACTTGATCATTATTTACATGACAACTCTCATTCTCGGTGAGTGTTGCTGCAAAATTTATACAAAACAAAAGGGAAAATTTTTTTTTGTTTTTTTACTCTTATTTATACAATACATTGTATACATTTGTAGTTATTTAGTATTAACTTTATATTGTAATTATATTATATATCATTATATTTGTATTTGTATTATATATAATTGTATATATATTTATATTTTGTCATATTTACATTTATTAGTATATTGTATTATACTATATGTATAGTTGTATCTATATATTATTTATATTTAAATTTATATTTATATTTGTATTTATATTACGTTTATATCTTATTTATAGTCTTACTATATTTATATACACCTTTTACCTAGTCTATCTATTTTCCACATTTTTCTTTTATATATTCTCTTTTCCTTATTCTTTCATTCAAAATTATTCGTACCTATAAAACTTAATTCTCTTGAGTTTATCACTTTTCCTTCTTAATAATGGAAGTTAGAGACGGAGGCACGCAAACCTGTAATGATATACCTGATAATGGAACGACCTCTCCCACTCCTTTATTGAAACGACCCAGGACTGTTGCTTATTCCCAAAATCGTAAGCTAGCTGATGAGCAACTTGAGTCTGTCTTAAAATCCGTTGCAGCCCTTAAGGCTGACAACGCCCGGCTACGTGCCGAGAATTCCTTCCTTGCCACCAAGCTGGCGCTGTTCACGAGTAACTTACCAAAGTCTTCCTCTTCAACCTCCGCCGCAAATACTGTCCCCCCCTCCACTTCTACTGCGGCGGCCTGTAGCATTATTAGTACCCCGAAGCCAGCGCCAAAGCCCAAACCCAAGCCCTCTTTAGCTACTAAGGTCCTTGTGGGTCCCAGTCCTCCCACTCCCTCTACCGTTCCGTTGGCTTCGGCCACTAAGTCTTCCAAGCCACCAGCCATTACGGCCCGTGGCGTCAATGTCAAGGAGCTTGGCTCCTCCATCAAATCAGCCTTTCCTAATGCCTCTTATGAGTTTAAGTGCATAAATGGCACGACCACTCGTATCCTAACTAAGAGTAAGGATACCTTTTATAACATCAACTCCCTGCTCCGCGAGCAGAAAGTTGAGAGTTTTGCCTCCATTCCTTTAGAGGACCGAGTCACTCCTGTCCTCCTTAAGAACTTCCCCTCATCCTATGATGAGGATGACTTGAAGTCGGCCTTGGCGACTGACTTACCTGAGTTCACCTTCTCGAAGGTCTCCAAGTTCACTCCACCTGCGCGCTTCACAAAGCGTAACTCCTCTAGGTATGCCAATTCTTGTATTTGGGAGCTCCATCCTATCCCTTCTACAGACATAAAGTCCCTTCTCAATGTTAAGAGACTTCCATCGCTTAACATCATCATTTCACTCGAGCAGAAATCTCGTAATGAGATCCCTCAATGCTCAAATTGTCAACGCTATTTTCACACAGCTAAGCTGTGTAATTACCCCCACCGTTGTGTACGCTGTGGTGAGTCTCATCTACGTGGCGAGTGTCAACTTCCTCCTCCAGCTTTTGATCCAGTTACTCAGGAGCAACTTGCAGCCACTATCCCCAAGTGCTGCAACTGCGGTCAGACTGGTCATCCGGCCAATTACCGCTGCTCCAAATATAAGGAGCTGCGTTCTCTTCGCGCCAATAAATCTCGTGCGCAAAAAATCCCCCCCCTCATGTCTATTGACTTGAGGACTCCATCAAATTTCGTGAGACCTGGTGTCTCATTTGCCTCTGCGGCTAAAGCCGCAACCCCTAAACCCATTTCGCTGCCTAAGACAGCTAATCCTTCTCCTATTCGTGCTCCTGAGTCAGACTCCTTTCTCCCTGATATTCAGGGTATCTTCGCCTTTGCTGCAGGCATTAAACAGCAGTACAGCCTTCTGCCCCATTCTGACAAGAAAGCCTTTCTTGTCCAGAAAGTCCTCGAATTGGCACTGAGATGAATGATCTAAGGATCATTCTCATAAATGTCAATTCGATACACTCCAATCTTAGGCGTGCTCTTTTCGCGGATTTTGCTGAACGCAACAACCCTCATATCATCCTTGTGACTGAAACACGGCTCAATATCAGGGACGTTGTTGATGTCAGAGGATATAATTTTATCCGATTCGATAGGGACGGCGTCGGTGGGGGAGTCGCCATCTTGGTAAAAGACTCTCTCAAGTGTTCTAGGATTCACATCCCCTCACTTGTTTCTCTTGAGGCGGTTGGTATTACTCTTTCTCTCTCCAATCGCCCTGATCTCAATATCTTTTGCATCTACCACACATACTCTATTGTTTCTTCCATTGACCCACATGATCTGGGCACTCTTGCTTCCTTGTCTCCTAACCCCTTTCTTATCGGTGGTGACTTTAATAGTAAGCACCCCTTTTGGAATAATGCTGCCTCTTGTTTCAATGGCACCAGGCTATTCAACTGGCTAACTAGTAGCCCAGTCAGTCCTATTCTAAGTGTGGTAGCTCCTTCGGTTCCGACTCATGTCAATAGTATCATTGACTTTTTTTTAGCGGATAATCGCCTTCTTCCCAGCCTCGGTGACCCACGAGTCATCGACGGCATTTCTGACCACCAAGCCGTAAAGCTTGCGCTTCACGACTGCAGAGCTGCTCGTGCCTGTCCTCGCACTTTTTTTAATTTTCCCAGCACCAACTGGTCAGAGTTCAATCTCACTCTTGACCAGCTCCTTCTCAATTTGAGCATTCCCGAACACAGGAACATGACTCCGGTGGAGATTGATTTTGCTGCCCTTACTCTTGAAAGCATCTTCGCCTCCACAATTGATGAGCATGTTCCGAAGGTGCATGTTCGCAAATTTTATCAAGTTCCACTTGATACTACTACCCTTCACCTCATTAAACTGAGGAAATCGCTTCGCCGCAGATATTATCGCCTTAGACAGGTTGCATCCACGCAAGCTCATGCGTTCCAAGCTATCCTTAAGAACCTGGACACCATAATTGCCCAGAGGGTCAACCAAGCCAGGTTCAATTCCCTTAGTGCCAAACTTCGGGCCACCCAGTGCCGGCCTGACGTCTTCAGCACGATCAGGCCAATCTGCGGATCAAATAGGTCCATTTCTGATCTCCGCTATGGCAACACCATAGCATATGATGACTTCGATAAAGCCAACGTCTTTGGTGAAGTCTTTGTGACTAATCACCGTCTTACGGCTGGCCTAGGCGAGCGACACTTTATGTCCACTACAAATTCTGTAGTGCATGGGCTTTTTGATGCTTTCAATGAAAGCATTGTTACTTTCTCCCCGCAGTTTCCCGCTCACTGCATCAATGTTGAAGACACTCAAGGGTTTCTCACCCCAATTGATCTTACTAACATACTTCGGCTTAAAGCCCCTAAAAAGTCATCTGGCACTGATTGCGTGTCTTTTTACGCTATGAGGCGTTTCTCACCACTCTTTTTCAAAAAGTGCGCCATGCTCTTCAACCATGCGTACAACACTGGTTCCTTCCCCCAGCCATGGAGGAAGGCCATAGTTTGTCCCATTGCCAAGAGTGGCAAACCTAAATGTGACCCCTTCAGCTATCGTCCCATTTCTCTCCTCAACTCCGTCAGTAAGCTCTATGAGACTTTCATAGCAAGCAAGCTGAAGTCCTTCTCCTCAAGGAATAATATTATTCCTTCTTATCAGTTTGGCTTCAGAAGCCAAACCTCCACTCTTCATGCCCTGCATCATCTCCAAAATGAGATATGCATAGGCTTTTTCAATAAGCAGCCCACTGTGGCATTAAGTCTTGACATTGAAAAAGCCTTTGATACTGTCTGGTTTGAAGGTTTAATTTTAAAGCTTCACCAGTTCGGCTTCTCCCCTGCGCTCTGTAGTGTGGTCCACAATTTTCTGTCCAGCAGAACCTTTCAGGTTTGAGTCGGTTCCTCTCTGTCTCGAGATTTCCCCATCGACGCCGGTGTCCCTCAGGGCTCGGTTCTTGGACCCCTTCTTTTTAACCTGTTTATAGCTGACATTCCTTTTCCGCGGGCCCCTGTTAAGCAAATCTGCTTCGCCGATGACTGCCTTGTCTTCATGCGGTCATCTAATCCTCACCGCCTTTCCAATGAGCTTAATACCCACCTTGGAGCCCTCTTCGACTATTACACCAAGTGGAAGATGAAACTCAATCCCTCTAAGATCTCTGCCATTGCCTTTCTTGGCCAGCAGCGTGATCGTCCTAGAGGTTTTAGCACCTCTAATATTCAGCTCAGGCTCAACAACTCTCCAATTCAGCTTGTCCCCAAGCTAAAATATCTTGGTATTGTCTTCTCATCTCAACACAATTTTATATCACATGTTGACTATGCCATCCGTAACGCCCGGTTCAGGCACACTCAACTCAAAACTGCACTTCGAAGACACAACCAGCTTAACTGTAAAGTTAAGCTACTCTGCTATAAGCAGCTTATTCGTCCTCTCCTCACTTATGCCTTTCCTATTTGGTCTGCCATCACCTCTGCTCAAATGGAAAAAATCCGTCTGTTTGAGCGGAAACTTCTCCGTGATTGCACCAACTATAAACGCAAGCCCAACGGCAAGCACTTTCCTATCTCCACTCTGTACCACAATGCCAAGATTACTCGTATTGATGAGTACCTTTTGACACTTGCCCGTAGGTATCTCACCCGGCTCCACGACCTCCCTCCTGATGTCTCTTGTCCAGATACCCTCCCAGTAGACCTTGTTCTAGCTTTACGTTTTAAGCCTCCACAGTACCTTCTCCACTATTTTGATGAGCTGGGCCAAAATCCTCTCGCTATTCCTCTCTTTAACCGCGGCTTTCGTGACCCTGGTCACAAAGTTTATCACTAGCCACACCCCCGCTAACTAGCCGTAACCCCACTACCTTCATTATCATCCTTTCTTCTTAATTCATGCCCTTGCTTTCTGACTTAGATGAACCTAGTTCACCTAAGTATTAAGTCTATCTACTTTCTCTCTCCCCTGATTACTGGAATGAAGTTCCCACATTGCTGTGGGAATCTTCTCCATTCATTCCTAAGAGGTGGTTTTAGTGGGTTCAAGTCTCACACTGCGGCTTTCGAT
>NC_051846.1:108000-116145 GCF_002237135.1 Teleopsis dalmanni
TTTCTACTTCATAATAATAAACTATTAACAAACACTACTCAGTTAAAATGACAACTGTCAAACTTCATAAATAATGTTACTAGTGTATAAAATTCATACACAACATTTTTCTCTCCTCCACCGGATCATGGTGTGTAACACACTCTAGTTTTCCTTAGTCTTGTCGACCATCGTACATCGGGAGTTACGTTGGTCGTCTCAGGCGTACTCTCAGATATTGGGTGTGGTGTTGAATAAAACTCCTCATTTCTTGATGTGTTGGGCGTTGTCCACCTCTCAAACTCATTCTCCAATCCCGGACTCCCTTCAGTGGTTGCTTCATTGTTTTCTGGCTTCTCAAACTCATTCTCCAATCCCGGACTCCCTTCAGTGGTTGTTTCATTGTTCTCTGCTTCAAGCGAGTCCTTTGTCTTGTCACCGCTACTCTCGAACAAATATTTTGATTCACGATATTCTTTCGCTGTATTTCTAATGGGTGCACTTGCAGCTCTTCGAATTTGATTTACATGTCTCTTTACTTCCTTTCCATTAAAAAGTATTTCGTAGTGAAGATCACCTAAACGTGTATTAATTGTTCCTCTGAGCCATTTATGCATTCGCGAATTGCCCGATAAGAAGTATACGCTTTGGCCTGGTGCGAATTCCCTACACCTATTACTAGATTGACACTGCAAATATTGCTTATCTTTCACCTTCTTTGCAATTTCCTCTGGGCGAATGTGATCTAAGCGTGTTCGCAGATGTCGTCCCAAAAACAACTGAGCTGGCGAAAACCCTGTAGTTGAATGTGGGGCATTTTTGTATTACCTTAGGAACTCGTTCAAATTTTTCTTTAAGTTCTTGCTTGTTGTGCCCATTGCTTTTAGCGCATTTTTTATTGTTTGTACGCTACGCTCCGCCTGACCGTTAGTAGCTGGATGATACGGAGCTGAATATTTATGGTATTTAACACCAACTGTTGTGAGGAAATCGTTAAATTCTACAGAAGTAAAATTCGTTCCATTGTCAGAAACCACCATAAGCGGAACTCCAAGAACAGCAAATACATCGTCCAAAAGCGAAATTGTATCTGCAGCCGTAGTAGATTTTGTGATTTTAACTTCTAACCACTTACTGTAAGCATCAACAATTACTAGTAACATTGCTCCTTCAAATGGCCCTGCATAATCAATATGAATACGTTCCCATGGTCCTTTTGGGTATTCCCAATGATGACTATCGCATTTCACCGGCTTATTCGCTTGTCTCGCGCACCCATCACACTCGTTGGCCATATTCTCAATATCTTTGTCTATTCCTGGCCAATATATAAAAGAACGAGCAATGCGCTTCATTTTTACCATTCCTAAGTGCGGTGTGTGTAGATTCTCTAGTAATCTTTGTCGATAATGTGGAGGGATAACGACCCGATGTTCGAACGTCAAGCACCCTGATGACAACACGTAACTCGCTTCTGGCGATTTGTAACCTTCTCTTTTTAAACAGCGGCCACTTTCCAGTATTCTGATTATCTTGCCGAGATGCTCGTCCTTTCTGGTTTCTATTGCAATACGTTCTGCTTTAACAGGCAACTGATTTATCTGGCAAATCATGAAATTATCGAACTCATCACGTTCATCTGAATGAGTCGCTACTATTTGTTGCAATTGATTTATTTGTTGAAGGGAAGCACGTGACAAATAATCGGCATTTGCGTTTGCTTTTGAATTTTTGTATATAACTTCGAAATCGAATCTGCTTAAAAACTCTGCATAGTTAGCCATTCTACTTATACATAGTACTGGAAGCGATTTATTAGGTTGAAGAATCTGTGATAACGGCTTATGATCCGTGATCAATATCCAATGACGAGCATATAAGTATTTGAAAAATTTTTGCACTGCCCACACAATAGCTAGCGCCTCTTTATCAATTTGTGTATATCGTTGTTCCGTAGCAGTCATCGTTCGACTTGCATAAGCTATTGGCCGATCCACTCCATTTTCTAAACGATGTGACAATACAGCACCTAGACCCGTTCGACTTGCGTCTGTTGCTAACATTACCGGTAGTGACGGATCGTACGGAATTAATACTTGAGGTGAAGTCAATATTTGTTTTAACTGAGTAAATGCTGCATCTGCCTCTCCCGTCCAGCAAAATTCTTTTGTTTTCAACATGTCCCGTAATGGTCGCGCCTTTGTAGCCAAATCCGGAATGAACGCGCCATAGTATGTTGCTTTCCCTAAGAAAAGTTGAAGCTCTTCAACCGTTGATGGTTTGGGCGCATTCAATATTGCTTCGACATGTTTCTGGGACTTATGCATGCCATGTGCATCAATTCGATGACCAAGAAACTCCACAGATGTTGTGGCGAATACACACTTCGACTTATTCAGACGCAGCCCACTTAACTGAATACGGCCTAGAATGGTTTCTAACACTTGTAACAATTCATCAAAATTTTTAGCATATACTAAGATATCGTCGAAAAAATTTAACACATTCGTCATACCATGTAGTACTGTCTCCATTCTCCTCTGCCATATCGCTAGTATATTTGCTGCTCCATAAACTGCACGTGTTGGACGTACTAACCCATGCGTGATTGTGTTTAGAGTTAATACATGTGCAAATTCTTCGTCAATTGTAAGATGGGTGTATGCATCTGTTACATCAAGATGACAAAAAATTGTTGCATTTTTCATTTTATTAAATAAATCTTCCGCTTTCGGAATTGGATGTTCATCAATTATCATTCGTGGGTTAACTGTAGGTTTGTAATTGCCTGTAATGCGAATACCACCGTTTTTCTTTGCAACTATATGCGTAGTTGAAGCCCATTCCGAATGATCTACTCTCTTGTAATACCCCAATTGAATGTTTCGATCAATTTCTTTGCCGTAAGCATCTTTTAATGCCATTGGAACTTTGCGAGGTCGTGCGAACACTGAAGTAGCTCCCTTTTTTAGATGCACTTTAGCAGGTGGACCACTAAGCTTCCCAGCCGTTTCACTAAATACGTTCTTAAACCTCTCGATCAGTTGTTGGAGCCGCTCTCGCTGGTTTGTAGACAGTTCTCGCTCTAAAGAGTTTATTGAATTAATATGGTTGGACGAAGAAAAAAATTCAGAAAAGTTAATCTCTCTCGCAAATTGTGATATCCATCCCCTGCCGCAAAGTATATCACAATCTCCTTCCACGACATACAGACTTAACCGTCGTACTATTTTACCCATTGGCGCTGATACTACAATCCGTCCTACGCAATTAACCTTATGACCCGTGTAGTTTGTGAATCGCCTATCACTTTTAAGCAACTTAAAATTCGGTCTTATCGATCGAAGGGTTTTGTAACTAATTACCGCGCATGGAGCGCCGGTGTCTAATTCCATTTGAATTTCCTTTCCATCAATTTTAACAGGAACATGGTGGTGGTTTAGATACCTTAGTATACCTTAGTATGCATTTTATTTATGTTTGTATAGACATGCATATTTTCATAAATATCGTATTAACGTGAATATGCATGTTGATCTAAATATTAAGCTGTCTACTATAGCGTTATCTAGGTAATGCTATTGCAAAGACAGCAAGCATCAAATTCGGTACCCAGGTGCAAAAATCTGCTGAGTTAGATATTTTGCATTTCAGGGTTAACTGAATTTGATTATGTTTCTAGACTTAAGGTATTGTTTAAGAAATATTTTTAATTTAGTCTTAAGATTCAATTCAATAAACAAACATATAACTTAAATTTTGTGTCTTTATTAAATATAATTGGCGCAGTCGACGGTGATTTGTCTCAAGACAAAAAGAGAACCTTAGAAAAAAAAAATCAAATCGGTAATAAAGTGCAAAGATTATCTATATCTAAAAAGTGTACTTTAATAAAAAGTTTTAAAATATAAACGCTAATAAACTGCAACAACTATTTGTATACAGAAGTTAACTTTAATAAAAAGCAAATTCTTAAAAAAAAAAAAAAAAGTGCAACGACTATTTATATCTAAAAAGTTTTGAATGCGGAGAGTAAAAGCATTCGACTTAAATCGACCAATTATGAGCAACGAAATGGAGCAATTGCAGCAAAGACTTCAGGAAATGGAGGAAGTTATAAGGAGGCAAGAAGCTAAAATTCTGCTCCACGAACAAGTACAACAACAAGTTCAACAAGTGCAACAACAACAAATACAACAGCAAGTTCAACAAGTACAACAACAACAAATACAACAGCAAGTTCAGCAAGTACAACAACAGCAAATACAGCAAAATATGCAGCAACATCAAGAGCTTCTAGCACCAAAAGATATTTTGACGCAATTCCGCCAAATAAAATGCCTCAACAAGGATCATGATGCCATTGCTTTTATAGCATCAGTAGAAGCTGTCATGGAACTATGCCCACCAGAAAACCATCAATTAACGAAGCTAGCAATGACCATTATAATCAACGAGAAGATAACAGGTGATGCCGGCAACTATATTCGAGGACTTGGACCAAATACAACCTGGGACCAAGTTAACATTAAGCTAATGGACTATTACCGACCGAGGGCAACATATGGTGATATTTACAATAAATGTCGCAATATAAAAGTAAGTAATTTAAGAGATTTATTTTCTTATTTTGAAATGACGAGGTCAAAACTTAATAAAATATATACATTCGATGATAATAAGCCAGACATTTATGAGCCAAGTAGAGTAGATAGGGACTTAGTAAACATTTTAATTGACAAAATTGACATACCCTTAAGAACATATATTGATCAAAACAGTACACTTAACGATGTTATTAGGAAGTATACGCAAATTAAAGCGCTAGACGATCCACGAACAATTCACTTTAATTATAGACTGAAAAGACCATTACAGTCACAATACTATAATAAACGAAGTAATCAGACACCATCTGCACCCAATAATCAATATAATTACAGCAGTAATTTCAGGCAAAATAATCAGAATGATAATTCAACACGGTCAAACCAAAATAATAAGTTCAATAATTCAATTCAGACTAGAAACTCACATATGAGTGTTGATACCCAAAATACTAGACGTAGCCAAATTAATAAAAGAACTGATTTTCAGCCAATGGATATTGGTAATGTAGAGGAGGATGTAAATTTTTTCAACCTGCCTCGATCTGCAGATTGCCCATAATAACAATAACAATTGGTAGCAAAGAAATTAGATGTCTCATTGATACCGGTTCTGACACTAGTTTAATTAAACCAAATATTCTCAAAGATCATTTCACTGAACAGAAACTCCCAACACCGATTTGTTACCGAACAATAAATGGAATTAATCAGGTGACACATAAAATAATAACTTCTATACCTAGAGAGTTTAACGTCTCAGGTACCTTCCATTGGAAGGTAATTGACTTCAGTAGTAAAAATTATGATGCCATAATAAGACAAAATTTTCTCATCCCTCTTAAAGCTAAGATTGATGAAGAGAATAAATTTGTCAACATATTAGGCAATATTATACACTTTAAAATTTTTAGCCCCTATAAAAATCAGGAAATATGTACACTTGAATTCAGCGACATAGAAAATTTAGATTTGAGACATTTAAATTCTGAAGAAAACCAATTATTAAAAAAATTATTACAGGACTTTAGTGAACTATTTTTCAAAGAGGGGGATAAACTCTCTTTTACCCACGAAATTAAGCACGAAATTGTTACTACAAGTGATCGACCTATTTATTCAAAAATATACAGATATCCACAAACTCATGAATTAGAAATTCAAAGGCAGATAAAAGAAATGTTGAAGCATAATATAATTAAAAAAAGCAATTCTGCTTATAATAGTCCCTTGTGGGTAGTCCCAAAAAAAGTGGACAAATCTGGTTCTCAAAAATGGCGGATCGTAATTGATTACAGAAAACTGAATGAAGTTACTGTAAATGACAAATTTCCAATTCCTAATATAGATGGAATTTTAGATAAGTTAGGTAAAGCTCAATATTTTTCGTCTATAGACCTTGCCAAAGGCTTTCATCAAATTTTGATGCATGACAACGATAGGAAGAAAACCGCATTTTCGACCCCGTTAGGTCATTATGAACTTTTGCGGATGCCTTTTGGGCTTAAAAATGTCCCATCCACCTTTCAACGACTTATGAATTCTGTGCTTCGAGAATTTATAAATAAAATTTGCGTCGTTTATTTAGACAATGTATTAATTTTTAGTACTTCCTTGTCTGAACATATGGAGAACATGAAAAAAATTTTTCTAAAACTAAAAGAAGCAAAGCTAAAGATCCGATTAGAAAAATGTAGTTTCCTAAAAAAAGAAACCGATTTTTTGGGGCATATTCTTACATCTGAGGGCATAAAGCCCAACCCAAATAAAATTGAAGTGATACAAAAATTGAAGCTGCCTACTACACAAAAACAAATTAAATCCTTTTTAGGAATTACTGGTTTCTATAGAAAGTTTATAAAGGACTATTCTAAAATATGCAACCAATATTTAAAAAAGAATGCAAAGGTTAATTTAAATGATCCAAATTATATTATTTCATTTGAAAAACTAAAAGATATCATAACAAATCATCCCATTTTAAAATATCCTTTATTCAATAAACGTTTTAAACTCATCACTGATGCCAGCAATTTTGCAATCGGCGCAGTTTTGACTCAAGAGGGTCACCCAATTTCGTTTGCTTCGCGAACATTAAATGACCATGAAAAAAATTACTCCACTATTGAAAAAGAATTATTAGCAATAGTGTGGGGAGTAAAGTACTATAGACCTTATATTTTTGGGAGAGAGTTTGATCTGCAAACACATCATCAGCCACTTAAGTGGTTACAAGTAAAAAATTCTGGTAAGGATATTAGTCCTAGACTGCAACGATGGTTAGTGCAGCTGGGAGAGTACGATGCCAAAATCGATTACATTACCGGAAAAGAAAATAAAATAGCCGATTTTCTTAGTCGAATTAATTGCGATGAAATAAATATGTTAGATTCCGAAAATTTGGGATTCACCTTGGATGAAATGTTAAGAATTAAAAATTTAAGCGCCGAAAATCAACAAAACCAAACATTAGTTTCCTTGGAAGTACAAGCTAATAACTCCCAAGATAATAACACGAATTTAGAAGAAAATGATAATAACCATAATGTATCAGTTGATGGCGAAACTATTCATTCTCAGGTAGAAAATTTTAATGACCATTTTAAAATTCTTGATACCATTGTAAACCGTTTTAAAAAACAAATAATCTTAGTAAAAACCAAGACAGTTGAAGTAATCAATATTTTCAAAAACAAACGAGTTTTATTCGATAAACGGGATATTATCTCTGAAAATGTTATTAATATAGTACGAAGACATTTTGATAATGCCAAAGTCGCAATATACTCTGAACTTAATCATCATGAGTATAATAAGCTACAACAAATTTTATTAAGTACATATTCAAATAATCAGAAAATGTCCTTTGTGAAGTGTAGCTATTTTGCCAAAGATATACAGGAAGATCATGAACTAAAGAAACAGATAGCATTTTTTCACAAATATGAAGTAGGACACTCGGGAATTATTCCAACTTATGAGGGAATGAAGCATAAGGTTTACCATCCACAACTGAAAATTAGAATTCATGAGATAATCAATAATTGTGATATTTGCAATGGAGGGAAATATGACCGAAATCCTATTAAATCAAAATTTCTATTCACCCAAACACCCACAACTGTAAATGAAATTGTTCATATAGATACTTACGTTAACAGTAAGCAATCTTTTATAATTTTTATTGACAAATTCTCAAAACATGCAATCTTTTTCAATTTACCTGACAGAAATAGTCGAACGATTGTAGAAAAAATAAATAAATTTTTAGCCATAAAAGGGCATACAAAAACATTTATTTTTGATAATGAGTTTAATTCCAAAAATGATCGTGACTTTCTATCTGCTAAGGGTATAGACTACCATGCCACAAAACCTAACAGTCATACAGGGAATTCTGATATTGAAAGGTTAAATAATACTCTTACTGAACGTATAAGAACCTTAAATTTAGCAAAAAAACTTCCAATCACAGCTCAAATGTGTAAAGCTATAAAATTCTATAATAATTCTTATCATAGTACAAAAAAAGCTACGCCATTAGAAGTAGAATATAACA
>NC_051846.1:116245-128170 GCF_002237135.1 Teleopsis dalmanni
TCCTGCACTGAATCAAATAGTCAACCATCCGCAACACTACATTTCGGAAGTAGACGCGGGCTATTTAATGGACGCTGAGAGTCCTATAGACGTGGACAACCAAATGGACGCGTACAATTTCGAATACGCGGGCAATATAGGAACAGCTACAATAGTAATAGCGGATATAATCCTAATAATAGGAATAACTACCAGAACAACAGAGTACAAAACAGAGGAAATGTTCATATTATACAGGAGACAGAAAACGAGTCCACCCCAGGTGCCCAATAAGTAAAAACATTAACAGAAAAATATATAATATTAAATTAAATCTTGCCAATTTCATTTTAGCTAGATCCACACTAAATAATAAAATATCAACATTTTTAATTGATACGGGTGCGGATATTTCTGTAATTAAAAAGTAAGAAATAGAAAAAGTTAGCATTAATTCGAATGCTATAATAAGCCTTACCGGCTTAGGAGATGGTATAAAATATACTTTAGGAAAAGTTGAAACAGATCTCAAAATTGAAAACATGCTAATACAACATAGTTTTCATGTTGTCGATGATGATTTTCCCATTCCGTCAAATGGAATACTTCGGCTCGATTTTCTTAAAAAATACAATTGTATCCTTGATCAAGACATTCTAATATTGAGGCCATATAATTTCCCTCAACATCTGGCCATACGAATGGTAAATAACCTCAGAATAAACTCAATTTCACTTCCGGCGAGATCTGAAGTTATTAGGACCATTGTTACAGATTCCTCCTACGAAGAAATATTTATACCCCATCAAGAAATACAGAATGGTATTTTTGTAGCAAATACAATAACAACAAGTAAACGTACGTATGTACGTATAATTAACACTACCAATCAACACGCCTTCATACCAAATCTTAAAATTATTACAGAAGATCTTAACGATTACAGTGTAATATCAAAACCACCAATAACCAATGATAACATAAAGTTGGAAAAATTATCGAAAAAATTCCCCGCTTTTGTAAAAACAAAATCAGAAAACTTGTGCAAAAAATATGTAGATATATTCGCACTCGAATCAGAATCTATCTCAATTAAAAACTTTTACAAACAAAAGTTGCGCTTAAAAACAAAAGAGCCAACATACAAAAAAAAATACAGAATACCATATACCCATAAAGATGAAATAACCAGGCAAGTAAATATATTAATTAAAGATAATATTATAGAATCATCAGCTTCTGAGTATAACAGCCCTGTCCTGTTAGTGCCAAAGAAGTCATTAACATAAATGGACAATCTGACAAGAGATGGAGATTAGTTGTAGATTATACGGGGATTAATAAAAAATTAATTGCAGATAAATTTCCTTTGCCAAGAATAGATGATATTCTTGGTCAATTAGGTAAAGCAAAATATTTCTCTTGCCTCGATTTGACATTTGGTTTCCATTAAATTGAACTAGATGAAAATTCACGGGGCATTACGTCATTTTCTACAGGTAAAGCATCATTCCGTTTTAAACGTCTACCATATGGGTTAAAAATTGCTCCAAATTCATTCCAACGAATGATGACAGTAGAATTTTTAGGTTTAACTCACGAACAAGCATTTCTGTACATGGACGATTTGATAGTCCTCGGATGTTCAGAAAAACATATGTTAAAAAATTTAACTGACGTATTTAAAATATGTCGAAAATATAACTTAATATTACACCCAGATAAATGCTCATTTTTCGGTCACCAAGTGACTTACCTTGAGCATAAATGTACAGACAAAGGCATTTTGCCGGATGAAATTTCAAACAATCTTCGATTATCCGACACCAACAAATGCAGATGCTATTAAACGATTCGTTGCATTCTGCAACTATTACAGACAATTCGTTCCTAATTTTGCAAAACAATCCCGCGTTTTAACGAGGCTCTGCAAGAAAAATGTAAGATAGATAAAAAACAGTGCACGAATTGTTTCACAATTCAATAAAATCAATAAAATCCTAATTAAAAAAGGAAAAAAGTAATAAGCACTATAAGACAAAAAGAAATTAGTGTTCATGGAAAAATTGATTTAGATCAAATATTTTTAAAGCTTGAAAATATAGCTAGCAGTAATAAAATAAAACGATTCCAATTATTACTAGATGATATTACTAGAAACGCAATCAAATTAAACAATTTAAAAGACATAGCAAACAAAAGAAAGCACATAGAAATTGCTATACTAACGTGTTTTGAAAAAATAATAGACGACAACTAGAAACTTAAAATACTCGAAAAGTTTCATAACGATCCAATTCTTGGAGGTCATCCAGGAATCCAACGCATGAATACCAAAATAGGTAAATACTTTTGTTGGAAAAATATGACAGCAGACATCCGAAAATATGTTAAAGGCTGTCGTAAATGTAAATTAAATAAAATCTTAAGACATACCAAACAACCAATGATATTGACTTCAACTCCACAAAATGCATTTGACAAAGTGGTGATAGATACTATTGGTCCCTTGCCGTGAACAGAATACGGCAACGAATACGCTGTTACAGTGATGTGTGATTTAACAAAGTATTTAATCGCAATTTCTCTTCCAAGCAAAAATACGGTGGTAGTTGCAAGGGCAATATTCGAAAATTGCATACTCATCTATGGACCCTTGACAACAGTAATTACTAATATGGGTACTAAGTATAATACTCAACTATTCAGAGAACTATTAAACCTCCTGGATATAAAGTCAACAACTTCTAGAGCAATTCACCACCAAACGCTGAGAACTATGGAGCGAAACCACAGAACGTTCAACGAATATGTGAGAAATTACATTTCGAGCGAACGAGATGATTGGTACAAATGGCTTAGGTATTACACGTACTATTACAATACAACACCCTTAACAGTACATGATTACTGCCGTTACGAATTAATATACCGTAAGGTACCAATCATCTATAACTACCTAAAAGAAGGCCAGGTAGACCCTGTCTACAATACAGATGCCTATGATAAAGAAGTCAAAAATAAATTACAGATCTTAATAGATAGGCATAAAAATAGAAATAAGACAATTTACGATAGGACTTCTACTAAAATACAGATAGATATAGGAGATTTAGTATATATTAGTAATTCAGCTGAACATAAGTTAGGCAATAGGCAATATAACAGAGCATATAGGATAGTTAATAAAGATAATAAAAATAGTATTATAATTACAGATAATGCAAAAACTTGGGCAGTGCACATGGATAGAATAAAAAAAGACACTAAATAAATAATACGTGAACAAAGTTTTAAACATAAAATTTTTTTTTGTATTTAAATGTATTTAAATAAATAAATACAAAAATAATTATTTTATACAGTAATTAATTTTTTTATATATTTATATTTTATAGATTGCATAGTAAAGTAATATGTAAATATTAATAAAAAAAATGTAATAAATAAATTTATGTAAATAAATTCACTCAACAAAAAAAAAATAAACAAAAAGAAAAGGGAGGTATAGCATGTACACACTTTGTATATATATAATTCTATAAATGCATATTAAGGTGCATATAAAATAACATTAAATGGTTAACGTACAGTGTTGTGAATGTGCCTATGTAGCACATTCCCATCATTGACTTCAGCCATATCCAAGCAGCCAGACTGCTGCAATATGAAACCTCACTAATGTGAGATAATAAAATGTATACATGCTACTCTGTTGTGTTAGTGCTTGCCGGCGTACTAACACAATTATGTAGTTGCTAGTTTTAAGGTAAAGTAAGCAGAACAATTTAATAAAGAATTATACTTGAACATAAGCGGTCGCATTTTCTTTTAATTGATTTGTAATGTTATTATAATATTACAAACTTTCAAACAGTACACGAACAGTTTAAATCGAACTCAATTATTCGATAAAAATACCAAATATGAAATAAGCAGATCTGGAAAAATTGAACCTCCGACGTGAAGAACATGAAAACGTAATCAAAAGGCAAGAACAAATAATTGCACAGCTGCAACTTTTGCAACAACAGCTGGTACTTCAAGCAATAAATCGATCTGTAATGGAGCCAATATTACAGACACTAAACCAATTTAGGCATCTCCGACCATTTTCGGATAATAAAAACAACAGTCTTATATCAGTTATAAAATCGGTAGATGGTAGCGTAACTTCAAAACAAATAGTAACAGTAATAAATGACAAGTTAATAGGAGAAGCTACAGGAATCATTAGAATCCTTGGACCTGATTCATCGCGGCAAAATATTCCTACACTGAAACAATATTTTAGGCTGAAGGAAACCTATGGAGATTTATTTAATCAAGCAAGGGATATTAAAGGTATATAAAGGTTATATATAAAGGTAAGTAATAATATAAAATGTAATCTAAACGATATGTGTGAATTTGATGAGGATAAGCCTGAGTTGTATAGACCAGAATATATATATAGTAGATCCCTATTCAAATTCTAGTAGAAAAAATAAGTAGACATGTTAGAGCTCATATTCATTAATATGAAACCATAAATACGATTTACAGAAGATAGGCAAAATTAAAATTGCTTATTGATTCAAGATGCATTGAATATAATTATAGAAAACAAAAAACTCAATAGAAAATATAATTAATCAAAAAAAAATGAACAACAAATAAAAAATAATTACAATCAGAATCCTTCCTTAGTTGGCCATTACAGACGTGTGTCGTCCTTGGCCGCGTCGAGTAGCCTCCGCCAGTCAGCCCAATTAGTTGCCTTCTGACGCCAGTTGGTAGTACCGAGCGCCCCCAAATCGTTGGTCACCTGGTCCTTCCACCGCAGATGCGGACGTCCTCTACCGCGTTTTCCACCTGCGGGTATCGAATCAAATACCCTTCAACCCCGAGCACTTTCTTCCATTCGCACGACATGACCAAGCCAGCGTAGCCGCTGAATTTTTATGCGCTTAACTATTTCAATGTCGCGGTACAGCTCATCGTTCCATCTAATTCGATACTCGTCGCCAACGCGTAAGGGACCATAGATCTTCCGAAGAATTTTTCTCTCGAATGCTCCTAACGCCTTCTCATCACTGTTGGTAATTGTCCAAGCTTCTGCACCATACAGCAGGACAGGCATGATAAGGGATTTGTAGAGCGTGATTTTTGTTTGTCGAGAGAGGGCTTTATTTCTCAATTGCTTACTTAGCCCGAAGTAACATTTGTTGGCAAGAGTAATTCTTCGTTGAATCTCTAGGCTGACGTCATTTTTGGTGTTTAAGCTGGTTCCTAAATAAACAAAGTCTTTCACAACTTCGAACTTATAATTGTCAACAGTGACGTAGGTCCCAAGACGCTCAGGAGATTTGTTTGTTGACAGAAAGTACTTTGTTTTGTCCTCATTTACCACAAGACCCATTAAAAACTTCATTGATATATTTGGAAATAAAATAATTTTTCAAGAACAAATATATATCCTTTTAATTCAGAATCAATACATACTTTGGAAAGTAGAGAGAACATATACGAAAATATTAAATTAGACCATTGAAATAATGAAGAACAGTTAATAATAACAAATTTATTTTCCGATTTTAATGACATTTTTTATAAAGAAAGTGATAAACTTAAAGCAACTTATGAAATATTTCCTAAATAACTACAAACACAGAAATGCCTTTATATTCAAAAATATAAAGATATTCTCAAGTTCATGAAAAAGAAATAGAGAGACATATAAACAAAATGCTAAAGCAAATTATAATAATCCACTAACCCTTTCCTTATCGGTGGTGACTTCAATAAACGAAATCAATTATAACTTTCTTACTTTCTCGCATCGATTAGTTTGGGTTTCAAGTGCTCAAACTAATCAACATAGAAAATACAAGTAGTTTGGGTTACAAGTGCTCAAACTACTTTACACATAAAAATTGGCTACCAAGCTAACACAGATTAAGGATCTGGGTTAGCACCAAGTAGCGTACATTTTTTGGTGACCCCAACGTGATTATTGATATAATATCAATTTTCATTTCATTATCCTGACGAAGAACACTTCGAAGGAGTCAACTGTCTACAAAAAGGACATAATCAGGGGTACTTCACTCATCAAGCAGCTGAAGTATTTATTGGAATTTTCGGACCGAAAATTCAAACATCGCCATGGATGCGTTATTAAAGAAGCAGTTAGAGCTCGGTACAAAGATTGAGCGACTGATAACCAATTTCAAAAAGGATTCTAGTACCCGCAAGCAGGATTCCATTTACTATGAAGAACGACTAAAGAAGCTACATTCCCTATGGAATGATTTTGAAATAAATGATGCTGAAATCAAAGCATTGCCACAACCTGAACTCGGACACGAGTATTTCAGTACAGGTTACTTTGAAAAAATCTCCAATCTAGTAATCAAATATGATGAAAGATTCAAGTTGGAGAAATCAAGGCTACTCCTGAAACCACAGGACGGGAAGCCAGTAGTAAGCCCAAGAGGGTCAAACAAAGCTACATCGCTCATGCGAAACATCAAAAGGCAATCCTCATTAATGCATGCATTACGCGCAAGCATAGATGAAATTTATGAGGAAATTACCATAAAACATCATCCTAGTTATTATGATCTGAAATATTCTCTGATAGAAAAATATCAGAAGGATCTGAGGGATAACAATGATGAAATATGGTCATCAGCCGACGCAGAAGACATCGTCGGAAACACTTGGGATCAATACTATTCAACGGATAAAGATGCCCAAAACGCGTTGATATATTTAAAACAACACAGTCAACCAACTGAAGGATTGACGTCAGAGGGGCCTGCAGCAACTCAACGAATCAGACTTCCAAAAATAGTTTTACCAACATTTGATGGAGACTATTTGAAATGGATTGAATTTAGAGATTTGTTTCAACAATTGATCCATGATCAATCAATAAGCGCAGCCCACAAAATGTTCCATCTATCTACAAATTTGGCGGGTGAGCCAAAAGCCCTCATACGGCATCTGCCAATTTCTGAGCAAAATTACAATATAGCTTGGGATATTCTGTCAAATCGGTATGACAACAAACGACTCTTGGTGACAGCATTACTAAATAAATTGTTATCACAACCAAATATAACAATTGAATCATCAAGCAGTCTTAACGGCATACATGATGTTACAAAAGAATGTTATTATGGATTAGCAGCTCAAGGTATTGATGTTAAATCTTGGGACGCCATAATGGTTCACGTAATTATTAGAAAGCTAGACAAAGCTTCACATACAGCATTCGAGCAATCGTTAGAAGACAGCCGAAGAATAATTTCATTAAAAGAATTATTGCGGTTCCTAGAAGGAAGATTTCAGGCATTCGAATCAATGACGAATGGGAACCACAAACAAAGTCACAAACCACGACATCCAGCAGTAGCACTTGCAGCTACAGACTCAGGATCAAAATGTATTACTTGCAATAGAAGTCATAAATTATTTTCATGTGAAACTTTCAAACGTAAATCCATACAACAAAAGTACGATTTACTAAAACGTCATAAATTGTGCACAAACTGCATGAAATCTGGTCATATGGCATTACAATGCTCCAGCAGGGGTTGTACTATATGCCAAAGAAGACATAATACACTGTTGCATCAAAATAGACATCCAGTTCAACCATCAAATCATACGTCAGTTGAAAACACTTCAAGGCCACTTGCACAAACAACTCTAATGTCATCCATCAATCATGGTCATACCAGTTGCGTTCTTTTAGGAACAGCAAAACTTTTAGCCTCCAACTCTAATGGAAGAACAGTCGTGTGCAGAGCAGTACTGGATTCAGATTCACAAATAAATATTGTGACTGAACGATTGGCATCCAGATTGGGGCTGCAAGTAAGCTCCAGTTCGATTTGCATCGAAGGCATAGGGATAGGTAAATTGAGTTCAAAAAGTCGTACAACACTTTCTGTGCAATCAAAAGTGACCGATTACAAAACAATACTTGAAGCATTTGTGTTGCCAAAAATTGTATCCAATCAACCATCGCAACACTTACAAATTTCAAATTGGAATCTGCCCAATAACATCCAATTAGCAGATCCTACATTCTATAAGTCTGACAAAATTGATATGTTGCTTGGAGCAGAATTTTATCATCAACTCCTAAGTCCTGGTCAAATACAACTTTCAAGGGAACTACCAATTCTACAGAACACTGTGCTCGGATGGATCGTATCTGGAAAAGTCCAAAATGCTAACACAATGATTGCAACATGTGGAATAGCATCAGAAGATAGTTTAGAAAATGCAATAGAACAACTCTGGAAGGTTGAAGAAGTTGATACTCACTCAAAGGTCTTGTCAATAGCAGAGCAACAATGTGAAGCTCAATTCACTCAAACTACATATCAGAATGTTACAGGACGATTCATGGTACGTCTTCCTTTTATAAATGACAGATTCGCTTTGGGAGATTCGAAAGACATTGCTACAAATAGATTTCCAGCACTAGAGCGTAGACTTTCAAAGGATAGTCACCTCAAACGACAATACGTAGAGTTTTTAGATGAATATGAAAAATTGGGACATATGACCGAAATAGATATTGAAAGGATTATGTCACCACATTACTTTATACCACACCATTGTGTGCTTAAACCCGACAGTACCACCACTAAGTTACGTGTGGTATTTGATGCATCATCCAAAACAACATCAGGGCAATCTCTCAATGATTTACTACACACCGCACCAACTGTTCAAAGTGAATTACTGTCTATTTTATTACGATTCCGTCTTCCTCGTTATGTGTTTACAACAGACATTGAAAAGATGTACCGACAAATACTTGTACATCCAGAAGACAGACAATGTCAGCTCATTGTTTGGAGAAATGAACCAAGTCAACCTATAAAGTACTTTGAACTCAACACAGTAACATATGGTACTAGATCAGCACCGTATCTAGCAACCAAATGTTTGCAAGTTTTAGCTGATGACAATATGCAAAATTATCCATTAGGTGCATCTGCTCTCAAACAAAACTTCTATGTAGATGACTGTTTACACGGGGCAGATAGTCTGAGAACATTGTTGGAAACTCAGAGTCAATTTAACAAAATACTGACAGCAAGCGGTTTTAAATTGCGAAAATGGTGCGCAAATCATCCAAGTTTACTACAAGGAATTCCACACGATGACCTAGAAGTCAATTTAGATTTAGAAAATAATAACGATACAACAAAAACTCTTGGATTATCCTGGTGTCCAAAATCTGATAGTTTATGCGTCAAGGTTAAATTGGAACCTGTTTGCAGCACGACGAAGCGCAGTGCAACCTCAGATTTAGCAAGACTATTTGATCCACTAGGACTTTTGTCACCAGTTGTGGTGATGGCAAAGATCTTTATTCAAGAATTATGGAATTTAAAGATGGATTGGGATGAAAAACTGCCGACTGAATTACATAAACAGTGGTTAGAGTTCCGGAACAATTTGACGAAAGTAAATTGTCTACAGATATCTCGTCATATTTTCAAGGGCGAAGTTCCTGCCAACATTCAATTACACATCTTTACAGATGCATCAGAAAAGGCATATGGTGCTGCAGCGTATTTGCGATCAACACTTCAGAATGGTCAAATTATTGTACGACTATTGTGCGCTAAGTCTCGGGTTGCACCTTTGAAAAGGTTGACATTACCTCGTCTCGAACTTTGTGCAGCTGTGGTTGGCGCAGAACTAGCAACAAGAATAAAGAACGACCTACAAATAAGAAATTACCAGACGTTCTTTTGGTGTGATTCACAAATAGTGATATCATGGATCAACTCTCCATCATCAAAGTTTCACACTTTCGTTGCAAACAGAGTAAGCAACATTCATCATTTAACAGCCACAAGTCAGTGGCGCCACGTCAGTTCGGAACACAATCCAGCTGACATTTTATCAAGAGGCCTTGCACCCCATAAACTACAGTCATCAAGTATGTGGTTTTATGGACCTATGTTCCTGCATGGTCGGGAAGAACTGTGGCCTTCAAAACCATCATCAGCGTTAAAATCAGAAACCCTCATTGATCCTGAACGGAAGAAGAAAACTCCAGTATCTACATTGTCTGTTGTTGAAGGCACAGTAAATCCTGGAGAGTTCATATACTCAATACGACACAACAACTCATTTGGAAGACTTCAACGGATATTATCGTATATATTAAGATAAAAGAACCAGAAGAAAACAAAATGATCATTCAAGCAATTTTTTGACTCCAGATGATCTAGATGCAGCACATCAGGTCATCATCAAAAGTATTCAATATGCAGAATTCAAAAATGAAATCAAAATTATGAAATCTGATGGAAGAATAAATAAGTCCAGTGCATTGGCATCACTGGCACCTTTTATTGATAAAACGGGCATCATAAGAGTTGGTGGACGTTTGGATGCAGCCTCATTATTGTATGACGCCAAACATCCTATGTTGTTGCCTTATAACGACGCCATTGTCAAATTAATAATGGAACAAGTCCATAAGAAATACATGCACTGTGGTCCGCAGTCTCTCCTAGCTAACATGCGTCAACGATACTGACCAATTAAGGGCAAATTGATGGCAAGGTCAGTAGTACAACATTGTGTACGTTGTACTAAAGTAAGACCACGATTTTATGAACAACTGATGGGTAATTTGCCAGCGACAAGAGTACAACCTGGGCGACCATTCCTCACCACTGGAGTAGACTTTTGCGGACCCTTTTGGATACATTACAGAATCCGAGGCAAGAAACCACACAAGGCATACATTGCTGTGTACTGTTGTTTTACAACTAAGGCAGTTCACCTCGAAGTAGTTAGCGATTTAACCACAGATGCATTCATCGGTTCGCTGAAACGTTTTATTGCTCGAAGAGGACACTGCAAAAATTTGTTTTGTGACAATGCCACAAATTTCGTGGGAGCAAGCAATCAATTACTTGAACTTGCAGACTCAATTCAAACAAGCAAGGCACAAGAGAAGATAATTAACGAATGTAATGAAAGAGGAATAACATTTAAATTTATACCTCCTCGTGCACCGCACTTCGGTGGACTGTGGGAAGCAGCAGTCAAATCAGCAAAACACTTATTGATACGAAGTACTAAGACGACTTCACTAACATATGAGGAACTAGAGACTGTGGTATTAGAAGTCGAAGCAATACTGAACTCTCGACCATTGACACCTATGTCGAGTAATCCGAATGACTTGTCAGCACTAACACCTGGTCATTTCTTAATCGGAGAACCACTCACAGCAATGGCAGATGCAAAGGCCCAATCAGGAAATATAAATCTGGTGACAAGGTGGAAATTAGTTTCTCGCCTCAAATTGGACTTTTGGGAACGTTGGAAAACCGAGTACCTCACTGAACTACAATGTCGACACAAATGGAAAGCAGCCAATCTAAATATAAAAGAAGGTACCCTTGTAATCATCAAGGAAGACAATGTTCCTACATTAAAATGGCCGCTTGGACGTATTTCAAAGGTATATAAGGGAGATGACGGTCTTGTTCACGTGGTCGATGTTAGAATGGCATCAGGAACTCTAAGACAAGACAAGATTTTTGACAAGACTAGCGCCTCTGTTGCCAGCCGATGAACAATCTCCTGTTTCTGATGAACAACTTTCAAAAAGTTTTACAAAAGCGAATTCGAAAACACCACACGAAGACGCAGATCAAGACGAGCCACCTAAAAAGTATTCACGGCCAATGTCTAATTCATTACTGTGCACAATGTTATTATCTCTATTATTCTTGCCATTGGTATTAGGGAATTCAGTGAATGTAACACGTTTCGACAATAATTTAGGAATATACTTTGAATCCATTGGCTTGATGAAAGTAGCAACGGCAGAATGGAAAATGATTGTTTACTATGATCTTCATCCATATTGGACCGAAATGGACTCCTTCAAAAACGGGACTAAAA
>NC_051846.1:128270-154654 GCF_002237135.1 Teleopsis dalmanni
ATTTATATTTATATTTATATTTATATTTATATTTATATTTATATTTATATTTATATTTATATTTATATTTATACTAGCTGACCCGGCGAACGTTGTTTCCCTTTGCAATTAATTTTCCTGGCTCAGCTGAGTTATAATATTTGTTGTTATTCAACTTAACCTTTTGAATTGATTTTTTTTTTTGAACTACAAAAAGTTCACATGCATTACTTATGTTACAAATATTTTCATGTTACTTCAAATCCTTATAAGCACTACATTTTAAATGAAAAAAAGATATCAATGGATATTGCAAAGCGTCGTAAGAGCGATGACTGTCTGCAATCGTAGGCACTGTGTTATCTCTGCGTTGTATTTGTATATCTCAACTTCATTAATAGTCGGTGCATTATATCAGTCCGCGTGTTACCCAGACGGTACTTTGTCTGCTTTGATGACGATTGCATAGTTGTCGTTTAGCAGTCTGTTTGAACCGGTATTGAACCAACTGGTTGTGATTTTGTAAAAACGGTTCTAAAATACTCAGAATTTCTCACTCCTCCATCTGCTCGATATGGTTGTACTGGCAACGTGCGTTTATTTGCTGCTCCTCATCATCGGCATTAAAGAACCAATTTGGTGATACACTTGGCCCTGAATCTTAAACGTTGATTGAACGTTTAAGATTCATTCTCATTCTGAACGATTTTTGTTGTCCCAAATGATGTAATTTGAAAGCACGAATTGAATTGGCGAATTTTACGAAAAAACAATTTTGATTGAGATGTAGCTCCAGCCAATAGTGCTTTCAATGGTTCTGGCGGCGAATTCAATGGTGGCAATACAACTTTTCCAGATGACCGCAGAAACCGGTCGATTCACCTTTGTATTTGAGTGCATGACAGTGTTGACACTGTTTGTTTATAGCACGGATTACAATACGTGAATTTGACGAATAGTCGATATCCGACTCATATTCAAACGCAAGGCGATGAAATGATGAACGTGTCAATGCGCGATACACTTGCAATCGCTGTATACTGAATGTGTCGGTGACTCGTTGACGGGCCAGTCTTTGTCTCAATGCATTAGCTCGAAGGCGTTCGTTGCGTTACTTTTGACTTTCATTAGCACGTGTGATTGTATCCTGGTTTCTTACATTTTCATTGTTTTCTGTCGATATATTTAACCGACGGTTCTGGAGTAATTGTGAATTCCGAGTCCGTCGACCAATATTTCCTCCTCGTCCACGAAGACGTGGCATTGTTTTTTGTACGTTATTTATATCTTTATATATATAATTCTTCTTTTTTGTGTGTGTTCAAGTCAATTCAAGGATGGTTTAGATTCACAATTTGGTCCACTGGATAACGTTTTTTTTAATTATTATACAGTTTTTTGGTATCTATATACATTTATATTAGACATTTAAAAGTTATTCATGCTTCATTGATTTGTTTAAAAAGATTATACTCTAAAATGTTAACATTTTAAATTATTTATTTTAGACACAAATACAGGAATATAACAAAAGTTTTTCACCTATATTTCACATTTGATCAAATTTTTTATCTTTAATTTCTTAAAGAAAATGAACATTTGCTCTTTTGAACATAAATTACCTTGAACGTCTGATTAAATCCATATTCTTCGATAATGTCCGCCCCGAATGAAGTCATTTGAAAGCAGCTATTGTACTTTTGAGTGTTCGCTAGAAAATGGCGTGATTCTGGTGTTTCACCATAAAGCAATGAATGCAATGACTCAGGTGGCGGAGTCAATAATGGCAATTTCACTTTACCATTAAGGCAGCACAATCCCGGCGATTCCCCAGCAAACTTTAATGCTCCGCAATGTTCGCAAGTAACGTCCATTGGACCAATGCGAACGAAAGGATGGGAAGTGTAATCATTTGCGCAATCGTATAGAAACGCTGCTCGATACAAATCAATAGTTGAGGCATTTCTTCTTGATCGTCGCATATTTTCTCGTTGTTGGTCTGTGTGATAAGCTTGACGATTTCTCATTGCCAACCGAGCCGTTTCATGGGCTGCCTCTCTTTGCTCTTGTGTTTGAGAAGCGCGAAGGCGGGTCATACCAATGAGGCTCCTTTCTTGTGCGGTTCTCGTTCTTCTTCAGTGGATGCATGCGTAATGGTTCGACGCCTAATTGCATTACGGCTTTGTTGAGAAAGATTAGACTTTCTGGGTGGCGGCATTGTTAATATTAAACACTCGCGCAAAACAAATCGATACTTTCACCTCATATATTGATAACAATATTTATTTATTATATTTGAATTTATTATATTTGAAATTTGAAATACATATTTGAAATATTTGAAAAAAAAAATTAAAAAGAAATCAATATCACTCAAACTGTCGAACTGTCAACAGTTTGAAACAGCATTCACAAATTTATTATTTTTGCTAAAATTAGTGGATTTTTCCAATATTTTATAATGTATTCTGCTATTCGGAGCGGAGACGATTCCAACAAATCAAAGATATTTAAAATCGGTTCAGCCGTTCTTGAGTTATGAGTGGTCTAACTAACACGACTTTCTTTTATGTATATAGATAATACACTTAATATTCACTGAAATGCTACACCTGAAATATCTAAAGATACTGTACAAAAAAATTAAATTAACTGGTTTTCCAGTTAACAGTTAGGCACATAAGGCATGTACCAGAGGTTTGAAAGGAAGGGTATCTGCTATTATGACACAATATTTTAAGATGTGCACCAGCATATATTTCTATACCACATTTATACTATGGTTCTATTTATATATCTCTTATGAGATATAATTAAGATCAGCATGCAGACCTCAAAAAGGAAGTATTACTGTCTGCAGTTGTCGTCTGCTTCAGTATTTATCTATTTATTATATAATGTTTATTTATGAACAGTACCAAGCATAATTTAAGTATGTATACATAACTGACCACTATTACTGGCACTTGTGTATGCACAATGTTTTTTAGTTCGTATGTAGAGCTTTTTAAGTATTTAAAACTTGTATTATTAGTAAATAATTATTTAAATACAAAATGACATATGACAAATACTAAACAATTTAACAGTCAAAGTTTTCTGCCAACATAATACGATTCGTGCATGGATGGTGTACGCCTCAGTATCTCACAGCCTCACTTGCCTTCACCTAATTCACCAAAATTCTACTAAAGTGGCTGCCACAACAATCCTTCATATATTTGCCTTACTGAAGGCATATTGTAGTTAAAGAACTGGAAACTGGAAGTCCTCGCAATCTCAACAGGATTTGATTTCGTTACATAACCAAACACAATTCAGTATCATGGAATCATATAATTTATCATCTATCTTCACCTCTGTTCCACATCCTATTAAATATCGGGACAACTACAAATGCTAATGGGCACTAACTGCTCTTATAATTGGGCTGAATTCGGATGCATACTTGATCCATTACTTTGATTGATATTGCTTTATCGTGCATTAGACCCCCTTAGTGAATGCTATTTATCCATGTTCTTCCTTCACTCCCTTCTTTTCGATCTGTGTTGCTGCAGGATGGATAGACGGTCCTCTGGCTCGCAACTTATATATTTCAATTTATAAATTCCTTGATATACTGTGCCTTTAATGGTTGGCAACTAATAATTTTTGCACGCCTTATGAACAATGATGGCGTTTTTGGAATGGGGAAGTGTATCTGAATATCTAGCGAAATATGCATGGAACGTGAATCTCATTCCATTTGCAGAATTAGCAACATAAAAATTACATTAGATGGCGTTGACACAAAATCTGTCAGCATATATGTATAAAAAGAATAATCATTATTAGTTTCACACGGTAAAGAATAATGTTCACACCAATAAATTAATGAATATTGTTTACTCTTAACCATTGAAAGAGGTGTACGCGGGGGACGTCAATGAATATTTGTCGATATATTAAGCACGCTTGTAGCTGATAGCAGCATGGTATGTATATATTGAGATTCAACATCGTGCAGTTGGAGAAGGTCAACTGAAGGAAACAAATGGTGAAATAAGAACTGTTAAATATTGTCAAGGCCCCAACCCCTATTAATGCAGTGTAGGTTGCTCTACACCTTATTGCGTAACCATAAACACCTCATATGACATTATGAGATATAATATTTGGTGCTAGGTAGATGGATTGAACTAGTAAGTTATTATTATACCCACAACATGATTTACTATCTAACATAGAGATAACCTTTAACATGTCTGCTCACCATACTCTAATGGACTAAAATTTTGTATTCTATCACCTTCGTTGTCCGACCTCTTAATTATAAATATATAATTTTCATAGCCAATTAGACAAGCAATGGCAGTGCAATTTGGTTAACTCATTTATTTATCCATCACATTATTTACCCACTTGTTTATTTATGTATTTAGTTGCATTTACTTATTTTCTATTTATTTATCTATTCATTTATTTATTTATTCATTTATTTATTTATTCATTTATTTATTCATTTATTTATTTACTCATTTATTCATTTATTTATTTACTCATTTATTCATTTATTTATATTCATTTCTTTATTTATTTATTTATTCATTTCTAGCTATTTATTTTTTCATTTAGTTATTTATCTATTTATTTATTATTTATTCATTTATTTTATATATCTGTATTTACTGGAACAACTAATTTCATCAACTGAATTTATCTATATTTCCTTTTTAATCTTCCTCAACACTTGTTTTTATAATCATGTTATTATAGCCATTTGTTATACTATACTCCAGTGAGATATGATAAATAAAGTATTTAGAAGTACATATTACCTACATTAACACAATGTCCATCCAATTTTGTTAACCTTAGAGTACATATACCATATACACGTATGTATGTGTATATATATGTATGTATCTGGGTATTTTAGTTCTAATAATGACGCAAATGTATGGCCGAAGTGCCTATACATGAGTACGATAACGAACAAATGAACACTTTCCAAACTTCTCATTGTCTTTCCCACTCTGATGAGTCTGGTTGGTTACCAGATGAAACGCCTAAGTGGAAACCATTTTAGATGACAGTGACTTTAGCTTCAATAATGAAAGCTCCATAATATTGTCCCGAATATGTTTACTGACAGTTACATGACCACATAAATATCCATCAATTATAATCTGATTTTTGGCCTAAATTACGGATAACATCCGCTAAATCGTAATATCTATAATATGTTATGACTGATGTTCCTCATTCAAGACATCCCTCATCTTGTCCAGATAGCGGCTGTTAGTTGTACGTATGTTTGGACAGTGAAATTATCTTTAATTCCAGAAGTCAATATTTGTTGATTATTTGCGGACTTGGTTGGGCAAATTTCATATACGCACAAGCAAGTAGGGTATCAAACCTCCCGCATGTATTAAACTGTTGGAGATTCGCATACTCACAAGAATAATATTACATATACGCAACATATTACAATACAGAATAATTCGTCTTTCTATCCATGTAGGATTTCACATAAAATTTGCGTTAAGCGCCGGTCTGGCGAGGGAAAAAAATATTTTTCCAAAACGTAAAAAAGATTAAAAATGGTGTTAAGCGCTGGACTTTACTTACAATCCATACGTGTGTATATTGTGGATATATGTATGTGTATACATATATCATTTTTATATTTTATTTATTTAAAGGTGTTTGAATTGTTGTCATACAATATCGTTTTTTTTTAATATTACTTACAATATATTTATAATATCATTTAATAGTATTATATTAAATATTTAAAATATTTTAATTTTTTTTTGGAATTTAAACTTTGTTTTTGAAACGTCTATTGAAATATATAAAAAATAAAAAATGAGAAATATTATATTATTAACATTTAATATTATAATTTAATATGTGAAGCGTCACAGTTTATCTTATGTATTAATACGTTGTTATAATTTATGTAAGGCAGAGAGTCTTACATATTTGAGTATATAATTAAATTCCTTCCATTGCATCATATTTTATGGTGAATTACAGTGTAGGGATTTTGATTATTTACGATTCCTTTTCTCCGATTTGATTTGGGCAGATTATGGCGAGGTAGGTAGAGTACCCGTTATTGAACATTAGATGGAAATGTTTGTATTAACGGGGCTGTAAAGCTTTATGTATACTAAGGCCTAGGATAGTGGTGGAGCCCGCTTATTATTGTATTGAGAATGAACACATCTGATCAAATTTGTCAATAAATTTTATTGGCAGATGTGGTATAGTTTGTTTATTCATCAATAGATATGTGCCGTCTATTTTTAAGATATAATATAAGTAGAGTGAAATATATGGCAAGATCACTGCATTAAAAATAGGTATTCATATTAGGGTAATTTAAGAAGGGGTGATGAGGAGCCATCACAACATCTGGGTTTTTTTGATACTTTTGCTATAGCGCAAAATGTATAGGGTATTTAGAACACAATGTTCGTAATATATATGTTATTATATGGTATTTATATAGAAATTAACTTAGGAATCACACCATAAATAGGTATTTATATAGAAATTAACTTAGGAATCACACCATAAATAGATTTTAATAACATGTGGAGCTTATTGATTTTGGAATAAACTTATATTGTGATCTTATCTGAGTAATGGTGGTTCCCATAAAAAGATATGAAAAAAGATGGCAATGTCTGTGGTTCTAAAATTTATAATGTTGACATCTTAAGGTATAATTGATTTTAATAATATGCGAAACTTATTAATTTTGGAATAAACTTATATTGTGATCTTATCTGAGTAATGGTGGTTTCCATAAAAAGATATGAAAAAAGATGGCAATGTCTGTGGTTCTGGAATTTATAATGTTGACGTCTTAAGGTATAATAGTCTGTGTGTATACTAATTCCACAGGCTAAGATGCAAGATGTAGGCATAGTAGTTTTATTTTCATTTTTAATTTTATTTAATAATATGTGATCAATTATAGAATATGTATTAAATTATGTACACTTAATAAAAACAATGATAACATAAACTATGTAATATAGCTTTTCATTTATGTTCATTTACAGTCTATTTTATTTGCACTTTAATTTGTTAGGAATATATAAACATTCTGATAGGATAAATTTATATTAGTTATTTATTAATGTATTTGCTCAATAACTTATACTTTAAATTTATATTCTACATTTTATTTTATATGATCCGAATATAAATTATCCTCCGTAGACCCATGCAAATCCACCAAAAAAGGATTTCGCGGTGAAGCTTCATTGTTGGTTGCTGATATACCTACTTTGTCGTTTCTCACCACTGACGTTTCATGTCAAGTCACACGGGAATGCTGTCGAACGGGATAAAAAGTATCCTATACTCAAATTTTCAACCATACCATACATTATAATTGTTAATTATTTATTTTGTTGAGTTTGCAACAACCAGGTAGTTTTATTGATTAAAAACGATATTTATTGCAACACAAACTTATATTGATCTAATACAACTTTTAAAAACACATTAACTAAGTTATATTTCTATCTGTTAAATTTTAATAAAATATTTTCTTATATCAAAAATTTGATAATTTCAAAACCTACTTTGTCGTTTCTCACCACTGACGTTTCATGTCAAGTCACACGGGAATGCTGTCGAACGGGATAAAAAGTATCCTATGTCCTTCTCCTGGCCTTAAACTACCTCCCTGCCAATTTTCAGCTAAATCGGTTCAGCCGTTCTTGAGTTATAAGTGGTGTAACTAACACAACTTTCTTTTATATATATAGATTTATTTATCTATTTATTGGCATTATGCAAAGAAATAACGGCAACTTCTGTATGTTCTCTTGCTTGCATATGGATTTAACTAGGTCATTGCTAACCAACGTACATACATCACTCCGTTTAGCTTTGTTAACTGAATTGAGAGTTTTGTATTTTTTCATATACAGTGTTGTGCATGGCAGGGGCAACCAGGGTTTGCCCATCAAATAGATAAGTTTTTTGTCTACTTTTTGCTTTTCATTCAGGGGCTTAAATGCAGAGTTTTGTTTGTTGTTGTATTGGCTATTGTAGGGAGGCGGCAAGGTCTGCAATTCTTCATAACGGGTTGGATGGTTCACAGGGATGGTGAGATATTGCGAGGTGCGGCTGTGCAGAACAATAGCAACTTTATTTATTATATTAAATTTTTGTATTATTTTTCTAAATTTTGTATAAAGCCCTTTGCTTTTTATTACTTGGGCACTTCTACGGGTCATAGGTGATATTAAATTGTTAATAAAACTATTTGGAATTTTATACCATTCATCTTTCATGACCTCAAGCATTTGGAAACTTTTCGACCCCCAAACCGACGTTTGAGAATACCAAAATGTTCTCAATTGAATTAATATCAGGTGTTTGGGCTGTCTAATTTAAAATTGGAATTCCATTTTTCAAAATCCATTCTCTTATCAGCTTTAAGGTGTGTTTTGGGTGTGTTTTGGGTTATCGTACTGATATACCCGTCGGAGTGACATTTCTCATCCGCCATGGGGTACCATATGGCTTTCTAAAATTTTTTTGTACACATGTTGGGCTATTATTTAATGAATTTCATGAAAAGGTCCAAATCTAAATCCTGAGAAGCACGCCCAAATCATTACTGACCCATTCCCATGCTTCACCGTCGCATGCCAGTTACGCGGATACAAACGTTTTTTTCGCGACGTACGGTGCACATCCTATCAGATTTAGAGATATTTAATTTCGATTTATTGCTGAGAAAAACTGTTTTCCATTTAACAAGTATTCAATTTTAGTGATATCGTTCAAAATTAATATTAATATTATTTCATATTAATATTAATTATAGCAAAACAAAAAATCTAGTTCTTTTGCAAATGCTATTTAGTTAACCTTGGTTTTTTGACTGGTCTGTAACTTTTGAAATCTGCTTCAAGAGTACGCCTGCGTACTATATTTGAGTCCACATATAGTTTAAGCTCATCTACGATCTTTTTCGACGAAATGAAAGCTTTTTTTTTTGTAATTCATATAATGTTTCGATCAATTCTATGAGTAGTCTTAAAAGGGGCTTCACCCAAATAAACCATTTTAACGGTATTTTGTCAAATTATATTTTTTTATAAGCTGCCAAACAATAAACTAATTAATTTTAAGTATTTTGGCTATTTCATTTCAGCACTGCCATTTAAATATTTTTCAATTCTTGCCTCTTTAAACTTCAAAGTATACGTGTCACGAGCCATAGTAAAAACGTACTTCCATTACCTGATTTAATATTGAACTATTCTGTGTTTATGTTCTAATTTGCTTAAAAACATAAATCACAGCATAAAAATGCAAAAAATCAATAAAATATCTTGCTAGAATGCACTTTGGTCATAGATCTATCATTGATCTTGTCTCAGTTGCTATTGTTCTGCACAGCCGCATTTCGCAATATCTCATTGTTTTTGTGAATTATTTGGCCTGTTATGAGGAATTGTGGATTTTGTTGTTTTTTTGTAATGGCCAGTGCAGTAGCAGGTGGGACTCTGTATTTGGGTTTTTGAATGAAAAGTGGGGGGTAGACAGAAAGCTTGTTTGTTTGATGGGCAAGTTTTGGTTGCTTTTGTTATGCACAACACTGTATGTATTCTTACATACATTTAATGATCACTATGCATATATATAAAAGAGATTCTAACAAGAGATTTTAACAAGAGATATTAACAATAGAGAAGTTTGTATTTGCATACATTTGTATTTTTCACACATGCATGCATGTAGAAAGAGGTATTAACAAGAGAAGAGATAATAACAATGGAGGAGTTTACATTTAATGATCACTATGCATATATAAAAAAAGATTCTAACAAGAGATTTTAACAAGAGATATTAACAATATAGGAGTTTGTATTTGCATACATTTGTCTTTTTCACACATGTATGCATGTAAAAAGAGATATTAATAAGAGAAGAGATAATATCAATGAAGGAGTTTATATTCCCATATATGTATTGTTTCATGTATATTTGCTGATCATTATTGCACGTAATGAAGAGCTATTAACAGGAGGTATTAATAATAAGAAATATTAACCAGAAATTCTCAAATATAAAAAAGAGGGAGAATGGGGGTATATATTAACACATACCTAGTATGTGTCAGCAAGATCAAGCCGAGGGTGTGGCTATAGTATATTATTAGAACTACACATACTTCTCGCAAGAGATTTTGGTTTTCTTTGGGTTATGTGTGTAGCACAGGTGCGGAAGCTGAGTTATGCGGTTTTTTGATAACAATTTTTATTAGAATTTCATTAGAGTTATATAAGTGGAATATGGATATAATTGAAAAAGGTTGTACTGACAATGAATATATATATTGATTTGGTCTGGTTTTGTATGTTGATGTGGAGTGCTTGCAGTGTATCGCAATGTCTTGGAGGCTGATGTCTGTGTTGAAGTAACGTCCTTCGGATGTGGTATTTGTTCTTTGTATGTGCCCTTGGTTTTTCTGGCCTCTTCTTGCTTTTTCTTGTTTGTATATACTTTTTCGTGGTGATTTTTTGTGTTGTATATCAACAGGTGCTAGTGTGCAGTTAATTTTCTAATGCGCAATTAATTTTCAATGGGAAATGATTTCGCGGTACATAATGGGATGTGAACACAAAACATGATATGGCCTAGTAACATGAACATGATACACGATATGACTATGTAACATGGTTTTTGCATTAATTATGTTTGGAACGGAGTTTGCAAAAATAATGGCTATACACGCGTCTTGATTTTTGCAATTATATAAGTTATTAAAGGGCAGTGTATTAATAGCAATATATACATGTCTAGATTTTGTAATTATAATTTAAGTTGGAGGAGCGGTAATACAATAATGGCAATATAATAATGGCAATTACAAATGGCAATATTCATACGGCTGGGGGAGATAACAGTAATGGTGCGCTAATGTCTCAATTCATTTAGGACGGCAATGGTGCAATGGTGTGAGTTGCAAGTAAATGGCAATATATGCACGGCTTAAGGAGATAACTGTGATAGAATGTTAGTTTCTCAACGCATATAGGAGGGCATAGTGAAATGTCAGTATGGGTCTAGCCGATTGTATTTGAGATAAAAATTGATGTTTTCCCTCGATATTTTTGCGATATTTCGTGCAGATAAGAGGGTGTTATATGTATGTATATGCAAGTATACGGAATTGTGTGGGTGTAAATGCATGTAAGTATATTTAGTTAATTTTATTTTTATATTTATCCCCATAACATTGATTTTTAATGGTTAGTTTTTCAACTGTTTATATTTATCCCCATAACATTGATTTTTAATGGTTAGTTTTTCAATTGTTTTCAATATTTCATTGATTTCATTGATTTTTAATGGTTAGTTTTCCAATGGGTTTCAATATTTTATTTTAATAGTTAGTTTTTTCAATTGGTCTTATTTAATGGTTTGTGTTTCAATGCTCTATTTTAATGGTTTGGTTTTTCAATTGGTTTTCAATTGTTTTATTTTAGTGCTTGGTTTTCAATTGGATTGTTCAATGATTTATTTTTTAATTGTTATTTTATTGTTAAATTTTCAATGATATTATTAATTTTTGGTTAGTTTTTCAATGTCCTTATTCTATTTGTCATGTTTATAATTTGGTTTCATATTTTATTTTATATGTAAGTAATTACTCTATAACTAGTTAGCATTTATGTTTATGTTAACATATAAGACGTATACATATGACGAGCACAAGATATATACTTTTGATTTTTATGCCACTCTGATGAGTCTGGGTAGTTCCCAGACGAAACGCGTCAGTGGAAACTATAGTGGACGGATGACGGATTCTAACACCAGTTTGGTGTTGTATAGGTTTTCACATGATATATAAACTTTTTAGACCAATCTAACGAACTTTTGGACCAATCTAACATATTTTACATTTTATGGTTTTGCTTTATGTATTCATATACATACTGGCATATATTTGTGTTGGGTGTAGCGGACTAGCAACGGGGTTGCTGGTGAAGTGTTGCACTAAGAAGCACTAAGAATTTATTTATTTATTTATTTATTAAATATATTCAGTTAAGCTTTAATTGTTAATTCTATCTTACCTTAACTTTCTAATATATTGAACTTAGTTTTTATGTTAATATTAGACTCTTAGATATCATTTTGAATTAATGTATATCCACTAGATATAACTACATTTGTTTAAATTTTATATTAATTTTGTAATTGATAATGCATATGTATGTAGTTAGCATACCTTAGATTCCTATATTAATTTTGTAATTTATAATATGTATACATGTAGTTATTATATCCATCAATATTTATGGGAGTGTATTAGATAAAAAAGCATTTATTTGCATTCTCGAGAGTATAATGGTCACATTTTACTCTGATGGGCTCAATTATGTAAGGCAGAGAGTCTTACATATTTGAGTATATAATTAAATTCCTTCCATTGCATCATATTTTATGGTGAATTACAGTGTAGGGATTTTGATTATTTACGATTCCTTTTCTCCGATATGATCTGAATACAAATTATCCTCTGTAGACCCATGCAAATCCACCAAAAAAGGATTTTGCAGTGAAGTTTCATTGTTGGTTGCTGATATTAACACAGGTGTTGAGATTGTTGGAACAACTTTAGATGTAGTAGCTGACGTAGAATATGCAATTGAAGCATTGGCTAATATGGGGAATTAACAACATAAGGTATAAGTTATAATTTATCTAGATGATTTTACAGTAAGAATTTTACTAAAAATAGTTTCAATAATATAGAATTTAAGATTTAATAATTCAATTATAATAATTTTCAATTAGATATATACCTCTTTGATGTATTACTGTTGAACGCGATATAGCTGCCTGAGGATTAACATTGGTATCGAGTGTCTCATCTGAACCGATATTTCCATATGTGTTAATATTTTCAACATTAGAGGGATTTTCTAGCACAGTTTCCCTATTTTGTAATGGGGAGGTATTGATAGCCTCTAGCATTGTCCCACATAAGCCCCCTTCCCCCAAATTGTTGGGATCTTGCATGGTTCCACATAAGCCCCTTTCCTCCAAATCGTCCAGTAAAGCAATAAGAGTGTTGTCATCAATGTATGTATCCATGTTCATATGAAACCTTCCGTTTTTAAAAATTTGGTTAATTTTTGGTTTTAATTGTGCAAATATAAAAACAGTTATGTTAATATAGGTGCAATATACTAAATCATTGCCTTTTAGAAGGTTATTAGCATTTAAACACCCGTATAATATCACCCTTATAATATCATATGCAATCTTAGTAGAACTGACGCTAATGTAATGGCATAACCATGCATAATTTAGAAATATTCATTTTATTTATTTATTATTTAATTAATTATTTTATTATTTTATTATTTATTTAATTATCCAGTTAGTCATTTATTGCTAATATTAAGTCATCATTTATGTGTGTTGAAGTGTATCGGATTCTGTTCCATGTATTAGCTGAAGATACATTTTTGGCACATATTTATGATTGGTGTAACTGACTAGGCTATATAATGTTGCTAGATCGTTGCACTAAGTGTCTATCTATTCATTTATTTATTTATTTAATTAATTAAATTATTTTATTATTTATTACTTTATTATTTTAATTATTCAATTATTTTATTCATTATTCATCCATTTGGTCATTTATTACTAATATTAAGTCATCATTTATGTGTGTTAGAGCGTGTCGGATTCTGTTCCATGTATTAGCTGAAGATATACTTTGGCACATATTTATGATAGGTGTAACTGACTAAGCGACGGATGTTGGTAGATCGTTACACTAAGTGTCTAATTAACTTTTTATTCATTTATTTCTTATTTATTTCCTAATCATTTATTAATTTTCTATTTAATTATTTATCATTCATCACTAATATTAGGTCATCATTTGTGTGTGTCGGAGTGCGTCTGATTCTGTTCCATGTATTAGCTGATGATACATTCTGGCTCACATTGATGATAGGTGTAACTGACTAAGCGACGGATGTTGGTAGATCGTTACACTAAGTGTCTAATTATTATATTATTTATTTTATTTTATTTTTATATAATTATTTATTTCTTATTTATTTCCTATTCATTTATTCATTTTATCCTAATTAATTTATCTATTTATTTAATCATTTTATCCTATTTATCTATTTATTTAATCATTTATTATCTATTACTAATATTAGGTCATCATTTGTGTGTGTTGGAGTGCGTCTGATTCTGTTCCATGTATTAGCTGATGATACATTCTGGCTCACATAGATGATAGGTGTAACTGACTAAGCGACGGATGTTGGTAGATCGTTACACTAAGTGTCTAATTATTATTTTATTTGTATATTTATTTATTTTATTTTATTTTTATTTATATATTTATTTATATATTTATTTACTTCTTATTTATTTCCTATTCATTTATTCATTTTATCCTATTTAATTTATCTATTTATTTAATCATTTATTATCTATTACTAATATTAGGTCATCATTTGTGTGTGTTGGAGTGGGTCGGATTCTGTTCCATGTATTAGCTGATGATACATTCTGGCATACATTTGTGATAGGTGTAACTGACTAAGCGACGGATGTTGGTAGATCGTTACACTAAGTGTTTAATTATTTTATCCATCATTTATTATTTTATCCATCATTTATTATTTCATATATCCATTTATTATTATTATACATCGATCTATTTTATATATCTATCTATTATTATATATCGATTTATGTTTATATATTTTTATTTTATTTTATTTTATTTTTATATATCTATTATTTATTTATCTCTTATTTATTTCCTATTTATTTCCTATCCATTTTTATTCATGCATGTATTTACGCATGTATTTATTATTTATATAGATATTTGGCCGTTTATTGGTATATTTTAATTTATTTATTTATTTATATAGATATTTGGCCGTTTATTGGTATATTTTAATTTAACTTGTATTGGTTTTATATAGGTTTCAGTAAATTCTATATTTGCCTTAGTGGACTTTATATATAGGTTTCAGTAGATTCTACATTTGCCTTAGTGGATTTTGTTGTTGTCTTGGGTTTGTTGTTAATCTTGTGTCTTGTTACATGGTTTAAGTTGTGTTACACCCTACCACAGAAATAGTTTGGGTTGCGCTACGTTCTAGCTTTGTTTAGGTTAACTTTATTTTATTTTTTTATTTATTTTTTTATTTATTTATTTTTTATTTTATTCTATATTACATGAAATGTTGCGATCTTAGCATTTGAGATGCATACAATATGCAGAAGTTTTGTTTTGTTTTGTTTTTAGTATTTGGAAGCATACATAGTGGATTTCTATAATTTGCATTATATTCCTTTACTTTTGCATATTTGTATTTCGGTATCCGGAAATAACGGCGGTTACAGTATGATCTCTTGCTTGCATACAATATGTTCTCTTGCTTGCATACGTATTTAACTAGGTCATTGCCAACCAATGTACATATGCACATATATCACTCCGCCCAACTTTATTAGCGAAATTGAGAGTTTGTATTTTCTCAATCAAATTTAAAGACCACTATGCATATAATAAGAAATCATAATAAGAAGTATTAACAGTTGTGATTGTATTTTTATACATTTGTATTTTCATACATATATGCATGTAATGAGATATTTAAAGATCAATATGCATATATAAAAGAGATTTGATTTGAGATTTTAATATAAGACATTAATAAGAGGCATTAGCAGTTATGTTTTTATACATTTGTGTTTTGTACATTTGTGTTTTCTCACATAAATTTAAAGATCACTATGCATATATAAAAAAGAGATTTTAGCATGAGCTCTTAATAGGAATTAGTAATAAGAAGTATTAACAGTTGTGTTTGTATTTTCATACGTTTGTATTTTCATACATATATGCATAGAAATGGAAAGAGATAATTAAAGATCACTATGCATATATAAAAGATATCTTAGCAAGAGATCTTTAAAAAGAGATATTAATAAGTAGTTTTAACAGTAGTGGTTTGTAATTTCATATATATATGCATGTTAGATGAGATAATAACAATTAAAAAGAGATATTAGTAAGTAGTTTTAACAGTTGTGTTTTGTATTTTCATACATTTGTACTCCCATGCATGGGTAGTTTCACGCATATTGCCTGGTCATTATGTGGGTAATAAAGAGTCACTAGCAAGTTCGGGCTGGGGGTGTGGCTGTAATGTATTTATTGATGTTTACATACTACTCGCAAGAGATTTTGTTTTTTGTTTGGGCTACGAATGTAATACAGGTGCGGATTCTGTGTTTGTGGGGTTCTTGATGGCAATTTTGTTAGTGCTGTATAGTTGGAATATAGATATAAATGGAAGAAGTTATACTTACAATTGTGATGTATATTGGTGTGTCTGTCTTGTGTGTTGATGTTGTGTGCTTGCAGTCTCACGCTAAGTCTTGGTGCTTGAAGGTGTATTCTTCGGATGCGGTAATATTTTTCGAATACGATATTTGTTCCTGGTGATGATTTAGATTGTATATGTATTTTTGTATTTTTTGTGCGTTCTTTTATGGTTTGTATGCCAATATGTACAAGTGCGCAATTAATTTTCTAAATGCGTAATTTTTAATGAGAATTGGTTTCGCGGTACATAATGGGATGTGAATACGATACATGAATTAGCATGCAGTGACTATGCAACATGGATTTTGCAGTAATTAAGGTTGGAACTGTGTTTGTAAATATAATGACTATGCAACATGGATTTTGCATTAATAAAGGTGGAACAGTGTTTGCAAAATATTTCAACCATATACATGTCTTGATTTGTAATAACGTGAGTTGCTAAGGGTAATATACTGGATTTTGGTATAAGGTGGATGTTAATGGCAATGTGTTAGCGGCAATATGCATATGTCTGGATTGTGCAATTACGGTGTTGGATGGAGGAAAGGCAGTGTAATAAATGGCGGTGGTAAATTGCAGTGTTCGCAAAGCTAAGGGAGATAACAGTAATTTAGGACGGCAATGGTGCAATAATATAAGCTGCAAAATGATGGCAATATATACATAATTATAGTATGTTTATGTCTGGGATAAAAAATTGGTGTTTTCTTGATAAAAATTGGTGTTTCCTTTGATTTTTTTGCGCAGATACATTTATTGTGCAGATAGGATGGTGTATATATGCATGTATACGCTGGCTTACGGAATTGTGTATGTGTAAATGTATGTAAGTATATTTGGCTATTTTATCTTATTTATTTTATTTTATTTTATTTTATTTTTATTCCTATACATTTTTTATTGGTTTGGTTTTCAATTATTATAATGGGTAATCCTTCAATTTGTTTTTCAATTTTAAGATTTTATCATAATGGTTAGTCCTTCAATTATTCTATTATAATGGTTAGTCCTTCAATTTATTTATTTTATTTTATTTATTTTATATGTTTGTGGTTTTTAGTTTTTAATTTTATTATATTGGTTAGTGTCCCAATAACTTTACTTTACTTTATTTTATAAATTTTATATATTTGTTTGTTCTTCATTTGTTTTTCAATTATTATTTATGGTTAGCTTTCAATGACTATATAATTTTCATGTTACAATTTTCATGTTATATATTATATGTAAATTTATCATATAACTGGTTAGTATGTATATTGACATATAAGAAATGTACATATGACGGGCACTTGATACATGATACATACGTTGGATTTTTTATGCCACTCTGATGAGTCTAGGTAGTTCCTAGACGAAACGCGTCAGTGGAAACTATAGCGGACGGATGACGGATTCTAACACCATTTTGATGTTGCATAGGTTTTCACACGATATATAACTTTAGACCAATCTAACTAACTTTGGACCTATCTAACATTTTACATTTTATTTATTTATTATTTAATATATTCAGGTAATTTTAATTATTAATTCTATCTCACCTTAAGTTTCTAATATATTGGATTACCTTTATGTTAACATTAGACATATTAGATATCATTTTTGAATTAATGTATATCCACTAGATACATTTATATTTAATTAAATTTAATATATTGAACTTACCTTTATGTTCATATTAGACATATTAGATACTATTTTGAATTTATGTATACCCACTAGATATGATTACATTTGGTTAAATTTTATATTAATATTGTAATTAATAATGCATATGTATGTAATTAGCATACCGTAGGTCTCTCTATATTAATTTTGTAATTTACAATATGTATTCATGTATTATTATATCCATCAATATTTATGGGAGTGTATTAGATAAAAAAGCATTTATTTGCATTCTCGAGAGTATAATGGTCACATTTTTACTCTGATGGGCTCAATAATGTAAGGCAGAAAGTCTTACATATTTGAGTATATAGTTAAATTCCTTCCATTGCGTCACATTATATGGTGAATGCTGTGTAGGGATTTTGATTGTTTACGATTCCTTTTCTCCCATTTCGCAATATCTCATTGTTTTTGTGAATTATTTGGCCTGTTATGAGGAATTGTGGATTTTGTTGTTTTTTTGTAATGGCCAGTGCAGTAGCAGGTGGGACTCTGTATTTGGGTTTTTGAATGAAAAGTGGGGGGTAGACAGAAAGCTTGTTTGTTTGATGGGCAAGTTTTGGTTGCTTTTGTTATGCACAACACTGTATGTATTCTTACATACATTTAATGATCACTATGCATATATATAAAAGAGATTCTAACAAGAGATTTTAACAAGAGATATTAACAATAGAGAAGTTTGTATTTGCATACATTTGTATTTTTCACACATGCATGCATGTAGAAAGAGTTATTAACAAGAGAAGAGATAATAACAATGGAGGAGTTTACATTTAATGATCACTATGCATATATAAAAAAAGATTCTAACAAGAGATTTTAACAAGAGATATTAACAATAGAGGAGTTTGTATTTGCATACATTTGTCTTTTTCACACATGTATGCATGTAAAAAGAGATATTAATAAGAGAAGAGATAATATCAATGAAGGAGTTTATATTCCCATATATGTATTGTTTCATGTATATTTGCTGATCATTATTGCACGTAATGAAGAGCTATTAACAGGAGGTATTAATAATAAGAAATATTAACCAGAAATTCTCAAATATAAAAAAGAGGGAGAATGGGGGTATATATTAACACATACCTAGTATGTGTCAGCAAGATCAAGCCGAGGGTGTGGCTATAGTATATTATTAGAACTACACATACTTCTCGCAAGAGATTTTGGTTTTCTTTGGGTTATGTGTGTAGCACAGGTGCGGAAGCTGAGTTATGCGGTTTTTTGATAACAATTTTTATTAGAATTTCATTAGAGTTATATAAGTGGAATATGGATATAATTGAAAAAGGTTGTACTGACAATGAATATATATATTGATTTGGTCTGGTTTTGTATGTTGATGTGGAGTGCTTGCAGTGTATCGCAATGTCTTGGAGGCTGATGTCTGTGTTGAAGTAACGTCCTTCGGATGTGGTATTTGTTCTTTGTATGTGCCCTTGGTTTTTCTGGCCTCTTCTTGCTTTTTCTTGTTTGTATATACTTTTTCGTGGTGATTTTTTGTGTTGTATATCAACAGGTGCTAGTGTGCAGTTAATTTTCTAATGCGCAATTAATTTTCAATGGGAAATGATTTCGCGGTACATAATGGGATGTGAACACAAAACATGATATGGCCTAGTAACATGAACATGATACACGATATGACTATGTAACATGGTTTTTGCATTAATTATGTTTGGAACGGAGTTTGCAAAAATAATGGCTATACACGCGTCTTGATTTTTGCAATTATATAAGTTATTAAAGGGCAGTGTATTAATAGCAATATATACATGTCTAGATTTTGTAATTATAATTTAAGTTGGAGGAGCGGTAATACAATAATGGCAATATAATAATGGCAATTACAAATGGCAATATTCATACGGCTGGGGGAGATAACAGTAATGGTGCGCTAATGTCTCAATTCATTTAGGACGGCAATGGTGCAATGGTGTGAGTTGCAAGTAAATGGCAATATATGCACGGCTTAAGGAGATAACTGTGATAGAATGTTAGTTTCTCAACGCATATAGGAGGGCATAGTGAAATGTCAGTATGGGTCTAGCCGATTGTATTTGAGATAAAAATTGATGTTTTCCCTCGATATTTTTGCGATATTTCGTGCAGATAAGAGGGTGTTATATGTATGTATATGCAAGTATACGGAATTGTGTGGGTGTAAATGCATGTAAGTATATTTAGTTAATTTTATTTTTATATTTATCCCCATAACATTGATTTTTAATGGTTAGTTTTTCAACTGTTTATATTTATCCCCATAACATTGATTTTTAATGGTTAGTTTTTCAATTGTTTTCAATATTTCATTGATTTCATTGATTTTTAATGGTTAGTTTTCCAATGGGTTTCAATATTTTATTTTAATAGTTAGTTTTTTCAATTGGTCTTATTTAATGGTTTGTGTTTCAATGCTCTATTTTAATGGTTTGGTTTTTCAATTGGTTTTCAATTGTTTTATTTTAGTGCTTGGTTTTCAATTGGATTGTTCAATGATTTATTTTTTAATTGTTATTTTATTGTTAAATTTTCAATGATATTATTAATTTTTGGTTAGTTTTTCAATGTCCTTATTCTATTTGTCATGTTTATAATTTGGTTTCATATTTTATTTTATATGTAAGTAATTACTCTATAACTAGTTAGCATTTATGTTTATGTTAACATATAAGACGTATACATATGACGAGCACAAGATATATACTTTTGATTTTTATGCCACTCTGATGAGTCTGGGTAGTTCCCAGACGAAACGCGTCAGTGGAAACTATAGTGGACGGATGACGGATTCTAACACCAGTTTGGTGTTGTATAGGTTTTCACATGATATATAAACTTTTTAGACCAATCTAACGAACTTTTGGACCAATCTAACATATTTTACATTTTATGGTTTTGCTTTATGTATTCATATACATACTGGCATATATTTGTGTTGGGTGTAGCGGACTAGCAACGGGGTTGCTGGTGAAGTGTTGCACTAAGAAGCACTAAGAATTTATTTATTTATTTATTTATTAAATATATTCAGTTAAGCTTTAATTGTTAATTCTATCTTACCTTAACTTTCTAATATATTGAACTTAGTTTTTATGTTAATATTAGACTCTTAGATATCATTTTGAATTAATGTATATCCACTAGATATAACTACATTTGTTTAAATTTTATATTAATTTTGTAATTGATAATGCATATGTATGTAGTTAGCATACCTTAGATTCCTATATTAATTTTGTAATTTATAATATGTATACATGTAGTTATTATATCCATCAATATTTATGGGAGTGTATTAGATAAAAAAGCATTTATTTGCATTCTCGAGAGTATAATGGTCACATTTTACTCTGATGGGCTCAATTATGTAAGGCAGAGAGTCTTACATATTTGAGTATATAATTAAATTCCTTCCATTGCATCATATTTTATGGTGAATTACAGTGTAGGGATTTTGATTATTTACGATTCCATTTCTCCCCTAACTGCCACAAGGTTTACGCCACTCCCACAGCCAACTCTTTCTCTATAGGACTCCTTCGCCTAGAACTGACATTACGGCTACGGAATTTAAAATTATACTCGATAAATTCTAATTTTAATATTAGAAGATCACGCCGGGGTCACCAATTTAACAAAGAATTCCTCACTTTGTTAATTAACACGAAAACAATCGAAAGCAAACTTTATTTAGTTTTTCTCGGAACGAAATTGTAAACGTTCTTTCTCCAAAAATTAAAAACTAATAATTCCAGAATTTCAATAAATATCCAACGGATACTTGCACCGCCATAGAGCTATATGAGAATCATTATTATTATATTAACATGAAATCATCTCGTCAGATTATACCAACAACATGAATTATTATTTATTTTAATTTCTTTAACTTTTTATAATGTTATCTTCTTTTGTAAGGTCCAAATAAAAGATGTAAGTGTATATTAAAATCAAGTATAAACGCAAACATTTTACGAAAAATTCTCCCTTGATTTTTGTTAAACATTTTTTGAATCAAGGCTCGTAGATTTATAAGGAATTACTTCTTCTTAACTGTTTAACTTGCAACTGCGTCAGCAGCAGCTCCAAACTTGAAAAAGTACTTGGATGTGGATTGGAGTTATCCGTTGTCCACCAATCCACAGATATACTATTTAATAGTATCCTGCGACTATACGCTTGAAAACCGATGCTATGGGCATCTTGCGGCCATCCTCATGTAATTCACATAAAGCGTCACTCATAAGTTTTTTAGATATTATGAGAGTGTCTTTTTTGACTTTTTTTTAGCCTAGAATATAGTAAAATAAAAGTCAACAGGGTACCAGGTCCTAATGGAGCGGAGCACCGCAACAATAGTTGATCTTTTGTGCTGCTATAGACTCTAATCTACAGAACACATTCCGCTCTTCAAATGAATGCCAAAATATCAGCCGTTGAGGAACTCCTAATGTCAGAAGGGGAAAGTGATTCTCGCTCTAGTGACTTCCTCCTGGCCCAGATTAAGGTAGAATAGTCAAAAAGAATATGACAATCAATCTTTTCGGTCAAACCAAGTTTTATAAAGTTTTATAATGCAGCCCGAGTAGAACCGTTAAATATCCCACCAGCAACCTCAACTCTATTCTGCTTACCTTTTTTTGACTTGAAATTCGCCGCACTCAACTTTTCACGGTGTTGTTTTTGCTGCAACATTGAACGTAAAGTAGCGTAATGTATAATTAGAAGGGTATTGTGTCTTCCTTTCAAACGATTATGCGGTCTACATATTCGTTAAGCCCTTGAATAATTTTTAATGCCATTTTTTGATATTTAATTTTCTTAGATTCACTCATTTTTAAAATTGTTTGTAAGTAATTGTAAGCAAAAACCAAACAAGTAAGCCTATATATATATCCCTTAAAACTTAAGGACAACTGAAAAATACAAAGGCAGTAGTAAAAGTACGAAATTGACAATACCTGATATGGCACTCTACATAACATGCATTTTCGGCATAACCCGAAAGAGCTAATTACTCTCTTAAAATACAAACGCCAGAAATGCTATTTTTCTAGAAGATTTTTGGCAACTGAAGGAGGTTATAAAAGTTTGGGATATAAAACAAGGCTATCCCACTATTGTTATTCGCTCCCACTCACCTACACCTTCCCCATTTTGTCTGCAATCAAATGGAAAGAATCCGACAATGCCAAGATCACTCGCATGAACGAGTACCTTTTGACACCCACATGTAGATACCTCACCCGGCTCCATGATCTCCCCCTGATGTCTCTATTTCTATAACCCTTCCTGAAGATCTTGTTCTAGCTTTGCGCCTTAAACCTCCTACCTGTCCCACTACCTCGACGAGTGGGACCGTAACCTTCACTCTATTCCCCTATCTATAACCCAATTTCCCTAATGTACGCCCTTGCTTTTTGGCTTAGATAAATTTAGCTCGCTAGATACTAAGTCTATTTTTTCTCCTCTCTCCTTGATTACTGAAATGGAGTTTTCACAATGCTGTAGAAATCTTCTCCATTCATTCCTAAGAGGTGGTTTAGTGGGTTCAAGTCTTACACGGTGGCGTTCGATGCTTCCACCTACTGTCAAAAAAATACAAAAAAAAAAAAATGTATATAATACACTTGAGCAATATGTACAATATTTACAATTGCTTACAGTTAACCATTAATATATAGCGGGTTTCTGTACGTTAACGTAATTGAAATACAGAGACTATATTTAAATTTCAAAATTATTTATTGAGTCTACTTATTTTCTTTATCAGAAAACCGAAACTTCTACGTCGAATATAATTTTCTTTTTTTTTTATTTTACAAGTTTTAATGTTGTCAATATACTTAAATAATAATCCAGTTTACTGTGATTATTTAGAATATGAACAGCTACATTATTCCCCCTTCCGAAAAAAAACCTTGCGACCATAACGCGAAGTGTATGTCTCATGATCGTTCTTGTCAGTGACTAAAGGCTTAACTTCTTGTTCCTTAAAATATTGTTCACTGAAGGCTGCTTTGAGGCGATCCACCGAGATATTCACTTTCCTTCCCTTAACATCCACGACAAAATATTTATCGAAACGCTTAAGAACAGTGAATGGACCTTCGTATGGAGCCTGCAATGGTTTACAAATCATGGAATTTCTGACGAAAACCTGATCCGAGGAATAAAGATCTTTTTCAATAAAAACCTTTCCACTAGAATGATGAGCAGTTTGAGTAGGTCTTAAGTCGTTCATAAATCTTTTTAGTTTAGCTACAAATTCTGCCTGAGGGTTTGAGACGTCGCGATTAACTTCTGAAATGAATTCCCCAGGTAAACGTAAGCCAACGCCATAAACCAGTTGTGAAGGACATGCGTTAATATCTTCTTTCACTACCACTCTAAATCCTAGAAGGATGAGAGGTAATATTTCAACCCAGTTGTCATTTTGATAACACTTAATGGCTGCTTTCAAAGACCTGTGAAATCTTTCAATAATTCCATTAGAAGCAGGGTGATAAGCTGTGGTACGTAAGTGCTGAATACCAAGAAGCTTAGACAGCTCTTTAAACAAATAGCATTCAAATTATCGTCCCTGATCTGTGGTTACACGTAATGGAACGCCAAATCTTGCAATCCAGGTGGAATAGAATGCGAAAGCTACATTTTCAGCAGAAATATCCTGCAATGGACAAACCTCAGACCAGCGTGAGAAACGATCGATCATTGTCAAACAGTAACGAAAACCTCTACAGCATGGTAGTGGTCCGACAATGTCCATGTTGACGTGGTCGAAACGAGACGAAGCAGGTAGATACTGCTGAATAGGTACCTTGTTGTGACGGTGAATTTTGCTTTTTTGACAAGCAATGCAGGATTTGGCCCAAATAGCACAATCTTTCTTCATATTAGGCCAAATGAACTTTTCTGCTAATAATTTGTGAGTTCTTTTACCATTTGAGTGACAAAGGTTGTGGATCGAGTCAAAAGCGATTTTGCGAAAATGCTTCGTCAAGACCGGACGAACGTTTCCGGTAGAAATGTCACAATACACTGATACATCAGAGTTTGGTAAGGTAAAGGACTTGATTTGCAAGCTGGAGTCTCCGTTGAGAAGCCTTTTAACTTCCTCATCAGTTGTTTGCTGATAGGAAAGATCCTTATAATTAATTGTCTCGCTAGAATGAATAGCTTCTATCCTTGAGAGAGCGTCTGCAACGATGTTATCTTTACCAGAGATATGGCGAATGTCCGTTGTAAATTGACTCAAGAAATCCAAGTGTCGGATCTGTCTAGGACTAGCATTATCAAGCTTCTTAGTAAAAGCAAACTGAAGCGGTTTATGATCTGTGTAGATGCAAAACTGTCTGCCTTCTAACATGTGGCGAAAGTGCTTCACACTTTTGTAAGCAGCTAGAAGTTCTCTGTCGTAAGTGCAATAATTTCGCTGAGCGTGAGTCAGACGCTCAGAATAAAAACCAAGTGGTTGGAAACTTCCTTCAACTAGCTGCTGCAACACAGCCCCAACGGCAATGTTTGATGCATCCACCATAAGAGCCAATTGAGCGTTTGATTTTGGAAAAACTAGATACGTTGCATCGCGAAGTTGAATCTTGCATGCGTCGAAAGCTGTTTTTCCTTCTTCAGACCACTCGATAACCGTCTTATCATTTTTCTTATTGCCAAGAGTAAGTTTGTTTAAGGCCGCTTGTTGAGTTGCGGCACCCGGTAAGAATCGGCGATAGAAATTAATCATACCCAAAAAACGTTTCAGATCACAAACGCGCTGCGGTAATTTAAATTGCATTAAAGCTTCGACTTTATCTGGTGTTGGTTTAACACCATTCTTGTTAATTACAAATCCGAGAAAAATAACTTCATCCTTACCGAAATTACATTTGGAAGGATTAATCTTCATCTCATATTGCTGCAGCCTGCGGAAAACAAGTTTCATGTGTTGTTTGTGTTCCTCAATGTTCTTTGATGCTACTAGAATATCATCAAGATACGCAAAAGCAAAATTAAAATCACGTATAATGTGGTCCATAAAACGTTGAAAAGTTTGACCAGCATTGCGTAAACCAAACGTCATCTGAATGAATTCAAACATTCCGAATGGTGTAGTGATAGCTGTTTTGGGAACATCTGCAGGATGAACAGGAATCTGATGATAGGCTTTGCGAAGATCAATAGTCGAGAAAACATTGCAATCTTCTAGCCAATGTGTGAAATCATGTATATGCGGAATGGGATAACGGTCTGGCTCGGTAATAGAATTAAGTCTTCTGTAGTCACCGCAAGGTCT
>NC_051846.1:154754-170644 GCF_002237135.1 Teleopsis dalmanni
CTATTCGAAAAATATTATAATTACTACCGCATCCGGAGCAATACAACCTTCAAGCACCAAGACTTAGCCAGAGACTGCAAGCACAACATCAGCACACAAGACAGACACCAATACACATCACAATTGTAAGTATAACTTCTTCCATTTATATCTATATTCCAACTATAGCACTAACAAATTGCCATCAAGAACCCCACAAACACAGAATCTGCACTTGTATTACATTCGTAGCCCAAACAAAATCAAATCTCTTGCAAGTAGTATGTAACCATCAATAAATACATTACAACCACACCCCCCCCAGCCCGAACCTGCCAGCGACTCTTTATTACCCACATAATGATCAGGCAATATGCGTGAAACTACACATGCATGGGAGTACAAATGTATGAGAATACAAAACACAACTGTTAAAATTACTTATTAATATCTCTTTTAAAATCTCTTTTTTATATTTTATTATTTTTAATTGTTATTGTCTCATTTAACATGCATATATATATGAGATTGCAATTGTATGAAAGTACAAACCACAACTATTAAAACTACTTATTAATATCTCTTTTTATAAGATCTCTTGCTAAGATTTCTTTTATATATGCATAGTGATTTTTAATTATCTCTTTTCCGTTTCCATATGTATGAAAATGCAAACGTATGAAAATACAAACACAACTATTAATACTTCATATTACTAATTCTTATTAAGAGCTCATGCTAAAATCTCTTTTATGCATAGTGATCTTAAATTAATGTGAAAAATACAAACGTATGAAAAATACAAACACAACTGTTAATACTTCTTATTACTAATATCTATCAAGAGCTCATGTTAAAATCTCTTTTTACATGCATAGTGATCTTTAATTTATGTGAGGAAATACAAACGTATGAAGATACAAACACAACTGTAATTACTTCTTATTACTAATTTCTATTAAGAGCTCATGCTAAAATCTCTTTTTGTATGCATAGTGATCTTTATATTTATGTGAGAAAACACAAATGTACAAAACACAAATGTATAAAACATAACTGCTAATGCCTCTTATTAATGTCTTATATTAAATCTCAAATCAAATCTCCCTTATATATATATTGATCTTCAAATATCTCATTACATGCATATATATATGAAAATACAAATGTATAAAAATACAATCTCAGCTGTCAAAACTTCTTATTATGATTTCTTATTATATGCGTAGTGGACTTTAAATTTGATTGGGAAATACAAACTCTAACAAGGTTGGGCGGGGTGATACATGTGCATATGCACACTGGTTGGCACCGACCTAGTTAAACACGTATGCAAGCAAGAGAACATACTGTAACCGCCGTTATTTCCGGATACCGAAATACAAATAGGCAAAAGTAAAAGAAATATAATGCAAATTGTAAAAATTCACTATGTATGCTTCCAAATACCAAAAAAAACAACAAAACAAAACTTCTGCACATTGTGTGCAACTAAAACGCTAGGATCGCAACATTTCATGTAATATAGAATAAAATAAAATAAAATAAAATAAAATAAAAATGTTTAAAAACCTTGGTATTTAAGTTCATTTCATGATAAATTACTCATTACAAATGAGTGTATAGTAATATATAATTAATAAATTTCTGATTAATTCAAGATTAAACAATTATCTATGTGTCAATCCTTCATGCTTAAAAAACGTAATACACTTGAATATTTCCTTTAAATGTTTAAATCTCATGCTATTATAATGTGTCTTTATAGACATAAATCAATGATGGATATCAACCAAATTAATGATCCTACTTCATCCAAGGCAATTATACATAGTCATCTAATTAATCATCAAGAAACATCATCTCATAAAAGGCATATACCAGATTCCTCTCATCATCAAAATAAAGAAGATAAAGAAGATGATATAATCACAATATATGGTGAGTATAAATAAACCATATTGAATATCTTAACATATCCATTTATTCATTTGAATCGCTTCATGTATATTCCTCCTATAAATCTCAAATATGCATTAATATTTGTGATGCATGCTAATGTTACAATTCCAAAGGAATAATTCAAAAATTAACCCTTTTATATAACCGTTAAAAACATATATCATTGATTATTATATTATTCCTATTATCTTCTATACTTTACGTATACTATCTTTATATCCTTCTGAAGATTTATATAACCAAAAATTGACAATATATATTTATATAATTGTATATTTATATAATTGTATATTTATATAATAAATATTTATATAATTGTATATTTATATAATTGTATATTTATATAATAAATGATGGAGATATTATAATAAATAAACTAAATAAACCTGCCATGATTAATAATAAATAATTTACAATTATTTAATATAGATTCCGATTCATCAATGTTTGAGTTACCTGATACAACATTAACTTCCTATCATCCCATAAATGCCACAAGGCCAAATACGTCTTTACCTTCACCTAAACGCCAAAAACCAAACATCGCAATTGATGTGCAATCCAGAATATTGAATGAATCTACAACAAAATTAACAAGCCGGACACAAATAATGAAACCCAACAGTTCAAGTATGTAATAACCTAGAAATATTTAATATGTATTATTATTTCCTTTGACATTATTAAAACCTTTAATTTTATGATTACCTATAGATAATTCAACTACACTTTCAAACTTATTCGATACTATAGAGGAGCAGGTATCAAAACCCACAAACCCTCCAATACTACCCTCAACAAATGTGGTAAAAAACAAAGTATCTATTTTACCTACATCAAAAAACACGAACAATGCCCAAGCCCAAGCAAATGATCCTATGCCGCCAACCAACTCCAACTTTCCACTAAACATATTGGAACCTTTTATTGAGTCAAATAAAAATTCACCTAAACCTAATTTGTATGCTGGCATAATGCCTCTTACCGAATACAATATACAATTGTATCCTAAAATAGTACCTGGTGGTTTTACAAATATGACTACATATTATGTGCCACTTGAGGTTGAAACCATATTAAGTTTCGGACCTAAATATTGCCCTATACGGGTACCAGTAATATATGATTATTACAATGTAGTGAAAAACTATTATGAGGCCCATTTAGATTCTTTTATAAATCTTAATCTATGCAATCCATTAGAAATGGAAGCTCATTATACTCAAGTATTGAATATAATTGAAAAAGAACAGAATTTAACTTCAGTTCAACAATCTTTAAAACAATTATATGAGTATGCTGCAAATTATCTAAAAAAGCATAAAGATACACTTATCGTGCAATCTGATAAGTGCAAATCTACGGTATTAATGTATCGTTCAGATTATATAGAGAAAATGACCAATTGGATATCCTCTTATATTGGTACAGGTTCATGTGTAGAGGTATGTGAAGACCCTGGAATATTATCTCGTCGCATAGGAGGTTATTTTAGAAAAGTAGCTAGACCCTTATGCAGGTTATATGAGAAGAATAATACCTTATATTCAAAGGAAATATATCAAGAAATCCAAAAATTGCTATCAGGTATCCCAACCTTACCATATTTATATGGTACAATTAAAACTCATAAGGACGATGCTTCTATACGTCCAATATGTAGTCCCCTTGGATGGTACATCTCACCTATCCATAAATTAGTTCAATGCCTACTGAAATATACAATAGAAGATCGTTTGTCTTCACATAATGTGTATAATATAAACCATCTAACTGGTCATATCTTAGGGTTACGTCCTATATCAAATTATGTGTTAATATCTATTGATATAAAGGAGATGTATCCTAGCACTCAAATATTACCCTTATTACAGACATTAAATAATATAATGCAACTCTCCTGGTTTTTGGAAAAATGTCCAATTCCAATATCTTTATTGGAACAATCAATACAATTTATTTTACTTCACGGTAATTATTTTACCTTTAATGGTAAACTTTATCAGCAAATAGAAGGTTTACCTCAAGGAGGTAGTGCCTCAGGACTGTTAGCAACAATATATATAGATTCAAAGTTAGAATTGTATGCCAAAACCATAATGACCACCTACCGTGTACATGCTTGGTGGAAGTATGTAGACGATGTTCTAGTCTACCTTCCACGTACAAATGTAGATTCTTATTGCACTGCCCTATCTAAACTTATAGGTTATAAACTGACATATGAAGTGGAAACCCCTCATCCACTATATCATAATCATCCTTGCATAAGCTATTTAGATTATAGAATAATACATACAGAAGATTCCTTCAAACTAGCTCTTTATAAAAAGCCTAAATTATCTAATAGAACCTGTCATTATACTTCACACGTACCTCATCATATAAAGAAAGCCACACTCTCTTACTATTTGAAACGAATAGTATATCGTACAAGCGTAGAATACCTACAAAGAGATATTACAGAATGTGTGGATCAGTTGTTACAAAATAGCTATCCTTTATTACTAATAATCCATACATTAAAAGCCATAATATTGGGTTATCCTTGTATATCTTCACCTTATATACAGCATTCTACCCCAGCTCGTATGCATCTATTAAAACAATTTATAAAACCATACGAATTACATTCAGAACCTTCATATCCATATTTGACACACATTACTCCTAAACCTAAACAATATAATAAAAGTATTGTTTTTAGTTGTGAAGAAATTTCATTCTTCTTACGCTCATCTTTAAAAGATTTATCTGTAGGATCTCCTACATTTTGTCGTTCAGATACATTATTTACCTTATTACATATGTCACTTCGGTCAATAGGACCAACTAAGCATCTATCTTCAAAACATAGGATATTATTAACCACTTGTAAAACTTGTGATATAGGATTCTTATGCACGGGCAAAGGCATACCACGTGAAATAATAGAAGATGTATTAAAAGACACACGATCACCAATGCACCAACATTCAGTAAAATATAATCACCTGATATCAACACATCCTGTAGAACTACCATATTCATCTAAATTACAACCATCCGAACAAATGCAACTGTATAAGACGATATATGTGTCAATGGGTTTGGAATGGGACCCCAACCAAAACTACGAATTGATTCCTCGCTTTATAGCACGTAGCTTGGATGCTTATTTGCAACGTTTCCGACCAATATTACCTCTTAATAACACTAAAACCCGTAATACCGGTATGAAAATACCTCGTGCCAATAAATAATCATCATATTCATATTACAAATATATGATAATATATAATATATAAATACTCTATGTAAATAAATTATTATGTAAAATTATGTGAATGTAAATCTTCATAAATGTATACATATACTATTTAGTGCGCAAGTAAATTATATAGCCGATATATCTTCAAGTGCAAATATCCATAATATATATATCCCAAGTGTAGATATATTATCATTAAAATACTATATTAATTATGTATATCCTAAATATCTAAATAAATAAGTATGTATATTAAAATTAAAATTAAAATTAAAATTAAAATAAAATTGTATCTCTATAGCATGTTAAAATATGCAAAATATTAGAGTTTTGAGAAACTTACTGAAAATCGCAAATTCGATCGCACATGTTAAAATACGCAAAATATTAGTTTTTAGACACTTACTGAAAATCACAAATTCGATCGCACATGTTAAAATACGCAAAATATTAGAGTTTTGAGAAACTTATTGAAAATCACAAATTCGATGGGTTTACGATCGCGCATGTTAAAATATGCAAAATATTAGAGTTTTGAGAAACTTATTGAAAATCACAAATTCGATGGTTTTACGATCGTACATGTTAAAATATGCAAAATATAAGAGTTTTGAGAAACTTATTGAAAATCACAAATTCGATGGTTTTACGATCGCACATGTTAAAATATGCAAAATATAAGAGTTTTGAGAAACTTATTGAAAATCACAAATTCGATGGTTTCACGATCGTACATGTTAAAATATGCAAAATATAAGAGTTTTGAGAATCTTACTGAAAATCACAAATTCGATGGTTTTACGATCGCACATGTTAAAATATGCAAAATATAATAGTTTTGAGAAACTTGTTGAAAATCACAAATTCGGTGGTTTTACGATCGTACATGTTAAAATGTGTAAAATATAAGAGTTTTGAGAAACTTACTGAAAATCGGAAATTCGATGGTTTTACGATCGTACATGTTAAAATATGCAAAATATAATAGTTTTGAGAAACTTATTGAAAATCACAAATTTGATGGTTTTACGATCGCACATGTTAAAATATGCAAAATATAAGAGTTTTGAGAAACCTACTGAAAATCACAAATTCGATGGTTTTACGATCGTACATGTTAAAATATGCAAAATATAAGAGTTATGAGAAACTTGCTTAAAGTCACATATTCCATGGTTTTACGATCGTACATGTTAAAATGTGCAACATACTAGAGTTTTGAGAAACTTGTTGAAAATCACAAATTCGGTGGTTTTACGATCGTACATGTTAAAATATGCAAAATATAGGAGTTTTGAGAAACTTATTGAAAATCACAAATTCGATGGTTTTACGATCGTACATGTTAAAATATGCAAAATATAAGAGTTTTGAGAAACTTACTGAAAATCACAAATTCGATGGTTATACGATCGCACATGTTAAAATATGCAAAATATTAGAGTTTTGAGAAACTTATTGAAAATCACAAATTCGATGGTTTTACGATCGCACATGTTAAAATATGCAAAATATTAGAGTTTTGAGAAACTTATTGAAAATCACAAATTCGATGGTTTTACCATCGCACATGTTAAAATATGCAAAATATAAGAGTTTTGAGAAACTTACTGAAAATCGCAAATTCGATCGCACATGTTAAAATACGCAAAATATTAGAGTTTTTAGGAACTTACTGAAAATCACAAATTCGATGGTTTTACGATCGTACATGTTAAAATGTGTAAAATTTTAGTTTTTGAAATTTACTGAAAATCACTAATTCGATGGTTTTCCGATCGCACATGTTAAAATATGCAAAATATTAAGAGTTTGAGAAACTTACTGAAAATCGCAAATTCGAGCGCACATGTTAAAATATGCAAAATATTAGAGTTTTTAGAAACTTATTGAAAATCACAAATTCGATGGTTTTACGAATACATTTCAATAAGGTCGTCATACACACATCTTTCGATGCACAAACTATACATATATGTCACATACACACACATGTAGTATTGCATTTCAAGTCGTATGTAATTGACAATTACATAGTAGTTTTAATATATATCACATTGATATATACGTTCCCACACATATACATATATAAATATATATACATACATGTGCAGTACCACTAAGTCTTCAGCATATTTGACATCATATACTCAAATGTCAGCATATGACATCAAACAATACCAGAGTAATAAAATTATATCCTAAGCTAAAGGAGACAAAACTGCATGGTGTAAATACTTAACATATAAAATGTAATATATAACCAATTACATTATAATATATCTCCACACGAATTCGTGTGGTTATAACATATTTGAGATCATACATATAATTAAAATAATTAAAATAATTAAAATAATTAAAATAACTATATATCATTCAATGTACGATATACCTATAAACATCTATAATATGATACTTAAAACCTATAGTATATGAATAAATTAATATATCATGATAATAATAGTAAGAGAAATACATGATTAACTAGGACCGTATATCGTAGATACTCAGTATATAATGCAATATATAACTAATCACATCGCACCAGACCATGTCTAACTACATGCACATAAACATCATACATCTATCTGAAATAATTTAAATATATTTCATTCAATATTACAACATTTACACAATAAGAATATTGACGCTTTTGTGTCCAAACCTATAGTCGTCCAAACAGACCAGAGGATTGTCACAATCATGCCCATACATCCAGCTAAGCTAGATGTATGCCCATGCCCACAGTATCATGTACAATGACAAGCTACCGGTATCAATGATGGCTAGCCACTGGGATTTAGCTCTGTCCTACACTATCTCTAAATTAAAAATTATCCTTTTTGATGGCATAACCTACCCCTATAATTGTATAATGTCACACATAAGGTATAACCAAATATATAAGAACTAAAATAATAAATAAGAAACGGAGAAGATATAAGAGTAAAATAAATTAGAAATATAAAAGATATAAGAATAAAAATAAAAATAAAATAAAAATAAAATAAAATAAAATAAGGATAAAATTAATTAGAGACAGAGGAGATGTAAGAATAAATAATGTATAAAACTATATATAAACAAAGGAATACAAATATAAAAATATGTATAAGTACAGAAATATAACATGTAAACGTACAAAATTAATAGTAATTAAATAAGAGACAGAGAAGATATAAGAATACAATAAAATTACAATAAAAATAAAAATAAAAATAAAAATAAAAAATAAAAAATAAAAATAAAAATAAAAAATAAAAAAATAAAAATAAAATATAAAAAATAAAATAAAATAGACATAAAATTAAAATTAAACATAATATAAGGATCATCAGTAACGTCCGTTCAGGACATAGCTACCTCTTACTGGAGCAAAGGTCACAGTCCACCGTTAGTTTCCACTGACGCGTTTCGTCTGGGAACTACCCAGACTCTTCAGAGTGGCATAAAATCTGACGTAAGTATCATGTGCCCGTCCTATGTACACCTCTCATATGTTAATATACGCTAACTAGTTATAGGGTAAATACCTACTTATAATATATAACATGAGAGAATATAGCAATATAAAGTCATTGAAAACTAACCAATATAATATAGGCATTAAAACTTGAAAATTGAAAACAATTAGAAAAATTAAAAACTAATATAATAAAAGCATTAAAAACATGAAAACATTAAAACTTGAAAATTGAAAACAATTGAAAATTAGACTAATATAATAAAACCATTAAACACTTGAAATTGAAAAACAAACTAATATAATAAAGCATTGAAAATAATCATTAAATTAAATAAATAAAATATAAAACCAAACAAATGAATTGAAAACAATTGAACAAAACTAACAAGTATAAATAGAAAAGCAACTGAACAACCAACTAACAAAATAAGGAATACAAATAAATATAAAATATAAAATAAAATTAAAATTAACTAAATATACTTACATATATTACCAAACTAGTGAGATTGAAAACTATTGAACAATAAACTAACAAATATAAATTGAAAGGCAATTGAACAACAAACTAACAAAATAAAATAGGGAATACAAATAAATATAAAATTAACTAAATATACTTACATGTATTTCCACACACTCAACTCTGCAAACCCGCGCATACACGCATATACCTCATCCCATCAGCACAAAACATCAATTTTTATCAAGAAAAATTCCAATTTTATCTCAAATATAAACATTCCATTATTGTGTAAATATTGCCATCATTTTGCCACTTATATTATTGCACTATTGCCTTCCAACTGATTTGAGACATCAACGTTCCATTATTGTTATCTCTCTTTGCTTTGCGAACACTACTATTTGCACCCTTTGCTTTGCGAACACTGCTATTTGCACCGCCAATTATTATATAGCCATTCCCCCAACCAACACTGTAATAACACAATCCAGACGTATGCATATCGCCGCCAACATATTGTCATCCACCTTATACCAAAATCTAGTATATTATCCTAACAACTCACTTTATTACAAATCAAGACATGTATATGATTGAAATATTTGCAAACACTGTTCCACCTTTATTAATGTAAAGTCCATGTTGCATAGTCATTATATTTACAAACACAGTTCCAACCTTAATTACTACAAAATCCATGTTGCATAGTCACTGCATGCTAATTCATGTATCATATTTCCATCCCATTATGTACCGCGAAACCAATTCTCATTAAATTACGCATTCATAAAATTAATTGCGCGCTTGTACATATTGGTATACAAACCATAAACGAACGCACAAAATCAACGCATATGCAATCCAAATCATCACCAGGAACAAATATCATATTCGAAAATATTACTATTCGAAAAATATTATAATTACTACCGCATCCGGAGCAATACAACCTTCAAGCACCAAGACTTAGCCAGAGACTGCAAGCACAACATCAGCACACAAGACAGACACCAATACACATCACAATTGTAAGTATAACTTCTTCCATTTATATCTATATTCCAACTATAGCACTAACAAATTGCCATCAAGAACCCCACAAACACAGAATCTGCACTTGTATTACATTCGTAGCCCAAACAAAATCAAATCTCTTGCAAGTAGTATGTAACCATCAATAAATACATTACAACCACACCCCCCCCAGCCCGAACCTGCCAGCGACTCTTTATTACCCACATAATGATCAGGCAATATGCGTGAAACTACACATGCATGGGAGTACAAATGTATGAGAATACAAAACACAACTGTTAAAATTACTTATTAATATCTCTTTTAAAATCTCTTTTTTATATTTTATTATTTTTAATTGTTATTGTCTCATTTAACATGCATATATATATGAGATTGCAATTGTATGAAAGTACAAACCACAACTATTAAAACTACTTATTAATATCTCTTTTTATAAGATCTCTTGCTAAGATTTCTTTTATATATGCATAGTGATTTTTAATTATCTCTTTTCCGTTTCCATATGTATGAAAATGCAAACGTATGAAAATACAAACACAACTATTAATACTTCATATTACTAATTCTTATTAAGAGCTCATGCTAAAATCTCTTTTATGCATAGTGATCTTAAATTAATGTGAAAAATACAAACGTATGAAAAATACAAACACAACTGTTAATACTTCTTATTACTAATATCTATCAAGAGCTCATGTTAAAATCTCTTTTTACATGCATAGTGATCTTTAATTTATGTGAGGAAATACAAACGTATGAAGATACAAACACAACTGTAATTACTTCTTATTACTAATTTCTATTAAGAGCTCATGCTAAAATCTCTTTTTGTATGCATAGTGATCTTTATATTTATGTGAGAAAACACAAATGTACAAAACACAAATGTATAAAACATAACTGCTAATGCCTCTTATTAATGTCTTATATTAAATCTCAAATCAAATCTCCCTTATATATATATTGATCTTCAAATATCTCATTACATGCATATATATATGAAAATACAAATGTATAAAAATACAATCTCAGCTGTCAAAACTTCTTATTATGATTTCTTATTATATGCGTAGTGGACTTTAAATTTGATTGGGAAATACAAACTCTAACAAGGTTGGGCGGGGTGATACATGTGCATATGCACACTGGTTGGCACCGACCTAGTTAAACACGTATGCAAGCAAGAGAACATACTGTAACCGCCGTTATTTCCGGATACCGAAATACAAATAGGCAAAAGTAAAAGAAATATAATGCAAATTGTAAAAATTCACTATGTATGCTTCCAAATACCAAAAAAAACAACAAAACAAAACTTCTGCACATTGTGTGCAACTAAAACGCTAGGATCGCAACATTTCATGTAATATAGAATAAAATAAAATAAAATAAAATAAAATAAAAATGTTTAAAAACCTTGGTATTTAAGTTCATTTCATGATAAATTACTCATTACAAATGAGTGTATAGTAATATATAATTAATAAATTTCTGATTAATTCAAGATTAAACAATTATCTATGTGTCAATCCTTCATGCTTAAAAAACGTAATACACTTGAATATTTCCTTTAAATGTTTAAATCTCATGCTATTATAATGTGTCTTTATAGACATAAATCAATGATGGATATCAACCAAATTAATGATCCTACTTCATCCAAGGCAATTATACATAGTCATCTAATTAATCATCAAGAAACATCATCTCATAAAAGGCATATACCAGATTCCTCTCATCATCAAAATAAAGAAGATAAAGAAGATGATATAATCACAATATATGGTGAGTATAAATAAACCATATTGAATATCTTAACATATCCATTTATTCATTTGAATCGCTTCATGTATATTCCTCCTATAAATCTCAAATATGCATTAATATTTGTGATGCATGCTAATGTTACAATTCCAAAGGAATAATTCAAAAATTAACCCTTTTATATAACCGTTAAAAACATATATCATTGATTATTATATTATTCCTATTATCTTCTATACTTTACGTATACTATCTTTATATCCTTCTGAAGATTTATATAACCAAAAATTGACAATATATATTTATATAATTGTATATTTATATAATTGTATATTTATATAATAAATATTTATATAATTGTATATTTATATAATTGTATATTTATATAATAAATGATGGAGATATTATAATAAATAAACTAAATAAACCTGCCATGATTAATAATAAATAATTTACAATTATTTAATATAGATTCCGATTCATCAATGTTTGAGTTACCTGATACAACATTAACTTCCTATCATCCCATAAATGCCACAAGGCCAAATACGTCTTTACCTTCACCTAAACGCCAAAAACCAAACATCGCAATTGATGTGCAATCCAGAATATTGAATGAATCTACAACAAAATTAACAAGCCGGACACAAATAATGAAACCCAACAGTTCAAGTATGTAATAACCTAGAAATATTTAATATGTATTATTATTTCCTTTGACATTATTAAAACCTTTAATTTTATGATTACCTATAGATAATTCAACTACACTTTCAAACTTATTCGATACTATAGAGGAGCAGGTATCAAAACCCACAAACCCTCCAATACTACCCTCAACAAATGTGGTAAAAAACAAAGTATCTATTTTACCTACATCAAAAAACACGAACAATGCCCAAGCCCAAGCAAATGATCCTATGCCGCCAACCAACTCCAACTTTCCACTAAACATATTGGAACCTTTTATTGAGTCAAATAAAAATTCACCTAAACCTAATTTGTATGCTGGCATAATGCCTCTTACCGAATACAATATACAATTGTATCCTAAAATAGTACCTGGTGGTTTTACAAATATGACTACATATTATGTGCCACTTGAGGTTGAAACCATATTAAGTTTCGGACCTAAATATTGCCCTATACGGGTACCAGTAATATATGATTATTACAATGTAGTGAAAAACTATTATGAGGCCCATTTAGATTCTTTTATAAATCTTAATCTATGCAATCCATTAGAAATGGAAGCTCATTATACTCAAGTATTGAATATAATTGAAAAAGAACAGAATTTAACTTCAGTTCAACAATCTTTAAAACAATTATATGAGTATGCTGCAAATTATCTAAAAAAGCATAAAGATACACTTATCGTGCAATCTGATAAGTGCAAATCTACGGTATTAATGTATCGTTCAGATTATATAGAGAAAATGACCAATTGGATATCCTCTTATATTGGTACAGGTTCATGTGTAGAGGTATGTGAAGACCCTGGAATATTATCTCGTCGCATAGGAGGTTATTTTAGAAAAGTAGCTAGACCCTTATGCAGGTTATATGAGAAGAATAATACCTTATATTCAAAGGAAATATATCAAGAAATCCAAAAATTGCTATCAGGTATCCCAACCTTACCATATTTATATGGTACAATTAAAACTCATAAGGACGATGCTTCTATACGTCCAATATGTAGTCCCCTTGGATGGTACATCTCACCTATCCATAAATTAGTTCAATGCCTACTGAAATATACAATAGAAGATCGTTTGTCTTCACATAATGTGTATAATATAAACCATCTAACTGGTCATATCTTAGGGTTACGTCCTATATCAAATTATGTGTTAATATCTATTGATATAAAGGAGATGTATCCTAGCACTCAAATATTACCCTTATTACAGACATTAAATAATATAATGCAACTCTCCTGGTTTTTGGAAAAATGTCCAATTCCAATATCTTTATTGGAACAATCAATACAATTTATTTTACTTCACGGTAATTATTTTACCTTTAATGGTAAACTTTATCAGCAAATAGAAGGTTTACCTCAAGGAGGTAGTGCCTCAGGACTGTTAGCAACAATATATATAGATTCAAAGTTAGAATTGTATGCCAAAACCATAATGACCACCTACCGTGTACATGCTTGGTGGAAGTATGTAGACGATGTTCTAGTCTACCTTCCACGTACAAATGTAGATTCTTATTGCACTGCCCTATCTAAACTTATAGGTTATAAACTGACATATGAAGTGGAAACCCCTCATCCACTATATCATAATCATCCTTGCATAAGCTATTTAGATTATAGAATAATACATACAGAAGATTCCTTCAAACTAGCTCTTTATAAAAAGCCTAAATTATCTAATAGAACCTGTCATTATACTTCACACGTACCTCATCATATAAAGAAAGCCACACTCTCTTACTATTTGAAACGAATAGTATATCGTACAAGCGTAGAATACCTACAAAGAGATATTACAGAATGTGTGGATCAGTTGTTACAAAATAGCTATCCTTTATTACTAATAATCCATACATTAAAAGCCATAATATTGGGTTATCCTTGTATATCTTCACCTTATATACAGCATTCTACCCCAGCTCGTATGCATCTATTAAAACAATTTATAAAACCATACGAATTACATTCAGAACCTTCATATCCATATTTGACACACATTACTCCTAAACCTAAACAATATAATAAAAGTATTGTTTTTAGTTGTGAAGAAATTTCATTCTTCTTACGCTCATCTTTAAAAGATTTATCTGTAGGATCTCCTACATTTTGTCGTTCAGATACATTATTTACCTTATTACATATGTCACTTCGGTCAATAGGACCAACTAAGCATCTATCTTCAAAACATAGGATATTATTAACCACTTGTAAAACTTGTGATATAGGATTCTTATGCACGGGCAAAGGCATACCACGTGAAATAATAGAAGATGTATTAAAAGACACACGATCACCAATGCACCAACATTCAGTAAAATATAATCACCTGATATCAACACATCCTGTAGAACTACCATATTCATCTAAATTACAACCATCCGAACAAATGCAACTGTATAAGACGATATATGTGTCAATGGGTTTGGAATGGGACCCCAACCAAAACTACGAATTGATTCCTCGCTTTATAGCACGTAGCTTGGATGCTTATTTGCAACGTTTCCGACCAATATTACCTCTTAATAACACTAAAACCCGTAATACCGGTATGAAAATACCTCGTGCCAATAAATAATCATCATATTCATATTACAAATATATGATAATATATAATATATAAATACTCTATGTAAATAAATTATTATGTAAAATTATGTGAATGTAAATCTTCATAAATGTATACATATACTATTTAGTGCGCAAGTAAATTATATAGCCGATATATCTTCAAGTGCAAATATCCATAATATATATATCCCAAGTGTAGATATATTATCATTAAAATACTATATTAATTATGTATATCCTAAATATCTAAATAAATAAGTATGTATATTAAAATTAAAATTAAAATTAAAATTAAAATAAAATTGTATCTCTATAGCTGTATTAAGATAAATACATGTTTTTCTATTATAGTTTACATATTTTCAATATACAATTATGACATAAAGATTAAATAGGTAAATCAATGAATAAGTATATAAATAAATAGATATATAAATAAATAAATAAATAAATAAATCTTAGTGTAACAATGTTCCAACAACACCCGTTGTTAGTCAGCCACACCTATCACAGGTGTATGCCAAAATGTGTCTTCAGCTAACACATGGGACAGAATCAGACACATCCAAACACACACAAAAGTGATTACATAGTTAGTAATAGATAGTATAATAAGTGAATAAGTGAATAAATGAATAAATAAATTAAGTAGGTAGATGAGAATGGAAATAAATTAGATTAAATA
>NC_051846.1:170744-182912 GCF_002237135.1 Teleopsis dalmanni
TTATTCGGAAGAATGAGAAGCAATCACAAAGAAAATGAAGTTATCCGGCAGAACAAGAAGTAATCACAAAAAAGATGAAGTTATTCGGAAGAAGGAAAAGTAATCACAAAGAAGATGAAGAATGAGATTTTATCCAAAAAGATGTTAAATAAAAAAAAAAACAATTGCAAAAATAAGAAGTGATAATAGGGAAGACATCAAGTATTCACCCGAAAGAATAAGAAATCATCTAAAGGAATGACAAATCATCCAAAAGGTATGCAAAATCATACGAAAGAATAATAAGTAATAACAGATAAAAAAAATTGAAATCATTCGGAAATATTGCAAATTATACGATAGTAATAGTAATGAAAACCCATCTAAAGTAATGTGAAAGTAACCTAGTAAAAATTGAAGTCTTTCCTTGGCTGGAAAGATTTTTTGCATTTCCTGCAATATACTAACATCGTTAGATTATAATTTTACCTATTTCTGCAATATTTCTTTAGATTGATTATAAAGAGAACATATCTATTTTTACTTCCATTTTTACTGACAATACCTTAATTCACTTAATGGGAGAGAACTGTACAGGTTTAGCTCAAATCAATATAGAAACAGATATAAATTTCTATATCATCTTATACTAACGAATTGATCAAACATATATTGATGATATACATATGTCAACGATGTCTCTTTTATAAAAACCGTAGTTATTTATTAGGAGAGACCTCTACTACGACATAAAAATAAATAAATGCATGAAGGGTATAATAAACCTATAATAGTTTCCACTTAATTCCAAAAATAGCCAGCCTTACCATAAAAAAGATTCTTGGAATTTAACCTTTCTCAAGCATGATTTGCTAAAAATTGAATTGAACAATAAAATGAATAAGTACTACGAAAAGTTATTGTACTAATGAGCTTTTTCCAGATTTAATGAGACTTCTCATATAATAAATAATAATACTAATTCTGTTTTCTCGTCATTGCGAACGTAAAATCCATCAATCAATAGAAGTAATTGTAATACAAAGCACATTTTACACTTCTCACAAAACTGAACAAATAAAAGTGTTAATAATCATAGGCTAAATTTGCAAACCGGCTTTTTGGTATATTATATATATAAGCCTATGTTTCTGTATGTATACAAAAAAAAAAATGTATGTAAAAACGAGGGAAAAAAATTGGCAAAAAATAGTAGGCATTGTTGGATTTAATAAGGCGCTTTTGAGACTACTAGCAATGCCAAGTCCAACAGAAACTAGTGCAGAAAATAGATGAAGAGGAAGAAGAAGAAGAAAATAGATGAAGAAGAAGATTGACGAAGAAGACGAAGCTAGATATTTTGAAATTAACCATACACAGCTAACATGATTTATATACGTATATGAAATATATGTTTGTAACTCTTTTTATTGCTATGAATGTAAGTTAGTCCGTTACACATAAGGTGAGGTTAATACTGGATTCACACGAGAGTTTTGTTTGTAATTTTAGCTGTCAAAAATTTTCATTTTGCATTGAAAGCAACAACAACAGTTGACAGCTGAAATTACAAACCAAACTCTCGTGTGAATCCAATATAAGCCGTTGCCGACCGAATGCAGTGCATTTCAAAAGATTGTGTTAAAAAGTGTGTATGAAAATAAAATAAAACAAACTAATAAATGAAATAAACCGAATGTCAAGGTTATACTCACTTGACCAACGCAATCCGGTATTGAATATAAAATGAGCACGGACATGAACATGAACATTTTCCGATATTTTGGAGATACAAAAAACGCGCACTCAGGAAATCAAGATTGTAAATAGAATTGTGTAATGAGCAAATATTGTGTGCTTAATTTCAAGTAATTGTACTTTTACGTGGCAGTAAATTACACACACAAAGTGCTTAAGGCAAAATAAAAATAAAAACATAAAAAAAGCTATAAAGTAATTATAATTACGACTGTAAAAAAAATTTACTTTGCTATTTAAGGAATTTGAACTTAAAATTTTTACCGATAAAATGCACTTCATTAATTGCGTATTTAGAAATTTTGTTCAAGTAAGAATTTTTCTATAATTATTTGTGCCATTAGGTTCAGGCTACAGGAAATTAAGTTCTTAAGTATATGCATCGGATAAAAAAAATGGCGGGATTTCAATTTCCCAGTCAAGCCCACTTAACAATGATTTCAAGTAGACTTACTTAATTTGTGCAAATTTTTCTGCTACATTATATATCGATATTGATTACTTCTCGAGATATAGGGGTTTGAAGTTTGAAGTTAAATCACATTATGAAATAAGTTTTAAGTTTAAATAAAGTAAATCATTTATTGAAATTTTAATTAAAATAATTTAAGTTAAGGTGCACATTATGTTACACCGAAGCGACAACCATAGTATTAAAAAACAGTATTAAGAAACAGGTAACAGCACTAAAAAACATGGAAACATAATTTTATAGATATTAGAATTTGTATTTTAACATTTCTAATATTAAAATAACATTGCATATACACCAGTATTAAGAAAGAGGGAAAATACAAAATATATCAAAATATTTAAAAAAAAAAATTAAAAAAAAATAAATTAATTTTGTGCCAGTTAACAGCAGTAAAATAATGGAAAAATAATTTTACAGATACTATCATTTGTATATTAATATTTTTAAGGTAAAAATAAAATTAAAATTAAATATTCATCAATTTAATAGTTACTAATACTTTAGATTGTAATTAAAATGCCAGTTAACAGCACTAAAATAATGAAAAAATAATTTTACAGATGCAATCATTTGTATTTTAATATTTTTAATATTGAATTAAAATCAAAAGGTCAAATATTCACCAATTTAATCGTTACAAACTATTTAGATTGTAATATGACTCTCAGTTGGTTTTCTATCAAATACTGTCAAGTTACCTGATTAAAATAACAAACAAGTTTTTTTGTTTTTATTAAATCTAATATTACATTAAATATTATTTCAATGTTATTTTAAATTAAATTTAATAATCAAGTTAAAGAAACATATAGGTATATTACAATTATATGTATTAGCATGGGGTTATCGAAAAAGGAAAATTACTTATGTTATTCAAAAAAAATCTATTAAGTTGTATAAATATAGCACAATATTAAAGCAGTTGTTAGTAACTTTATCTATAACATATTACAAAGAATCTCTACTTCAGATAAAGAATACTGTGATTGCAGTATATAAACTATTTGATAATCGATTTTAATGGAAAAAATAACAACCTGTTTCTGTTTCGAAGATTACAATCTTATTTGATGTAGATTTTTGCAATTTTTAAAGACTTTTAAAATGGAGACGAATATATATGTACAACACAGCAGATTTCTTAGAGGTCTTAGCTCTCTCTTATTTAATAACTCTATTTTAAACTTGGTTAAAATGATCTTATTTTGATAAAAGTATTATAATAGACATTTTGCGAATATTCTACAATTGAAATATTAAGTTTCTTTCACTTTCAGTTAAGCACAATTGATATATATATCAAAGTTCACCAGACGTTCATTTCATATTTCTGAGCACACGGTTTTATAATATACAATATCTGATTTTCTAATCCTTACTGTAAGAAACATTTTATATGTTATCTATATATATCATTCAGTTATTCAGTTTCTAATCATAAGATTTAACGTTCATCTATACCCTTCATTCATTCATAATTTGTGCCTTTGATTTTTAGTTGCTCACTGATTTTACTTAACTATATCTAATCAGCAATAGTGTATATCATAATTCACGGTCTTTATGTATATATAGTATATATTATGTATTATTTATAAACCCCTTGAAATGAGCATCTCACTATCATACAGAGATACGTTTTAAAATATAAATAAATTTATAGTTTGATAAGACGAATTTAGAAATTAATATTGTTTTTTTTTTGGGCATATTCTTCCAAGATAATAGTAGATAAATATTAACAAAGCCTATTATCTATCGTTTGAAATATAAGCTATGGCTGTATCTTAGCAGCAAAAAAAAAATGTATATATAAAAATAACTGTGATAACACAATAAATACCATGTCTTAGTATTATTGACTAGGTGATATTATTATCTCTTCAAAGCACATTATTTATAATGTATACAATAACCTTATACGAAAAATTCGATAATGTTTTTTTTACATATTTTTCCCATACTTTTTAAATTTTTCTGTAGAAGTAAGAAGTAGCAGAAGTAAGACAGATTAAATGCTTTTTTTTTTTGTTTTTAAAATAATATTAATTTTTAATTAAAAATTTTCTATCGTATAGTAAGGATCCTAAGGAAAAGAGTATAATAGTGTCTTATGTCCTATAAGAAAAAACATATCTTCTATTGGAAAAGGTTATAACAGCGATGAAACACATAAACTTTATTTTTCATTAGTGTTGGTTTCAAATACCACCAAATATCCATCATTAGTGATCTCTGGAAATATCTCTATCAAATTTAAATTGAACCCGGTCAAAATTCATTCTTGGACTTATTTGTTAGTACAGATTTATTTTGCGTTATTTAAATTTAATTTTTTTCTTCTAGTTTTTGTTATATTTTCATAAACAACAATTGTACTTGTGGTGCTATTTTTAGTACTAACGCATAAACCACAGCTACATAAATTTATATTTAATTGGACTATAGTGGGAGTTGTCAAGTTCTATAGCTAGCGACTCCTGTAATTAATTATGCGTTGAGCATAACATTGCCCTTTTCGACGTTTACAATCTATTGTAAAAAAGTTATAGAATGTATGGGTCCTAACAATTGTTCACTCTTCTTTAATATCTTTAATAATAAAGAGAGGTAGAATTTATCTCAGCGTGTAACAGATAATCTTTGAAAATGTGGGACTTATTGCATCTCGTATTTGTATTTATTGTCAAATAAATAAAAGTGAAAACCATGTGAGAAAATTAATTAAAAATATTAAAAAGCAGAGTGGAATATTTTGTATAAAAACAATAAAAAATTATAAATGATATAAACACAATTAATTTCACTCTTCATAAAATATATAAAATATATAACTAAAAAAACTATTTTTTAAAGTTTTTCTAATCAAAAAAAAAAAATAATAATAATTGTAATTATTTATAAAAGTTTTTTTTTACTTACCGGCTTAAATGTTTTGTTTTTTATAATATAATTTAATATACGACTTAAAATCTGCCACTTGCAGTCTGTATTCTCTTAGGTGTTGTGTAAATTATTTAAACGAGGATAACGATTTGCTTGCAGCACAGGAAAAACCACTTCAACTTCAATTGAAAGTGGATAAACCGTTTCTAATGAGAGGATGGATTTTCTTTATTGTGTAATGCACTTAAAGGCAATTGTTTTTTTTATTATTTTTTGTGCTGCTGCAATCCTCAACCCACTTCAAAAGGGGTACGCGTATATGGCAGAAATTATTTCACAATTCTTTGCACACGATAAATTTGTACAAGATTTTAAATATAAAAAAAAATTATTTTTAATTTTTAAAAAAAATTATCAGAATGACTGTCACGTTTTTTTTTCTTCTAATATATATATATATAAAAGTTTACGCGGCCCGCGTGCTCCAACGGCGCTTTTAGAATTATCAACAAAAAAAAGCAATGATATGAGATGACCTCACTCTATTAGCGGCGAATGGACGTACTCAAGTATCCACAACAGATATCAAAAAAAAAAATAACTACACAATCGGTTCACTTCGCAAAAACAGAAATGTTTTAAATGCTTATTTGAATATTGAATATTGACTCAGTTTCCAATAAGAAAAATGTATGTCTTCACATAAAAAGTCCGGACAATTATTCGGACTGCTGCTCTCACAAATTTTGAAATAAAATTAAGAAATTAATTAACGAATTCTGCTATTTATTCATTTTGACGTATTCATTTCAGCACCACAATCACCACTCTCATTTTTTTTACTCAGCTGTTGTGTACTAAAAGTTTGAGCATTTCTTGTGTACATTTTGTGTATTGTGTACTTTGTATGGTTCCGATAGTTGGTTTTGCTTGGTAGTGTTTTGTTTATCGATTGATGTAAATTTTTATAGCAACAGTAAAAGTACAGTATTTTTAAAATCATATATTTATTGATACAAAAATCAAACATATTTATTCTTTTTGGTTAAAAAATTAATAAAATTTCTTTTAGTATTATTTGTATTGATATTAATATTTCTAATAAAGTAATTTAAAATCATATATTTATTGATATAAAAATCAAACATATTTATTCTTTTTAGTTAAAAAATTAATAAAATTTCTATTAGTATTATTTGTATTCATATTAATATTTCTAATAAAGTATTTTTAATATCATGTATTTATTGATATATAAATCAATTATATATATTCTTTTTAGGTTAAAAAATTAATTAAATTTATTTTTTAGTATTTTTTGTATTAATATCAATAATTCTTATAAAGTATTTTTAAACTTTAAATTTCATTAAATTTCTATAAGTATTATTTGTATTGTATTTGTATATTTTTTTAAACTTATTTAAAATGTTATATTATTTAAACAATTTATCAATTATACCCTTCAAAAATATATTAATGATTCATACAATAATAACTTATAATTTTAGTTATTAATTAGTTGCATATAATTCAACTAATTTTAAAATATCAAATATGTTATGTGATGAAATCGTTACTATATCTCTATATAGAAGTCGACTTCAATTTTGGTATATTTCTAATCCATATTGTTCGACATGATTGACAAGTTTTAATCTCATAAAAAATATTAATATTTCTTCTGACAGCTTTTTCCCGCTCAATTCATTTAATGTAGGATGACCTCCTAACAGTCCCGCTGCTTTAATTTTTTTTGAAAGCTTTTTCAAAGTAATAACGTTTCTTGAGCTTTTATAACCTATTATTAAAATAAATGTTAGTATTTTGAAAAGATATAAAATACAATATTTAATCATCTTCCATATTTAGCAAATTCTTCCTAGTACTGAATATGTTTTTCCAGACATTTTTCATTTCATTTTTCAAAAGTAATAAAAATCTGTATTATATATATAATCTGTTCCTTGGCTTTTGCCAATAGTTTATAGAAGGTTGGTAGGAATAAAGGTTCAAAATCTCCTTTAACATATCGGCCCATTTAACACTAAATATATATATTTTTTATTTTTGTAGATATCGATATCGTCCTTTATTGTTTAAAAGAATTTGTTTTTGGTTGTGCTTAAGGTCGGCTTTGTGTTAAATCACTTCAAATAATATAAAAAAAATGAAAATTTATAATATTTTACTTTAAATAATATAAAGAAATGTAAATAAAAACATTAATTTTATTTGTTAATTTCAAACAAAAATTACCAGTTTATTCAAACTAGATATTTTCATTTTAATTATTATTTTTGTTTGAAATTATTTAAAATAAAATAAAACAAAACCGACCTAAAAACGGTTTTTTTAAAATATATTTTCGTAAGAATTTTGAATTATTTTCTGAAAACTCCACCATAGATAAGTCTATATATACGACACTGGCCTCTGTTGCCGATTTATGATTGTGTTTCATACAAATTCAGCATAGAAAATCAATTTAGAAACAAACAACTATTCTCTCTACAATATTAAGCAAAAAAAAAAAAAATAATAATAATAATACAATATACAATACTACGTTATAAATAATTGGTCTTTATTTATTTACAAGCGTATTTAAATTATAATTTTTATCAAAAACTAATTTAGCAACACAATCATTACTTGCACATTTACACTTCAAGTGACTCATATAGTTAGTATGATTAATGCTAAATCATTAAAAAATTTTTTTGAATTAATTTATCTGCAAATATAATAGATACTTTTCAGTTAAAAATGTTACAACTGTCGCTGCTGTTGCCATTCCTAAAACTTCTCCCACATTATCCAATGTAATTAAATGTTGTTTACCAATTTGAACTTGTGGACCATGTCGATTTCGTAAACTATTTTCTGAATCATAATTAGATTTGTAGAGGAAAATATGTCTATGAGACTCAGTTATGATTGCATAATTTAAATCTGGCGAACAGTCCATAAATTTCTTTTGTTGCTTTGATGCTTGTACATATCCAAAAGCATGCAAATTGCCTTCATGACGTAATGCCCAAACATCTGGCTTACTTGGATTGTATTGCTGTAACCAAAGGCACGCATCCACATCCTGTCTCGTAGCTATAGCCAATGGAAAACCTGGTCGCAAGCTTGTTGAAAACAAAGGTGGAGTCGAGCCCAACAAAACCGAATGTGTAACCGACTTTGTGGGTAAATTAAATCGCTCTAAATTTTAAAAACAATTAATTTAAAAAAAATAAGAGTAATGAAAAAAGAATCACAATAAAACAAACCAATTTTAATTTCATCATCCATAATGCCTATAGGAAAATCGCAATCTTCTATAGGTGCTTCTAAATTTGCTATTGGTTGTTGTTCCATAGGTATAGGATTTGAATTGATGTTGTCTAAAGTTTCCTTAGGACCTTCACCATTTTCAAGTAATGAAGTCCAAAACAATGATGAAATCTGTTTTGACAGTGTTATTTGCAAAAAATTGTTTTCCTAAACGGAATATTTAAATTATTAAGAATTTAAATTTATAAATGTAATCTGGTACTTACTATCGTCCAAGTTGTAAGATCTTGGTCAACTTTACTGAATAGAACTTTATCTAATAATGTGTCTTCAGAACATTTAACAGTTAATTTATCCGAAGTGCATTTAACATTATAATCGGTTTTTTCTTTATCTTCCTTAACATCAAATTTTATGGTTATATCTTCGTCCGTCTGCGACCATTGAAAACCACTATTTTCATTCTTTTCAGTGTGTAATTGTGGTTTTTCCAAAACTTCCGTACCAATTGTATTGATTTCATTTTCTGATTTAAATTTGATTTCTCTATTTGAACATAAAACCAATGATTCCGATCGAGGTTCAAAAGCACAATAATACAATGAACCCCTACCTTCCAAACTGTCTAAAATATTAAATGTCCACGTATCGTTTTGTACCCATTTCGCCCAGTATAGATGCATATAGTGATTTGATGTGCCATTAGCAATATCTTTTGTTTGTATATTGCCTAATATCATTGATATTTGTTTCTGTTCTTGTATGATGTCTAAGCGGCAATCTTGTATTGTGAAATTACAGCTTTCTTCAGCATTGCAAATTTCCGCGCTGCTTACTTGTTTCCATTCTAATAATTTGCGTCTATCACCTGTTTCTAGTAGAAAAATTTGTCGTTTACCATTGCAGACAACACAATACTTCTCCGATATAAAACGCATTGAATAATTGTAGTCGCCATTGACACGTGGCTTTTCTGACTTCATGCGATACACCACTTGTGGAGCCTGTGGACGCCCAATACTTTCATCGTAGTTACTACACACTACTTCTCCTTGTGTACTAACAAAATAGGTTGTTGTTCTGCACCACGGATCAGCATACAACAAATTTTGCATTGAAAACAATTCGGTATGTAGGAGTGAATATTGTGCATCATTTTGTGTTGCTTTGTAGGGAATTTTGTTTAACTCTTGCCGTATAAGTGGCACTGCATCTAATGACAACTTATATCCATCAAAATTGCTGCGTATTAAGTTTCGATCCTGACGTAGTTCCACGATTTTTGGCATATTTTTAATGTATGTTTTAAACAAAATTTGTAAATATTTGCCGGCTGCAGTAACTTTTGTTTACAATGGGCAGTTGTGTAGTGCTGCCAAGACATCGATTTATATCAAAATAAAATTAGAACAGTTTCTTATTGAGTCGTATAACACTTCAATGTCATTTGTTTCGAAACGAAATGTTTGCATGTGGGTATATAAACCCGTTTACGCGAGACTCAAAAGCTATGTAAAGACATATTTCTATTTAAATTATCCTTGTGGCGAAGATAGCATATTTGTACCACTAGAAAAATATAAATGGGATTTTTCACAATCATACATATTTTAATATTTATATGCATATGCTTGTATATGATTGGCGAGCTGCAGTAATAAGCCATCTACCTCAGTTAGCGATTTTCGCCGTTTTACGACCACATTCCTTACAAGAAACCCCTAGTTAAAAGATGTAGAATACAGTGTTTAATAACATAAAACAATTGTTAATTTCAGAGTAGTTGTATTATTCTCCCAATGTACATATGTATATATCTACAGTGTTAAAAACTATTCTTGAGTGATACACATTCCGCTCGAAATTTATTAATCCAAAATATAAAGTTGCATTAATGTCTTTTGATAAATCTGAGATAACTTTTTTAAACGAGATTCACTTTTAATGCAAAATTTCATTTTGGTCTGGTATCTCTTTTGCGAAATGTGTAACTCTTGAGATTAATTTATAACACTTTAGTAATTTTATCAATCAAGATGTTCTTTTAAAGCACTTTTAGTGTAATTTTCATTTTCGATTGGTAAATTTGGTGCAAAATGTATAACACTCGATATTAAATCATAACATTCTAGATATTTTTCCGGAGTATCAAGATTAGACTGAAATTATCAGCTGTTTGTTATGATTTGACAGATAAACTTTGATATGATTTCGGTTAAACAACAAAATGTGATAGATCGAGAGTAAATTTAGATTGAATCCAGATTTAGTAATCGAAAACGCCATAGATATTTTGCCAGAGTAGCAATATTACCCTGAAGTTAATAGCTGTTTTATATAGCTTGACAGGTAAAGTGTGATTTGATTCGACATATGTATTAATGAAATATATAAATGCCCACTAACAAAACTACAAAATTGTTTGTTTACTCTAAAAATGTTAGATTTGGCAACAAAAATTTGCAGATTAAGAGTAAATCTGGATAGAATTTAAATTACATTTATTACATTTGTCTTACATTTATTAAACCTAAACGCTATTTGTGAACTGGCAGCACTATTTATTCATACCATTCATATGTTTTTTGACATTTTGTTTTATGCTTCTGTTTTATTTTGATACAATTTGCTTGCGAATGCCAAAATAGAAAGCAATTATGTCCTTCTCCAAAAAAAGGGTGGAGGAGATTTATTACTTCAGCAATTTCTTTCGCTTGTGTACGACAATGTATAAACGGGAAGTTAGCTTGGACGGGTACACAGGAAAATGTGCGCGTTTGTTGAAAAATTGAATAAAGCCCATAAAAACAAAATTTATAATGTAGTGCAAAGCATTTAAATATGAATAAGACTTAGTGCATTTATTTATAAAAAGCATTTATAAGAAAAAAAATCAAAATAGCAAAGAAATCAAAAGATTTTTATATAGCTTTGTGAACAAAAAAAAAATAAATAAATAAAACAACTATATACTGTGCCTCTTACCACAGCTCCGCCCTGAATGAAAAAATTATAGAGAAAAAAGATCAACAAAAATCCAATTAACGTCCTTGGAAAGAAAATGGGTAAGTAGCGAATAATAATAATAAAAAGCAATGTATGTGTACGAAAAAACAAAGGACAAACAAAAAAGCCCAAAAATATGTAGGAAAAATGTGCAGAACACGAAAGTTGCATTTTGCCGTGCTTTGCACTTTTTACTTTTTGGCAGTCAAGTGAAAACTGTCGTTGCCTTAGGCAATTCAAGCCGTTGCCGCTGCCGCTGTCGTTGCTGCTGCAGCATTCGTTCGTCGTGTTTGCCTTTTCCGTGATTTTTGTTCGTTTTGTAGTTTTGTAATGTTTGGCATCCTGTTTATTATAAAATCCTTTTGTGTCGTGGCTTCTTCCCAGATAATATTGAAATGCTGAAAGCACTTTATGACTTCCAAGCGGTCTATCCTAAGACCATCAGTTTTGATGAAGGCGAATATTTTATATTGTACCAGACGTCCGCACGCCAACGGAACTGGTGGCAAGTGGTCAGCATGAAGGGAAATATTGGTTTTGTGCCATCCAATTACGTAATGAAGATTAAGGTAAGTAAAGAAGTATAATATAATTAATATATATTATTTGAATATATTTCTAATTATTGTGAAACTTACTAAGGACTATGTGCGGGTCTAAAGTGGGGTTGAATTAAAGTACTTTTGGACTTAACATGGGAGGTTTTTATTGTCGGAGTTTTATTTTGCTAATTTAATTGTATCATGGCAACAACCCAATTTCTCTAATTGGAACAACGT
>NC_051846.1:183012-184148 GCF_002237135.1 Teleopsis dalmanni
ATATGGGTGGAAATGTGTTGGATTCTGTTCCATGTATTAGCTGATGGCACATTTTGGCACATATTTATGATTGGTGTAACTGACTAGGCTAAATGATATTGCTAGAACGTTGCACTAAGTGTCTATCTATTATTTTATTTATATATTTAATTATGCATTTATTCATCCATTTAGTTATTTATTACTAATTTAAGTCATCATTTATATGGGTAGAAGTGTGTTGGATTCTGTTCCATGTATTAGCTGAAGACACATTTTGGCGCATATTTATGATTGGTGTAACTGACTAGGCTAAATGATATTGCTAGAACGTTGCACTAAGTGTCTATCTATCTATTTAATTATTCATTTATTCATCTATTTAGTCATTTATTACTAATTTATTTAATTATTTATTTATTTTGATTATTTATTTACCTTTTAATTATTCATTTATTCATCTAATTAGTTATTTATTACTAAATTATTTAATAATTATTTATTCATTTGATTATTTATATATCTTTTATTTATTGATTTACTTATTTATGTTTATTTATCATCTATTTATTTACGTATTTAATTTTATTTATGAATTTATTTGTTTGATATTGATTATTAATTATTTTACAAAGGAATAACGGCATTTTCTGTATGTTCCTTTGCATGCATATGAATTTAACTAGGTCAATGCCAACCAATGTACACATCACTCTGTTCAGCTTTAATAGCTGAATTAAGAGTTTATATTTACTCACATACATATTCTTACACACATTTATGATCACTATGCTTATAAAAAGGAAAGAGATTCTAGCAGGCGATTTTGGCAAGAGATGAACAAGAGATATTAACAGTAGAGTAGGTTGTACTTGCATACATTTGTATTTTTCTTACACACATTTACATACATTTATGATCACTATGCGTATATGAAAAAGTGATATTTTTAACAAGAGAATAGATGGTAACAATATATGTAGAAAGGGGTATGCATGTAAAAAAGTGATTTTAACAAGAGAGGAGATGGCAGCAATGCATGTAGTAAGAAATATGGGCATGTAAAAAAGTGATTTTAACAAGAGAGGAGATGGCAGCAATGCATGTAGTAAGAAATATGGACAAGTGAAGAGACAATAATAATAACAATAAAGGAG
>NC_051846.1:184248-238755 GCF_002237135.1 Teleopsis dalmanni
GACTGCTTGATGATTCAATTGTTATATTTGGTTGTGATAACAATTTATTTAGTAATGCTGTCACCAAGAGTCGTTTGTTGTCATACCGATTTGACAGAATATCCCAAGCTATATTGTAATTTTGCTCAGAAATTGGCAGATGCCGTATGAGGGCTTTTGGCTCACCCGCCAAATTTGTAGATAGATGGAACATTTTGTGGGCTGCGCTTATTGATTGATCATGGATCAATTGTTGAAACAAATCTCTAAATTCAATCCATTTCAAATAGTCTCCATCAAATGTTGGTAAAACTATTTTTGGAAGTCTGATTCGTTGAGTTGCTGCAGGCCCCTCTGACGTCAATCCTTCAGTTGGTTGACTGTGTTGTTTTAAATATATCAACGCGTTTTGGGCATCTTTATCCGTTGAATAGTATTGATCCCAAGTGTTTCCGACGATGTCTTCTGCGTCGGCTGATGACCATATTTCATCATTGTTATCCCTCAGATCCTTCTGATATTTTTCTATCAGAGAATATTTCAGATCATAATAACTAGGATGATGTTTTATGGTAATTTCCTCATAAATTTCATCTATGCTTGCGCGTAATGCATGCATTAATGAGGATTGCCTTTTGATGTTTCGCATGAGCGATGTAGCTTTGTTTGACCCTCTTGGGCTTACTACTGGCTTCCCGTCCTGTGGTTTCAGGAGTAGCCTTGATTTCTCCAACTTGAATCTTTCATCATATTTGATTACTAGATTGGAGATTTTTTCAAAGTAACCTGTACTGAAATACTCGTGTCCGAGTTCAGGTTGTGGCAATGCTTTGATTTCAGCATCATTTATTTCAAAATCATTCCATAGGGAATGTAGCTTCTTTAGTCGTTCTTCATAGTAAATGGAATCCTGCTTGCGGGTACTAGAATCCTTTTTGAAATTGGTTATCAGTCGCTCAATCTTTGTACCGAGCTCTAACTGCTTCTTTAATAACGCATCCATGGCGATGTTTGAATTTTCGGTCCGAAAATTCCAATAAATACTTCAGCTGCTTGATGAGTGAAGTACCCCTGATTATGTCCTTTTTGTAGACAGTTGACTCCTTCGAAGTGTTCTTCGTCAGGATAATGAAATGAAAATTGATATTATATCAATAATCACGTTGGGGTCACCAAAAAATGTACGCTACTTGGTGCTAACCCAGATCCTTAATCTGTGTTAGCTTGGTAGCCAATTTTTATGTGTAAAGTAGTTTGAGCACTTGTAACCCAAACTACTTGTATTTTCTATGTTGATTAGTTTGAGCACTTGAAACCCAAACTAATCGATGCGAGAAAGTAAGAAAGTTATAATTGATTTCGTTTATTGAAGTCACCACCGATAAGGAAAGGGTTAGTGGATTATTATAATTTGCTTTAGCATTTTGTTTATATGTCTCTCTATTTCTTTTTCATGAACTTGAGAATATCTTTATATTTTTGAATATAAAGGCATTTCTGTGTTTGTAGTTATTTAGGAAATATTTCATAAGTTGCTTTAAGTTTATCACTTTCTTTATAAAAAATGTCATTAAAATCGGAAAATAAATTTGTTATTATTAACTGTTCTTCATTATTTCAATGGTCTAATTTAATATTTTCGTATATGTTCTCTCTACTTTCCAAAGTATATATTGATTCTGAATTAAAAGGATATATATTTGTTCTTGAAAAATTATTTTATTTCCAAATATATCAATGAAGTTTTTAATGGGTCTTGTGGTAAATGAGGACAAAACAAAGTACTTTCTGTCAACAAACAAATCTCCTGAGCGTCTTGGGACCTACGTCACTGTTGACAATTATAAGTTCGAAGTTGTGAAAGACTTTGTTTATTTAGGAACCAGCTTAAACACCAAAAATGACGTCAGCCTAGAGATTCAACGAAGAATTACTCTTGCCACAAATGTGACTTCGGGCTAAGTAAGCATTGAGAATAAAGCCCTCTCTCGACAAACAAAAATCAAGCTTACAAATCCCTTATCATGCCTGTCCGCGTATAGTGCAGAAGCTGGACAATTACCACAGTAATGAGAAGGCGTTAGGAGCATTCGAGAGAAAAATTCTTCGGAAGATCTATGGTCCCTTACGCGTTGGCGACGAGTATCGAATTAGATGGAACGATGAGCTGTACCGCGACATTGAAATAGTTAAGCGCATAAAAATTCAGCGGCTACGCTGGCTTGGTCATGTCGTGCGAATGGAAGAAAGTGCTCCGGCTAGAAGGGTATTTGATTCGATACCCGCAGGTGGAAAACGCGGTAGAGGACGTCCGCATCTGCGGTGGAAGGACCAGGTGACCAACGATTTGGGGGCGCTCGGTACTACCAACTGGCGTCAGAAGGCAACTAATTGGGCTGACTGGCGGAGGCTACTCGACGCGGCCAAGGACGACACACGTCTGTAATGGCCAACTAAGGAAGGATTCTGATTGTAATTATTTTTTATTTGTTGTTCATTTTTTTTTGATTAATTATATTTTCTATTGAGTTTTTTGTTTTCTATAATTATATTCAATGCATCTTGAATCAATAAGCAATTTTAATTTTGCCTATCTTCTGTAAATCGTATTTATGGTTTCATATTAATGAATATGAGCTCTAACATGTCTACTTATTTTTTCTACTAGAATTTGAATAGGGATCTACTATATATATATTCTGGTCTATACAACTCAGGCTTATCCTCATCAAATTCACACATATCGTTTAGATTACATTTTATATTATTACTTACCTTTATATATAACCTTTATATACCTTTAATATCCCTTGCTTGATTAAATAAATCTCCATAGGTTTCCTTCAGCCTAAAATATTGTTTCAGTGTAGGAATATTTTGCCGCGATGAATCAGGTCCAAGGATTCTAATGATTCCTGTAGCTTCTCCTATTAACTTGTCATTTATTACTGTTACTATTTGTTTTGAAGTTACGCTACCATCTACCGATTTTATAACTGATATAAGACTGTTGTTTTTATTATCCGAAAATGGTCGGAGATGCCTAAATTGGTTTAGTGTCTGTAATATTGGCTCCATTACAGATCGATTTATTGCTTGAAGTACCAGCTGTTGTTGCAAAAGTTGCAGCTGTGCAATTATTTGTTCTTGCCTTTTGATTACGTTTTCATGTTCTTCACGTCGGAGGTTCAATTTTTCCAGATCTGCTTATTTCATATTTGGTATTTTTATCGAATAATTGAGTTCGATTTAAACTGTTCGTGTACTGTTTGAAAGTTTGTAATATTATAATAACATTACAAATCAATTAAAAGAAAATGCGACCGCTTATGTTCAAGTATAATTCTTTATTAAATTGTTCTGCTTACTTTACCTTAAAACTAGCAACTACATAATTGTGTTAGTACGCCGGCAAGCACTAACACAACAGAGTAGCATGTATACATTTTATTATCTCACATTAGTGAGGTTTCATATTGCAGCAGTCTGGCTGCTTGGATATGGCTGAAGTCAATGATGGGAATGTGCTACATAGGCACATTCACAACACTGTACGTTAACCATTTAATGTTATTTTATATGCACCTTAATATGCATTTATAGAATTATATATATACAAAGTGTGTACATGCTATACCTCCCTTTTCTTTTTGTTTATTTTTTTTTTGTTGAGTGAATTTATTTACATAAATTTATTTATTACATTTTTTTTATTAATATTTACATATTACTTTACTATGCAATCTATAAAATATAAATATATAAAAAAATTAATTACTGTATAAAATAATTATTTTTGTATTTATTTATTTAAATACATTTAAATACAAAAAAAAATTTTATGTTTAAAACTTTGTTCACGTATTATTTATTTAGTGTCTTTTTTTATTCTATCCATGTGCACTGCCCAAGTTTTTGCATTATCTGTAATTATAATACTATTTTTATTATCTTTATTAACTATCCTATATGCTCTGTTATATTGCCTATTGCCTAACTTATGTTCAGCTGAATTACTAATATATACTAAATCTCCTATATCTATCTGTATTTTAGTAGAAGTCCTATCGTAAATTGTCTTATTTCTATTTTTATGCCTATCTATTAAGATCTGTAATTTATTTTTGACTTCTTTATCATAGGCATCTGTATTGTAGACAGGGTCTACCTGGCCTTCTTTTAGGTAGTTATAGATGATTGGTACCTTACGGTATATTAATTCGTAACGGCAGTAATCATGTACTGTTAAGGGTGTTGTATTGTAATAGTACGTGTAATACCTAAGCCATTTGTACCAATCATCTCGTTCGCTCGAAATGTAATTTCTCACATATTCGTTGAACGTTCTGTGGTTTCGCTCCATAGTTCTCAGCGTTTGGTGGTGAATTGCTCTAGAAGTTGTTGACTTTATATCCAGGAGGTTTAATAGTTCTCTGAATAGTTGAGTATTATACTTAGTACCCATATTAGTAATTACTGTTGTCAAGGGTCCATAGATGAGTATGCAATTTTCGAATATTGCCCTTGCAACTACCACCGTATTTTTGCTTGGAAGAGAAATTGCGATTAAATACTTTGTTAAATCACACATCACTGTAACAGCGTATTCGTTGCCGTATTCTGTTCACGGCAAGGGACCAATAGTATCTATCACCACTTTGTCAAATGCATTTTGTGGAGTTGAAGTCAATATCATTGGTTGTTTGGTATGTCTTAAGATTTTATTTAATTTACATTTACGACAGCCTTTAACATATTTTCGGATGTCTGCTGTCATATTTTTCCAACAAAAGTATTTACCTATTTTGGTATTCATGCGTTGGATTCCTGGATGACCTCCAAGAATTGGATCGTTATGAAACTTTTCGAGTATTTTAAGTTTCTAGTTGTCGTCTATTATTTTTTCAAAACACGTTAGTATAGCAATTTCTATGTGCTTTCTTTTGTTTGCTATGTCTTTTAAATTGTTTAATTTGATTGCGTTTCTAGTAATATCATCTAGTAATAATTGGAATCGTTTTATTTTATTACTGCTAGCTATATTTTCAAGCTTTAAAAATATTTGATCTAAATCAATTTTTCCATGAACACTAATTTCTTTTTGTCTTATAGTGCTTATTACTTTTTTCCTTTTTTAATTAGGATTTTATTGATTTTATTGAATTGTGAAACAATTCGTGCACTGTTTTTTATCTATCTTACATTTTTCTTGCAGAGCCTCGTTAAAACGCGGGATTGTTTTGCAAAATTAGGAACGAATTGTCTGTAATAGTTGCAGAATGCAACGAATCGTTTAATAGCATCTGCATTTGTTGGTGTCGGATAATCGAAGATTGTTTGAAATTTCATCCGGCAAAATGCCTTTGTCTGTACATTTATGCTCAAGGTAAGTCACTTGGTGACCGAAAAATGAGCATTTATCTGGGTGTAATATTAAGTTATATTTTCGACATATTTTAAATACGTCAGTTAAATTTTTTAACATATGTTTTTCTGAACATCCGAGGACTATCAAATCGTCCATGTACAGAAATGCTTGTTCGTGAGTTAAACCTAAAAATTCTACTGTCATCATTCGTTGGAATGAATTTGGAGCAATTTTTAACCCATATGGTAGACGTTTAAAACGGAATGATGCTTTACCTGTAGAAAATGACGTAATGCCCCGTGAATTTTCATCTAGTTCAATTTAATGGAAACCAAATGTCAAATCGAGGCAAGAGAAATATTTTGCTTTACCTAATTGACCAAGAATATCATCTATTCTTGGCAAAGGAAATTTATCTGCAATTAATTTTTTATTAATCCCCGTATAATCTACAACTAATCTCCATCTCTTGTCAGATTGTCCATTTATGTTAATGACTTCTTTGGCACTAACAGGACAGGGCTGTTATACTCAGAAGCTGATGATTCTATAATATTATCTTTAATTAATATATTTACTTGCCTGGTTATTTCATCTTTATGGGTATATGGTATTCTGTATTTTTTTTTGTATGTTGGCTCTTTTGTTTTTAAGCGCAACTTTTGTTTGTAAAAGTTTTTAATTGAGATAGATTCTGATTCGAGTGCGAATATATCTACATATTTTTTGCACAAGTTTTCTGATTTTGTTTTTACAAAAGCGGGGAATTTTTTCGATAATTTTTCCAACTTTATGTTATCATTGGTTATTGGTGGTTTTGATATTACACTGTAATCGTTAAGATCTTCTGTAATAATTTTAAGATTTGGTATGAAGGCGTGTTGATTGGTAGTGTTAATTATACGTACATACGTACGTTTACTTGTTGTTATTGTATTTGCTACAAAAATACCATTCTGTATTTCTTGATGGGGTATAAATATTTCTTCGTAGGAGGAATCTGTAACAATGGTCCTAATAACTTCAGATCTCGCCGGAAGTGAAATTGAGTTTATTCTGAGGTTATTTACCATTCGTATGGCCAGATGTTGAGGGAAATTATATGGCCTCAATATTAGAATGTCTTGATCAAGGATACAATTGTATTTTTTAAGAAAATCGAGCCGAAGTATTCCATTCGACGGAATGGGAAAATCATCATCGACAACATGAAAACTATGTTGTATTAGCATGTTTTCAATTTTGAGATCTGTTTCAACTTTTCCTAAAGTATATTTTATACCATCTCCTAAGCCGGTAAGGCTTATTATAGCATTCGAATTAATGCTAACTTTTTCTATTTCTTACTTTTTAATTACAGAAATATCCGCACCCGTATCAATTAAAAATGTTGATATTTTATTATTTAGTGTGGATCTAGCTAAAATGAAATTGGCAAGATTTAATTTAATATTATATATTTTTCTGTTAATGTTTTTACTTATTGGGCACCTGGGGTGGACTCGTTTTCTGTCTCCTGTATAATATGAACATTTCCTCTGTTTTGTACTCTGTTGTTCTGGTAGTTATTCCTATTATTAGGATTATATCCGCTATTACTATTGTAGCTGTTCCTATATTGCCCGCGTATTCGAAATTGTACGCGTCCATTTGGTTGTCCACGTCTATAGGACTCTCAGCGTCCATTAAATAGCCCGCGTCTACTTCCGAAATGTAGTGTTGCGGATGGTTGACTATTTGATTCAGTGCAGGAGTTTACGAACTGTGCTACCACCTCACTCATGTTGTTGAAAGTTCCCGATTCTATTACTAGTCGAACTCTATCGTTGCTGTATTTTTTATTATCATAGATTCAGCTAGCGTCGCGGTAAGACCATCCGAAATATATGCACACTGTAGCTTTTTTGTAAGCTCTTCGATTTCCTTGGCATATGTATTCGCAGGTTTGGAATTTTGACGAATATTCATCAACTTTGCAGTGATGACATCAACGGATTCACCTTTAACTTTCTTCTTTAGAGATTCTATTACTTGTGGTATCGTCGTTTCTGATCCTGTGATCAGATTTATTGCTGCTCCTTTTAGTTTTGTCTTTATTAAGTTAATTGCAATTACGTCATTGCCATCATTGACACTGCTAAGAAGTTCCAGTGATGCTACAAAACTTATCAAATTTTCGGGAGTACCATCAAAATCTGACACGGTTTTAGATGCGATTCCCAAGAATTCTATTGGTGTTTGTGGCATTTTGTTAGTACCAATATTTTCTGTTTTTACTAACTTCAAGTTATATGAGATTTTCTCATGTAATGTATCAGGCAATTATTTCTATGCCTTTTCTTTTTCAGAGATTTTCAAAATTTTCTCTCTGTTATTTATAAAGAAAGTTTCGGTTTGTTTTTTATGTTCTGAAGTAAGCCGCGAGTAATTTACATTTAGTATTACTCGTATACTCTCCAAACCATTAAGGAGAATGTTTATGTACTTTTTTATAGTTTCTGATGTCGTATGCCTATTAATATTTAGGCTTTTGTACGACTTGTCGAAAACTTCTTTATGAGCACTGATTTTATTTATGATCTGTTGCCATTCCATCTACTAGTAGGCGATGGTGATTATAGGCAATTGATCGAAGATTGTTGGGTTAAAGCTATTTAGCTTTTATTGAAATTGAGCTTTTATTGGAAAAAAAAATTTTTAAATATATAATAGGATTTTGTGGAAGTGTAAACGAATATTATACACTGTCTAAATTTTGTGCAACTGATGTTGCTCTCCTGTATTTTTTCTTAAGTGAGTTTTTGTGTAATTGGTATAATTTTATTGCGATTTGAGACAATAATATTAATATTATCACCATAAGATACCGTCGAATTTAACTTTGGGACCGCACATATTTTATTTTGCTATCTTATTTTGCTATCTAAAGGAAATGCTAACATGGACATGCACTTTAAGAAAACATAGATGTATATACATATAAAATTGTAATTATATATGTAATTATATAATTATATGTAATTGTGATTTTATATATATTTTTTTTCTTTTTTTTAAATATTGTAGAAAAATATATGAACATAGTATTTACAAAATACGATATAAAATTAATTAAATAAATCAAAAGTAAATTTAACATTTTCGGTTAATCAGATATTTTATAAAAATTATTGTATCTTCGTTATCTTAAATTATTAAATTTTCAAAGTAATGTATAAAATTGAACGTGTCCAATTTGGACATAATAATGATCAACATAAATAATAGAAATCTTTTATTTTATTTTAATTTAATTAGATTTATCCAATTATTTGTTTCGTTGTGAAAGCGAATTTTTATTCTTATAATGTCATAATGTTAATGACTTGATGTCTTAGCCTTGAACCGTGGGTTAAGATATCAACATATATCAAAAACAACAACAACAATTGTATATCACACGAGCACACTTTGCTCGTCATATGAAACTGCAGATAAGCCATGCATTTGGCATGTGCAATATTTTAATGCAAAACATTATGAGAATTGAAAATTCGTTTGTGCAAGGTCAGTATTATAATTATTAAAATAATAATTATGGTTGTAAAGCAAGCTGGTATATGGACTTAGTTCAAGGTTACAAGAAAATAAGTCTATCAGCATATACCGGGTTGCTAAGGCAATTACGCAAGTATTGTTCCTTATTTGTTGTTCGTAAATGCATACAATTTCCATGAGAACTGTGACCGTTCCCACGACTAAGCTGAGCGATTTCTAATCGCTACTTTAATGTAGGTTAAGGTATAGGGCAAGGTATAAGGTATAACGTGCATTCGATATACTTCTCCATACCACCATCTGGTATGCATTAGAATGTAAAGGTATAATGAGTAAATTAATAAATTTAGTAAAAGGCTTGTACTCTGACGCGCACTGCTCAGTACTTCACGAAGGGCGTCTCAGCGGGCAAATTCAAATTAAGTCTGGCATCCGACAAGGTTGCATTCTTTCACCTATACTATTTAATATAGTCTTAGACGTGGTTATGTCAGAAGCTATGAGCACAAATCATGGCATCTCATTCGGCCTTCAAAACAAACTTACTGACCTCGATTACGCTGATGACATCTGTTTACTAACACATAACTTTTCCCAGATGCAAATATCGTTAAACAACATCGTAAAGCGTGCACTGGCAGCTGGTCTGTCAATCAATATCAACAAAACCAAGTCTATGCGTCTCAATTCAAACTGCTCAACGAAGTGTCAACTAGATGGCTCCTACATCGAAGATGTACAAAGTTTCTGCTATCTGGGAAGCTACATTTCGAACAACGGCGGTAGTCGGCAAGACATTCAGCACAGGCTATCGAAAGCGAAGCAAGCGTTTGGAACCCTCAACAAAATCTGGCGTTCATCCAACATCACACAACGCACTAAGATACGCCTGTACAATGCAAACGTAAAATCAACTTTACTATATGGTAGTGAGAGTTGGAACTTAACGGCAAGAGACGCACAACAGCTACAAGCCTTTGTCAATCACTGTCTACGACGCATCCTTCATGTATTTTGGCCAGCAACCATAACCAATAACGAGCTCGGGTTCAGAACGAATCAGCCTCTTATAACTGATGAAATAATGATGCGCAAATACAAATGGCTTGGCCATACGTTAAGAAAACTCGCTGATGATATCGCAAGAAATGTCTTAGATTTCAACCCTCAAGGCAGTAGAAGACCAGGGCGTCCGCGCAATACTTGGAAACGACAAACTGAAGCCGAATTAAGAAATGCTAGAAAGAGCTGCAGTGAAACAAAACGTCTTGCATTAGATAGAGTTCAATGGAAACTATTTGTTACGGCCCTCTGTTCCACCTAGGAATAAAAGGATTAAATATAAGGTATAGGGCATTATCGTGGGAATTGTATGTATCAACACCTTGCCAAATTTGTATAAAAACCCAAAATTTTAGTAATAAAATTCAATTCAATTATAGAATTCATTGTGGTCTTAATTCGTTTCAAGTGCTTATTAAAATTCAAGCAAATGGGTTCAAGTGCCTAGTTGCTAAAAACAATAAAATCAAAAACAATTACTCTGAAGTTGGTTCAAGTGCCAAATTCAGCAATTGTAAATAGGAACTGGTTCAAGTGCCGGATTCCTAAGCAACACTGAATCGATTCCAGTGTCGAGTCAGTTTCAATAACAAACGAGTTATTGAACAGAACTTATTTATTATTATATAGTATTTTTGAACTTTTAACATTCACATTTTACAAAATAAAATCATTTAATTAAATTAATCAAACTTTTGCTTACGAAGTCTTCGAAGTTTTTCACTGCACTTAATCTTCGAAGACTTCGAGAACAAAAATTTACAAAAAATTCGAATTTACTTCCAACTTCGAAGACTTCGTTTACTATTCGAAAAATCCGAATATTCGAATAGTAAACGAATGTTTGTTTTATTTTATTTTATTTTATTTATTTTATTACATATTATTAAAAAAAAAATTTGCCTTTTATGTAACTTATATTTGTAATTTATATTAAAAAAATTATATTTATGAAAATTTTAAATATAATATAAAATATATATGTAAGAATATGAAAATATTGATATTTATGGATTTTATTAGTAATGGAAATTTTATAAAAGTTTTCATTTTTCCTTTAAAAAATAAATCACATATTAAAACCTTAAAAATTAATTTTAGAAAAAATGAGTTTTGCTCGTTAATTCATAATTATTTGACCTGTATGAGCTGTGATGATCACGCAGGTAAGCGCAAATTTATTTTTGCATAATGAAATTTCATGTATTTTATATTTTATTAAAAATTTTCATAAGTATAATTTTTTAAATATAAATAATAAATATAAGTTATTTAGGTAAAATGTAAATTTTTTATTTAATATAAATAATATTTAATATTCAATTTTGGTATACAGATGGGTCCAAAATGGAAGAAGGCAGTACGGGAGCAGGAGTTATAGGACCGAAATTCAGCAAAGCAATCGCAATGGGAAAAACTGCATCCATTTTTCAGGCAGAGGTCCATGCCTTAGAGCTATGTGCAAGAGAATGCATACGAAAGGGCACCCGAGGTACCAAAATATGCATCCTTTCAGACAGCCAAGCAGCTCTAAAATCTTTAACAAAATCCTTATTCCAATCAAAGTTGGTCTGGGAATGCTTTCAACTTCTCAGCACCCTAGCATCGAGGAACTATGTTACTCTTATGTGGGTACCGAGACACGAAGAGCATAAGGGCAATGAAATAGCAGACTCCCTAGCAACGAAGGGTGCATGTACTCCTGTCATTGGTCCAGACCCCTTCTACGGGGTAACAAATAGCTTCACAAATAGCTTATTATGTTAACGGGAGAAACAACATCTACTTGAACACTGGAGAGCCCAAACAGGCATGCGACAGTCAAATGATTCATTGATCCTGATCACATCAAAGTTGATGCTATCCTTGACCTTTGCAGAAACCATATTAAAATCTACACTGAACTTCTTACAGGACACTGTAGACTTAATTACCACATGAAGATTATAGGTGTGGTAGAAAGTGACTCCTGTCGACTCTGTCATGAGGAGAAGGAAACATCAGAACATGTTCTATGCAACTGCCCAGTGGTTGCAAGACGTAGACTCGATTACCTTGGAAGCGGGATATTAGTCCCAAGTCAAATAGGTAACATTAAGCCCACAGCAATTACAAGATTTATAAATAGTCTAAAATTGTCCTAGTTGGGCCTTTAGATGCACAATAGATCTTTTAGGTCGGGGTGCTTCAATAGCCTATTACTTAAAAAAAAAATTTAACAATAATATAATTAATAATAATATATATAATAATAAATTTTATATAACAAAATAAAACAAAAAAACATGTTTTTTAATTTTCTGCATAGAATACTAAAAGAAAAACATAAAACCGTACAAGCAAAGCAAATGCTTTCATCCCTCAAATAACACTAGTTTACAAATAATTAAAAGTTTTTTTTTCCAAATACGAAACTTAACATTTTGAGTTACATAACGTTAATATAACTTATTTAGTTTCGCAGCTATAGCTGAAAATGTACAGATGAAAAATATTTTGTTTACGCTGTTTTCAACTTTTTCGATTTTTAATGTAGGACTCCCACAAAAATATTTAAAAGAAATTCTTGTTTTGATTGATGTTAAAAACTGTTTTAGTACAAACATTTCGAGTGGCTTAACATAAAAATCGAATAAAAATTTCAGAAGTTATTCGCCATTTTCCAAACGTCAAACTTCAAACTTTTATATAAAATGCAATATATTAATATTTAATAATATTAATTTTTAATTTATAAATAAAATTTGTACAATTTTACATAATACTGTTTTGATTTGCACTCTAAATTTTAAAAAACAAATTCGAAAAAATGATTTCTCTGATTTGTTAAGAAAAACCACTATTTTGGTCAAATTTGGAAAATGGCGAATAAGTTCTGAATTTTTTATTCGATTTTTATGTTAAGCCACTCGAAACAGTCTTTAACATCAATTAAAAAACGAATTTTTTTAAAATAATTTTGTAAGAGTCCCATCACATTTAAAATCGAAAAAGTTGAAAAAAGCGTAAAAAACACATTTTCATCTGTACATTTTCATCTATAACTGCGAAACTAAATAAGTTACATTAACGTTATGTAACTCAAAATGTTCGTACAAGTTTTCGCCTTTAATTTAATATGTCACGCATAGCTATGGTAACTTCAAAAATAAAGTTACGGGGCCATATGAAGGGTTATGTTTTGAGAAAAGTCAAATTAACGGTTTTTTGCAAATAACTCGAAAACGGCACACAGGAAAAAATAATCGTTGTGATTTTCGAGTTCTACGGAAAATTTCCCTATAGGAAATATAAGTCCCATCTTTGGAAATTTTTGGCTGTAAACTAGTGTAATTTTTGTGATGCATGTTTGTTTGCATTTTGCGCTCTCACTTCAACTTTTGCTTACGAAATCTTCGAACTTTTTCACTGCACTTATACTTCGAAGACTTCGAGACCAAAAAATTACAAAAAATTCGAATTTATTTCCAACTTCGACGATTTCGTTGAAATACGAATATTCGAATAATCGAAGAACTTCGGTTTTTAAAAAAATTCGAATAATGTGAACAGCACTATTAGGTATAATTCATTAGAGTTGCCAATCCAAACTCAATTCAATATATTAAACATAAAAATAGGCATATATTTTCTGTGACGATTATTAAGCCAGATGTACCAAGACTTTTGGCGACTGTGGCATGAAGAGTACCTATCCCAATTACAAGTGCGCAATAAATGGAATAAAATAGAAAAAGACGTCGTAATAGGGCAGTTGGTGTTGATTCGAAATGAACGAGTACCACCAAAACAATGGTCACTTAGTGGCATTATTTACACCCATCCTGGCGCAGACGGTGCAACTCGCGTTATGACGACTAGCACACAAACAACAACTTTGAAAAGGCCGATAAGTAAAATATCTGTTTTACCGATTGCCATTGAAGCAGGGCCTGCGGCTGTTATGCTGCAACAAACCGACTTGAATTTATGTAAAACCCATAGACTGTGGAGCCGCTTGCTTTCCACATCTAGGTGGGAGAAATGTTTAGAATTAAGTCTTATTTCATTTGTTAAAAGGGTTAATATTTTAACACTCTGGCAACCACGCTTTGAAACTACCACATATTTTTCTTTTCTTAAGTCAGTTATTTAAAATCTGTGCGTGGTTGCGGTTATCGGAAGTATAAACGTAAAGTATGTTAATGAATAAATGAAGTATGTACAAATTAAATGTTTGGAGTGATTTATATTCAATATTTTGAACAGAATGACAAAAACAAGATGTTGTGTTTATGCAAAAATCTGATTTATATAGTGCACAATCAAGACACATGCTTTTAATGTTTTTATAAATATTATTGCTAATCACAACTTATTACAACTTTAATTATTTCCTAATAAGTTCGATTATTCTCTTAGAATATATAATTATCTTAATTTATGTTCCCATTTTTAGAAGCTATTTATTATTTTTGTGCTACATTTCGCTCAACTATTCCAATTCCAAACTTTTGACGAATTTTGTAAAACTTGTGCTCCATATTTTAGCTAGGTGTTTAGTGCTCAAAACTCCACTGCCTAGGTAGTTAAATCTGCGTCTTGCCACAGCTCAGACGCACAAAACTTGTTCTGCTGTTTCCTGTTGCTCTTGACAGAGTCGGCAGGAACCTTTTTCAGATCGTACCGCAGTTTATAAGTTGAGAACAGCTTTAGCCTTTTTATGTTCAGGGATAATAAGCTTATTTGACTGCTGCATGCTTTTCTAGGCCCTCCGAAAGTCATTTAAATTTAATTTTTCCCTTTTTGAAGCTGTTATTAAACACCGCCCTTTCATTGCATTCTTACCCCTCATCTCCTGGTATCCATTGCAAGGTCACAGAATTCCTTATCGCTAAGATATTCAGAAAAGTGAAACAATCCTAAATAAACTTGATGTTATACAAGACTACTAGACAAGATTTATGTAAATAGCTTCACGTGATACAAGGCTACTAGTCAAGATGTATGTAACTACCTTGCCGTAATTTACATGCTAGACTATAAGTCAAGATGTATAACTAACTACTTTCTCTACTGAGGAAGAGAGTGTAATTGATTTACTAACTGTTGCAGTCCGGTGCCAAACATCTCTTGTGTGAAAGTATTTCAGACGGCTTCATACCTGTGGTATCCCTACTCTGCAAGAGCCGACACAATTTGGATTCAGCTGACTCTGCAAATTTTCCCAACAAATAGGTATGTCTTAAGTGTTTCGTATTTGTTATTTGTTGGAGCATTTGAAGTAAACTCTTTAACAACCATCACGATATCCTCATTTAAATTTACCACAATCCAGTTGAATATCTCAACATCGTCTCGAATATTGTTTAAGCGAAAGACAGATTCCAATTGTGCCAACCATGTATTTGGATAGGTTTTGTCGAAGTTAGTTGTGTGGTGTCTGCTTGAGCATTCATTGTCTGTTCTACATTCAACGCCATCTTTTTGTGCACTAGTCTGGAACGTAGTTTTTATGAGTAGATTTACATAGAACGTACTTATTTGAATTATTTTTTATTTATTTTTTCCAACTACTTTGAATATTATGCGTTTTTTTTATTACGGAAATATCCAACACGCCGTTTTTATGTTAAATACTAAAACAAATGTCACTTTATTATTTTTTAAGAATAATAATAGAATATAATATAAGAATATAATTTTTACAAAAATGGTAACCAAATATGTGAAAGGGTTGTCAAATTGTTAATGCTGTTGCCACCGTAATAAATATACATGAATTTATAAATTTATTTAATTTTTCAATAAATTTGAAAAGTTTCAAGTAAAATAGAAAATATTTTAAATAAATTATGATCTGTTGTATTTCTTAAAGCAAACAATGCTCTTTAGTTACTTTTTTTTCTGAATGCATGTAACAGATTAGATTTTTATAGTAATAGTAGTAGTTTTATTTTTTTTAATTCATTTTAAAGTTATTATATTACATCGAAATTATATAATAACTATAATATATTTAATTGTAATAAATATACATAAAGCTTACAGCTATGGCATTTTAGCCGTCTGTCGGAAGTTTAGATTAATCTAATAGCTAATTAACTAATAACTAATTAATCTAATTTTTATAAATATTAAATAGATATTCTTACTTATGAAATCAATACAACATAAATATTAAATTAAGTTACTATAACAAAAATAATAGATTTTATATAAGTTAATTTAAAAATCTTTATTAATAATATTTTGCCTATATTTAAATGTAGTTTTAATAAACGCCGTTAACAATCTCCAGTTGGGGCCATTCAGTAACCGTATGGTTTCATTGACATCGAGCGCGTATTTTCCGAAGTACAGCAATCTATGTTCTATAAAAATTGGGCATTCGCCTACTAAGTGTATAACATCGCCTTTCAATTTAAGGTTGCATATCGTACACAGCATGTCTAGACTTTCGTGCAGCACGTAGCACAATCGTAGGAGCTCGCCACGGGTTTTGAAGATTGTCCTAATTGTTTCTATGTCATATTGCTCGTGAAAGTAATTATTGACACCTAGATCATAATTCAACTTACTATATGCATCTCTCGATATACTGTTTCTTGAAAGTAATTATTGACACCTAGATCATAATTCAACTTACTATATGCATCTCTCGATATACTGTTTCTTACCGTTTCTACAAAATTTCTACGTTCTTCAATACTTAGTTTCGTTATTATATTTTTTTGCCACATTTTCCAGTTTTAATTAATACTCAAATCATTAGTTATATTTAACTCGGATGCCAGATTTAACCATTTTTCAAAAAATAATTTTTTTTCATTTATTAGGTACTGCGCTAATGTTTTTTGAATCCTATTGCTTGGCAAATTCCTAACACGATTTATGTAATCAAAATGCAGTTTTAATATTTGGGTATATAGCGTCGGTAGACCAGTTTCTAAATGCACCATATAATTTGGGGTATTTTTCGGCAAACGAAACGTTCTCTTTATATAAAATGTCTGCAATTTTTCTACTGCGTCATATTTATCAACACCCCAGACTTGCGATGCATAATTTAGAACTGACTTAACTGTGGCTTCAAAAACTTTGTATTTTACAGACAGTGACACTTTCGGATTTCCTAAGACATTTTTCCAGGTACAATTAATAGCCAATTCAGCTTCCTTTAATTGATCATCGTTAAGGTACCATTTTTCATCATTTCTTAATCTTCTAGCATGTTTCTTAAATATCATCACTTTTGATTTGTCTGTATTTATAGATAGTCCCCATAAGTTGCAATATCTATTTAATTCATCTATCATATTTTGTAACATTATTGGAGAATCTGCAAACAACACAATATCATCAGCATATAATAGTACTTTTAGCCACATGTTGGCAATCGTAACACCACCAAACAGAAATTTACTTAAATCATCAACGAACAGTGCAAACAATATAGGACTTAAGACACAACCTTGCCTCACTCCGGTACAAGTTTGGAACCATCTCGCAGTACATCTTTCGTCCCATACTGTTGACTCATTGTTCCAGTATAGACTTTGCAGTATTTTCAAAATTTTTGTTGAAAGACCCAGCTGGCTAAGTTTGTAAAATAGTACGTTTTTTTGTATTGTATCGAAAGCAGCTTTAAGATCTATGTAAAAAACATATAACTTCTTGCTTTTTGCAATAAACTCTTGCGCTACACTAGTGATGACGAAAATATTATCTACCGTGGAGTAACCTTTTCGAAATCCAGATTGAAATTCGCTTAATATGTTGTTTTGATCAACCCAATTTTTAATTCTATTATACAAGAGTGTTGTAAATACTTTAGCTGATGTATTAAGAAATGCTATTCTTCTATAATTTTACATTATTTGGGTCACCTTTTTTAAATAGGGGAAATGTTATGCCTTTTTTGTAACTATCAGGTGGGACTGCATTTTCAAATATATAATTGTATGATTCAGCCATACGCTCTATAAATTGTGGCGTGGCATATTTTAAAAACTCAGCTGGAATTCTGTTTTCACCTGTGGCTTTGTTATATTTTAAATTCTGGAGCACTGCATAGACTTCTTCAATCTTTATTGGAGCATCTAAAACTTCATTTATTACATACGGCAGGGCATAACTGAAAGAATTGCTTACTATATTTCTATTTAATTGGTTTTTAAAATGTGCCGCCAAAGCTTCGGCGTCCACTTTAATTCCTTTTATGTGATCTGCACGATTTATTTTTTTAACTCTACTCCAAAATGATTTACTATCAGTTGCTTGGGATATCGACATTGCCATTTCATTAAAATATGACTTCCTTTTCTCATCACACAGCTTTTTGTATTCTCTGTTCACATTTTTGTATTTCTCTAAATCAGCTATATCACCACCTTTTTTTACTGTTTGTAGCCATTTAAATGATTTCTTCCTTGCAGTTTCACATTCAAAGTCATACCATTTTTGTTTCCTATTTATACTCGCCGAATTACCCTGAAACGATTTAGCTGGTTGTTTTACACACTTTTGAAGAATGTCATCTCCTTCCTTCGACGCAAATGTACTACCTTCGCATGCATTATGGGCTTCTTCAAGCTTGTCTTGGTACATATCTTTATATTTATCTTTCCATATCAGTTTCGGTAGCAACTGCATTTTATTTTTATTTGAATTAGAGGCATCTAGATTTGCCATAATTTCCAGTGGCTGATGATCCGAGTATATCATGTCACGTATTTGAAATTCTTCAGTTATTATTAACCATATTCCCTTTAACCATGCGGCCATTTAACACGGTGACACCAAAGGAATTGCAAATTTCTAGTAATTGTTTGCCATATCTATCTACAATTGTATCCATTGCTACTCTGTGGCGCAATACTTCAGCCCACTGCATATTTGGGCTGAATTCCAGACATTGTTCTTCGCCTATTCGTGCATTGAAGTCACCTATTATCATGACATTTTCGTTCTGAGCTTCCACTAATATTTCACATAAGTTATTGAGATCATTTAGCCAGTTATTGCAATTTAGGTAAACTGGGATTATATATAACTTTTGATTATTAGTGGTTATCTCGATTATTGTTGAGTTCATAATGTGCTTGTACACCACAGTACCGCAAAATTGCAATTGCTTTCGTACACCATACAATTTTCCTCCATTGGCTCGACCTCTATTTGTTGTTCTTGTTGCAGGCACCCAATGAAGATTGTATTTTATAAAAGTGTTTTCAGTATAATCTATCTTACTTACTAAAAATGTTTCAAATAAAACAAATATATCGAATTTTTTAATATACTTCATAAATTCTATAAACTTATACTTATTTGCTAAACCAGCTACATTATACGATAATATTTTAAATTTATATGCTAATTTAGTGTCTGACCTGGCGGCATTTGCATTTTTTTGAGCTCCACAGTATTTAATTTTTTGTTTGACATCTTTAACGATTTCCTTTTTTACAAACAGTTTTTTGGCTGATTTATTTTTTTAAAAAGCTTGTTGTTCTCGAGCACTTCTTCCACTTCCATCTCACCATACAATTGCTTTAATTGCTCAACAGCGTCACCACCTTTGCACTTTAGTTTCTTATTTTTATCAAAGTGCATCCATTTTCCTGATATATTTATACTGTCATTTTTAACATAAATTTTGTGAGTCTTTCTGATGGCTTCAAGATCTCTTTTCAGCTGTAATAAAGCTGATTTATTTTCCTGTCTAGTCAAGCTCAAGTCCTTTTCAATATAAATCGGAGTGCCATGCAGTTTTTACCATTTGTTAAGACATCTTTTGCCATTTCAGATGTTTCCAATTCTGCAATTACACTCACTTTATTTTTCTTTTTAAATATTACTTTTGTGTCTCGAACTTTAATACTTGTTATAGCCATTTTATCTCGGAAAATTGCCTCCACATCACTTTTTTTGCCTTATCTTTTAGTAAATCTTTCAATAGTACATTACGACTCTTACTTTGTTCGACAAGTCTTTCAATCTCCCTCCTGTCCTCATTTCTATCATTTCTTAATTATTCTAATTCCAGTTTTAGCCTTTGATTCTCGTTCTCCAATTTTTCCATTTTCACAGACACGTTGCCTATCTGTTCTTTAAGTTCGCCTATGTCACTCTTTGATGCTAGCGTAGCTATTTGGGAATCAAAGTTGTTACTCAAGCCTGCAATATTCGATTCGAATTTATCCGTCATTTGCTGAATAGCCAGCATAACATCAACGAGCGATAAGTCTGGCGAAAGCTCAGATCGCATACGTTTTTCTTGCCTCTGTGCTTGGCTATTCGGTGTGCACAGGACCGATTTACTAGTGGCGATCTACATGTAACCAGTGTGAAATGGTTATCTGAAATAAAAATTGGTTAATTTTTATTAAATATATTAAATGTAAACAACTTACCCAAAACTCATTCCCGCATTAACGCAAGTGCACCACATGAATCAATCTAAAAATACATAAAAATATATTCACAAGAAATATAAAATATATTTAAATAAATAAGTAATACAAATACCTTATTTATTTATTATTTATATTTTTTTAATATTTTAATATTTATTTTCTTTTAATAAATAAATATACCATACATATTAAAGGTAAACACGTTTCAAACAAAACAAATTCACAACACAAGAAATGTCAAAATAGCTTTTGTGCAAACTACTTTATGCAAAAATTGATGCGCGCGCATATTATTAAAAGGACTACGGCTCAAAACAGCAACGGTGACAAAAATGCAAACCAACTGTAGTTAAAGCATTTGCACTACATTACAGTTTCGCAAATGCGTGTATAAGACGACGCATTTGTTCAGAAAAGACACTTTGTGATCGACACTCAAAGCCATCAGGAGCACGCTGAGGCACTAAGGAATAAACACTCGAAGTCATCAGAAGTTGACTGGTATAATCAACTTTTAAAGACAGTACACGGATATTAGTGGAGCTAAGTATAATAGAAAAACTTAATCATTTTTCTTTTATATATCGAATTTTATCCTTCCCACTGCAACATATAGAAGCGCGAACACGTTTATAACTTGCTATTAAATCCTTATGTAAGCGTGAACACGTTTATATCCTTTCCACTGCACCGTATATAAGCCTGAACACGTTAATAGTTATCTTGCTAATACAACCTTATATAAACATGAACGCGTTTCATCCTTTTCCACTGCAACGTAGATAACCGTGAACACGTTTACATCTTCCTACTAAACCTTATATAGGCTTGGACATGTTTATACATCACTATTAGGCTTTTTCGGTGGCTCACAAATATGACAAAAAACAGCAAGTTACTGGCCTATACTGGCCGAAATGTACACAAAACAACAACACTATTTTCTTTACCTCGGCCAGTACAGGTATACTGGCCAAACACATGAGCCAGTAAGCAAAAAAAGTGTTATCAACGCATTCAGCAAACTATTGTGAGCCTTGTAAGGACGGAAATTTTTACACCACATTTGCGCCTACATAAATATAAACCGAAATTCATTAATATTTATTTTCACTAATACTAAATTCACTAATATTTATTTTTATTTGAAATATTAAAAATCAAATAATTTTACAAAATTATTATTAAAATCCTAATTTTATTAATAAGTTATATATATTTATCTAAATAAATTTTATTAAATTTAAAACAAAAGAAAAATAAACGCGCACATGTAACAAAGTAAATCCAACAAACATTTACAAACAACGAGAAATGTCAAAGCATGAAAGTTTTTGTTGAACAAAACACAAAGTATACGAGAACAGCACAAAAAGCACAAAAAAGTAACACAAATAGTACAAAATATATAGCAAAAAGATCAAAGCTCCAGCATATTCTGTATAAAAAACGCGCATTTGATACGATCGAGGACTTGGATTTTCAATTTGAAAGTATGCTGGCTTATTCAGTCTACTGGTTCATTAAACCAAAACCTGGCTCAGTCAGCCAAAGTAGTATAGACCTGGTCTATATTTGTTTTCCCTTGACCTTGTTCATTCAGCCAAATTATTATATTTCTTAGCCCAGGGCATCCGTCGTTTACGAAAGAAGAAGAGAAACCCAGGCCGCCACATGGTCCTGCCAGGAGTCTTCTCAAACATAAACCAAAGCCAACCGCAGAAGCATCGTTATCTTATACAACAGTGGTCTCGTGTACAATTCATGTATTCAGGAAACATAAGTTCACCTCTATGATATAATCACGCGCTGGAATAATAATTTCTTCGATGGTTTTCCACCCACTGCCACATCCACCCCCTATACAAAATTTTCATATTAAATCGTTTATTATCGTTAAAAAAACCTTTTACGCTTATTGACCTATATATATATATATGACGTACATAGCAACACAACTTCATGCAAAAAATGGGCGTGATCCGCCTATTAGTTCCTAAGTTATTTGCAGTTTTATGCAATTTTAGCGAAATTACGATTTCGCAAAAATTGAGCCAACTTTAAACCCTTATAGCTTTTTTACTATTTATTCAAAAATAATCATTTTTGATTTTTTTTAAAGCTTTGAATATTGTTATTCATTATGTGCAAAAAAAATTCAATTTTAATTATCAATAAAATTTTATTAGCGAAATTGCACAAAAAGTCAATAATTTTTTCATGGTCATTTTCATTATTTCCTACTGTTGGGGCCTCAAGAGTTTTTGAAACCACTAACGACAACAAAACTAGAAAACAAAACGAAGTTTTTAAAGAAAGACCGACTCGTTTGAACTTTTACAAGAGACTAATTTTATTTTTAATTTCATAGTATTTTATAATAAAAAAGGGTTGCCAACTGCAACCAAAAAATAAGTAAACAAAATATTCCAAATTAATATTAAATTTTAATAGAAAAATATAAAGCCAATCACGAACATTCTCCCCCCATTGGAACGGTCGCGTTCCAAGAGAGATCATTTAAAGGCAGGATACAGAGCTTCGTGACAGTGCGTCTAAAAACACCATGTTTTGTGCGCACTACCGCTACACGAATGACACCATCAGGACCAGATATGACTTCAATAACTCTACCGAGCGGCCAGCGAAATGGTGGGAGATTGTCATCCTTTAAAAGAACTATTGCACCAAGTGATATATTTGGAGTCGGCCTTCGCCATTTTGATCGCTCTTGTAGCTGTGTAAGATATTCGGTACTCCAGCGTTTCCAAAAAATTTGTTGAATATATGAAATGCGCTGCCAGCGATCAAGCCGGTTAACATTCACGACCGTAGTGTCAGGCTCAATGATTGATGTTAACGGGGCACCGATTAGAAAGTGAGCAGGTGTGAGAACATCAAGATCTTCCGGACATTCTGAAAGCGGGCAGAGCGGACGAGAGTTGATAATAGCAGCAATTTGGCAAACCAAAGTGCGTAGTTCATCGAAGTCTAAAACTGCTAAGCCAACCGCTCGACAAAAGTGATATTTGGCTGTTTTTACGGCAGCTTCCCAGAGACCGCCGAAATGTGGCGATCCAGGAGGTATGAATTTCCATTCGATGCTGTCACTGAGACATTGATGGTGAAGCAGCTCATGATGTTTTTGAGTAAAGAAAAGTCTCCTGAGCTCAGCAAGCTGATTTTTGGCACCGCAAAAATTTGTAGCATTATCTGACTAAATGATTTTTGGTTTGCCACGAGTTAAAATAAAACGCTGTAATGCGGCTAGAAATGCTGATGTTGTTAAATCCTTGACCAATTCAAGATGGACAGCTTTGGTCGCGAAACAAATGAATAAACAAACATAGCATTTGATTGGAGACTTATTGCGAATTTCGGACTTGTAATAAAAAGGACCACAAAAGTCTGTGCCAGTAATGATGAAAGCACGATTAGCATTAACACGATCTTTTGGTAATTGTCCCATGATATGCCTTGCAGTTATTGGTTTCGCTCGGAAACATATAATACATTGGTTGATGACCTTGGATACTAGCTTTCTACCTCCTATTGGCCAATATTGGAGACGCATTGAAGCAAGCAATGATTGTGGACCTGCATGCAGCATTTTGCGATGAAAATGATTTATGATTGAAACAGTGAGCGGATGATGCTTAGGTAGTATAATTGGATGTTGTGCATTAAAGTCTAGGTTAGAGTTTTTTAATCGTCCACCAACACGAAGTAGACCAAGATCATCTAAAAATGGACTTAAGGAGAATAAGTTACTTGAGCAACTAATTGATTTTTTGCATTCCAAATTATAATATTCATTCCATAAATTCGCCTTTTGTACTGTTCGAATTAATATGAATGTACCTTGCTGTATGTTATTAGCTGTTAAAATAGTAGATCGCTCCTTGCTGATGAATTTGTGGACATACCCAAATATACGTTGTATTTTGTAAAAATTGTTGATAAATTTCCAATTAATCGAAATGTCATTTGTTTTTACAGTTGAAATAAGAACTGTCTTGCGTTTTTCAGGCAAATCATACAGCAGGGGATAATTCATAGGCCAATTGTTTCGATCTCCAAGCAAGAATGGAGGTCCACATTGCCAAAGTGATGAAGTTAAAAGTTCGTCTGGAGTCGCTCCCTTAGAAAGGATGTCTGCGGGATTTAAATCAGTGGGAATATGATGCCATGTCATCCATTTAGTCAAATGTTGAATTTTGCTCACTCGATTGGCCACGAATACATTGAAGGTAGACGGTTCAGATCGGATCCAGGATAACACTATAGATGAGTCAGACCAACAGTGAATTTCAGCGTTAAATATATTGAGACTTGAAATTTGGTGAATTAGTTGAGCTAATAAAGCTGCGGCACATAATTCTAATTTTGGAACTGTCAATGTTTTTAATGGTGCTATTCGAGACTTTGAACAAAGCAAATTGGCAGACGCAGAACTTCCGTGGTTCGAAACAACATAGATGCAAACGCCATATGCGTTCAAACTAGCATCACAAAAGGCATGTAATTCGAGTGATGCATGAGAGATTGAAACACAACGAGGAAATTCTAGTCTTTGAATTATATGGAGACGATTGTAGAGGTCAGTCCATGCAGTGTGGAGTTGATTCGGAAGGCTCTCGTCCCAGTCGAGTGTGTGTTTCCATAAACACTGTAAAAATATTTTTGCCTTTGATATCAAGCGACCAACAAGACCAAGCGGGTCATAAAGCCGGGCAATAACGGAAAGCACAGAGCGCTTTGTAGTACGCCTTGAGTGTTGATGTGGTGCAAAGGTAAATAAAAATTTATCATTGGTTGGATCCCACAGCAGACCAAGAGTTTTTGTTAATTCGCTGCCGTCATCGAAATTAAGCAATGGCTCTCTATCGTCTTCTGGAATATCATCAAGTGCAGATAATTGATTTGAACACCATTTCCTTAGTTTGAAATTCCCTTTATTGAGCAATGCAGTGGTTTGTCTCACAATGTCTTGAACATCATCAATGCAATTGCCACCGGAGATTAAGGCATCAACATAAAAATCTCGAAGAGTAATTTTGGAACCAATAGGAAAGTTTAATGATTCATCAACTGCTAATTGCTGCATAGCACGGACTGCCAGGAATGCTGCTGGCTTTGTGCCATAAGTCACCGTATCAAGCTTAAATACTTTCAATGGTTCTTGCATGTCATTTCTCCGAAGTATACACTGTAAAAAGTTATCCGGGCGTGTGACTCGAACACCACGATACATTTTGCAAATATCCGCAGTTACTGCAATAGGAAAAGATCGAAAACGAATGAGTAAGTCAATGAGATTTGGTTGAATTGTAGGACCCGACATTAATATATCATTTAAAGAGTATCCCGTGGAAGTGGCTGCTGACCCATCAAATACAACACGTAGTTTTGTGGATGAACTTGATTCTTTGATGACGCAATGATGTGGCAAAAAATACGTGGGACTAGTTAATTCTTCATCAGTTAATGGTGACATGTGATTAAGCTGCAGATACTCTTTTATAAATGCACTATATTGTGTCTTTAGATCAGTGTTTCGTTGTAGTTTGCGTTCCAGATTATAAAAACGACGTGCAGCTTGTTGATATGAGTCACCAAGTAGTTGAATATCTAATTTCAATGGTAAGCGAACTGAGTACTCACCAGTTACCAATCGAGAAAAGTGTGCTTGGAAATGGGCTTGACAATCTAAATGCTCTTTCGTAATTTTGATTACAGGATCAAAACAACTTTCTAGCTCCCAAAATTTTCTTACTTGTAGATCCAAGGAGTGATACCGATCATCCGGAGTTGATGACTTTTTAAATGTGGCTAGTGACGATGATATTGAAGAATGCTGGTTACCTCCGGAAACTACCCAACCAAAAAGCGTTTTTTGTAATACTGGTAATTGAGGCGCTAAACGGATTTGACCTATACATAGTAGATCGAAAAAGAGAACTGCACCAATAAGAATATCAATACGTTGTGATTTATAGAATGCTGGATCAGCTAGTTGAAGATTTTTTGGAATATTCCAATCAGTTGTATTAACGTTTGTGCTGGGATGTTGATTAATAATTTTAGAAGTAATCACTGCGGTGATGCTACTGGTGTAATTGCCAAAACGTAATTTTATGGATAACTCAGTAGTGTTGTCAGCGACAAAATCTCCATATGTAATACCTGATATTACTGTGGCACATTTTGTTGTTTTAAGTTGAAGTGTGTTGGCAAGTGATTTTGTAATAAAGTGTAATTGCGATGCTGAATCCAGAAGAGCACGGCATGGTATATAAGAGCCAACACGATTTCTTATTAATATGATTGCAGTTGCAAGAAGCACACATTCACTTGAAGGATAATTTTGGGTTAGTTGCGACGCGTTTGTTGAAACTAAGTAAGCCTGCACTTTAGATTTAGTATTTGACGTCGGATTAACTATTGGTACATCATTAGATGAAGAAAAGGTACTGTCATTAATACGATCATTTAAATGCAAGAGCGTGTGGTGAGGTCTTGAGCAAATACGACAAAACGAAGACTTGCATTGTTTTAATTGATGTCCCTTTTTTAGACAATTTAAACAAAGGCTAAGTTTTCTGGCTTCAGTTAGACGAAGTTTTGGAGAAAGATTTGTAAATTGACAACAGGAGTAAACGAAATGATCATCACTTTCACAAAATGTACATCCCTTTGAGTTTGTTGCTATGAACACTTTTCTGGCAATTGGATGGAGATTGATTTGCTTAGTTTTGTTATGTGCTGAAAATTTTGTGGCGTAATCAACATGCTCCAAAGTTTTACATCTTTTATCAAGAAAATCTGCCATTTGATCCCACGTAGGTATTGCATCAATTGAAGCCTTTTCTTCCCATTTTGCTTGAGATGCAGGATCTAGCCTTTGCGAAACAAGATGTACTATGAGACCATCAGCAATTTGTTCCTTGCTGCCCAGCGTGCTCAATGCATGTAGGTGTGAATTCATTTTATCACTAAGGCGTCGCAGATCAACAACGGCGTTTGGTTCAACACGTCGCAACCCAAATATTTCCTTTATGTGTGCCTGAAAGATTAATCTTTTGTTATCAAATCTTTTAGATAATAATAAAAGTGACTTAGCATAGTTAGCGTCACTGACTTCAAGCGACTTTATTGCATCTAGCGCTGAGCCCTTCAAACAAGATCTTAAGTGCTGAAGCTTTTCGAGATTGCTGAGTTCAATGCTTTCATCAACAATTGTTCCAAACATTGAAATGAAACGCGGCCAGTCCTTGATGTCACCACTGAAGGTCGGGAGTTGAAGTTCTGGCAGCCTTGAACGCGAGTATTTAACATTAATAGAAGGAGTCTCATCGTTCGATAGAAATCTACTAGTTGAATTTTTGATATTCGTTTGACGATGGGACAGCTCTATCATGATCGCGGATTTAATGTCAATATATTTCTGTTCAAAGTTATCTCGCATCTCACTTTCCAGTTCATGGAAGTCTTCCTGTTCGAGACTAGATTAAGCTGCGTCAAACTTAGTGTTGAGTTGTTGAAGAGAGTCGATGTAGAGTTGTAGTTGCACTTCATGGCAATTACTCAAAAATTCAGCAGACAACTTTTTTTCCAAATCCTTTAGTTGTGTTCCTAGACGTGAACATTTTAATTTTAAAAATGTTGATGCCTCTATCTTATCTCCTTCCATTATTAATGTTCGTTAACAGATGCAAGTAATTGAGATCAACTACAAAAAATATAGATAATTCGCAGTCGAACCGTTTGAATGATTCGCACAACTGTTGTTTTTTTTGTTTTGTAAAAAATTGGTTGATGCGGCGCTGCCGACGCAAATGAAGTACCGCAAACCAAATGTTCAAATAAACCCGCACAAAAATTCGCAACCGAATCGCGTGAGTTTTTTTTCTTTTTTATTTTCAAAATGATGCAACCGAAACAAGTAAAAAATTGGTTGATGCGGCGCTGCCGACGCAGCTGTAATGCCGAAAACCAAAACTGTAATGTTCAAATAAACGCACACAAAAATTCGCAACCGAATCGTGCAATTCTGTTTTGTAAAAAATTGGTTGATGCGGCGCTGCCGACACAAATGAAGTACCGCAAACCAACTGTTCAAATAAACCCGCACAAAAATTCGCAACCGAATCGCGAGAGTTTTTTTCTTTTTTGCAAAATGATGCAACCGAAACAAGTAAAAAATTGGTTGATGCGGCGCTGCCGACGCAGCTGTAATACCGCAAACCAAAACTGTAATGTTCAAATAAACGACAACAAAAATTCGCAACCGAATCGTGCAATTTTCAATACAATAAATGTTTTGAAAATAAAAGAAAAACACTAAAGTGATCAACGTGATCACGTCGGGGTCACCAAAATGTTGGGGCCTCAAGAGTTTTTGAAACCACTAACGACAACAAAACTAGAAAACAAAACGAAGTTTTTAAAGAAAGACCGACTCGTTTGAACTTTTACAAGAGACTAATTTTATTTTTAATTTCATAGTATCTTATAATAAAAAAGGGTTGCCAACTGCAACCAAAAAATAAGTAAACAAAATATTCCAAATTAATATTAAATTTTAATAGAAAAATATAAAGCCAATCACGAACACCTACTAATAGCTAAATAGTTAAACTTTACAACAAGAAAAAAATTGGCCTGCGCACTCTATGTTTTACACCTATTTCAGGCCTCAGAAACCAGCGAAAAATTACGAAAAATATGACCTTTAATAAACCCCATTTATTTCAACAACAAATTCAAAAAGTAATAACAAAAAGACATTTATAATTTTATAAATATTTAATTTATTTATATTTTAAATTTTAACTGAATCGGTTAAAAAACAACGAAGTTATAACACATTATGTTCAGACGCATTTGAACATTTCGGGCTGAGGATACCCGACCAAAATTTATATTTTTCAACGAATATTGAAATCATATGTCAAAAATAATATGTAAATAAAAATTCAAACGAAATTCAAATATTTCATAAATTTGAAAATCGGAAAAAAAGAAAAATTTCAGTATTTTATTTTGAAATTTTCAACATTTTTACTATTTATTTTAATTTTGTATATAATTTAATTTTCAATTTATGTTTAATTTAATTTATAAACATAATGTAACTTGCTTGCTTTATGCTGTTTTTGCTATGAACAATGATCTTCAGTACAACAATATATAATGTTCCTTACCACTGGTGGGGGAAACAATAGGTATATAGATTTTATTTAAAATCAAGATAAAATGCAACCATAAATAATTTTATAGTGTAAGATATACAATAATTTAATTCGCACAAATTGCTTACTAAACAATAGGTGCGAGCGATTAACTTATGACCTAATTCTTAATTTTTTGTTGGTTCGTCAACATTATGCCGGCTCTGGGTTGGTATTAAGAACTGGGCCCTGTTGCACCAACACTTTTCACTTTGCACTTTGCAAATTTTTATGAGTTTTTGAGCATTTTTCTCTCAGTGAGAACATAAATCATTAATTTGAGAATTGAGTTATGCCATTGAGTAAAAATATTATAAAGTCACAATCACGGTTGCCACTTATGGTACTTTAGTACCAAAATTGGTACTTTTTTTTTTTTTTTTCGTTTGGTACTCATGTTCAAAAAATGGTACATTTTTGACGACCCAACTTTATTGTGGATATTTCCAATTAATTTTTTTTATAAAATGCAACTTTGCACTATTTAATATTTTGTTCATTTATAACACATATGAAAAACACAGAACGAGAAAACAAAAACGTCCAAAAAAATTTTGGACCTTTTTTTACAGAAATGGTACCTTTTTAAACCAATTTTGGTACAGAAAAAAAATTCCAAGTGGCAACCGTGGTCACAATGCCATAGAAATTAATTTTTGTTCTAGCAAAGAGTATATATACATAGAGTGTGCATCACTCAAAAAATCTTAAAAATGAAGTAAGGGCAATTTCACAAAAATCGGTCGCAGAAATCGGGGAAATAGTATTTGAGTTATTTTTGTGTCACATGGACTCGTTGTTGGTATTTTTATGTAAAAAGGTGCATTTAACAATTGAGAAATCAAGAACAGCAACTAATGAAAATATCAAAGCAATAAATGTCTGCAAAAATACCAAAAAACTTATTTTTTGTTCACAATCCATTTTTTTTCTTCATTATAGAATTTTCCGAAATTTTTATTTTCAAGTTTAACTGAAACACATTTGTATAGAAGTAAACAGCACAGTATATTTTGTAAATTATTGTATGTTATTCGCAATTTTATGAAATTTTGGCGAAATTTGAACCCTTATAATTTTTTATCTACTAATTGAAAAATGATCATTTTTTTATATTTTTTAGAGTTTAGGATATTATTATTTTTAAGTAAAAATATGTTTAAATTTTATTAACAGTAAAATTTTAAAAGTGACAATTCGCAAAATTCATACATATTTTTATGGATTTTTTTACTTCTATCTTCGACATCAAAAAAAATATATCCAAGTTTTTTTATAAAATTGTTCCTACTAATTTTATAACTTACCACACCCTTGTACTATTAATCGGTGGGCGCCTATTAAATCACTTCAACCTGACTTCAAAAATAGTGCTTTTCATTTCGTGCAAAATAAATGTCAAAATTTAAAAGAAATCGATAAAGAAAATGCTGTAATGGTTTTCGATGAAATAGTTATCAAACCAGGATTAAAATATAATGAGAAGCTAGACATAATTGATGGAGTTGAGGACAATGGATTTTTCAGATCTCCAACTATAGCAAAACATATTTGTGTGTTTATGGTTAAAGGTCTGACCACAAACTGGTCATTTATTTTTAATTATTTTTATTCCAGCAATGGATTATCAGGTGAATGCCTTTCAAACATTATATTTGAAAATTTAAATAATTTAAATGAAATGGGTATCAAAATTCGTGCACTAATATGTGATCAAGGGTTTTCAAATAGAAAATGTTATTCCATCTTTGGTGCTGGAATCCACAATCCATACTTTTTTCATAACAATTTAAAAGTTTATTGCTTCTTTGGTTTCCCTCACTTGATAAAATCCTTGCGAAATAGTTTTAGTAAGTGTGATTTTAATACTCCTGATGGTCTTGCAAGTTTTGCTGTTGTGCGTGAATTGTGGGAACATGAAGAAATTCAACTACCAAGATGTGCCCAAAATTAATAAGACAACATATATTTCCTAACTCTTTTGAAAAAACGAGAGCAAAATTTGCAACACAAGTATTTAGCAAAACTGTTGTAGCTGCTATTAAAACCGTTGTAGATACATCTAGTTTTAAAAAAAGCACTATAGAAGTTGCATTGGCAACTGCACATTTCATACAAAAAATTGATCGAATATTTGATTGTGTGAATAGCTGTTCTTTATATGCTAACAATTCTTTTAGATCAGCAATCCAATTGGAAAATGAAAGTTTTAATTTTATTAAATACTTCCTAAATTATATTAAACAGGTGTCTTTAGCAGATACATCAAAGAAAGTGTTTTTTTTTAGAAGGACTTTGTTATTAGCAGATGACATTTTAAAGTCCTCAACTGAAATTTATTTTTTAATGACAAAGCGTTTAAATCAAGATAGTCTTGAAAATATTTTTGCAATTCTTCGTCAAAAAGGAGGCAATAACTCAAACCCCACAGCAAGTGAATTAAATAATATTTTAGCGAAAGTTATGAATTGTAAAATTATTCAGTTAAGTTATGTAGCCAATGGTGAAATAAGTGAGGATAATGATAACAAGTGCCTTGATGATGTGCTTTCTTTTTCTTTGATAGAACTCGATGAAAATAACTCTAGGGTGTCTAGTAACTGTGCAGTAGAAGCCTACTCTGATCTAGAGTGCAATGACATCGAAAATTGCATTATATCAGATGCATTTTCCAATTCAAAGAATATAAATATTGATTTATTGTCTTTAAGATACACAATAGGGTACGTAGCTAAAAAAATACTTTCAAAACTAAATTGTGAAGCTTGCAATATAAACTTAAAAAAAAGGGATGAAATTTTGACTGCTCCAAGTGAGCTTTTCATCTACTATAAAAATTATAATTCTCTTTCAAATTTCGGTAACCTGTTTGCGCCATCAGAAAGTTTTTTCAATGTTTCTTGTAAACATGTCGAGGTTTTTAAAAATGTATTAAAAAATAAACCAGATGCAATTAGCATTAAAAGTTTAATAATAGAAATGTGCAAAAAAAAACCCCTCAGTGGTTTAATGGGCCCTGTAATGAACATTTAATCCAGCTTCTTGATTTTTTAATTCTGCTTTTACTTTGTAAGCATTGCTTGTGGGCCTTAGAGAAGTCTAAAATCAATAAACATTTCTAAAATGAATATGAAATTAAGTTAGCACTTAATATAAGATCAATTAATACAACTCTTATTAACAATAATGTAAAAGAACTTAGCCGGAATTTAGTCATAAAAATATATAGTGAATTTATATTTTTTTTTGAATCTTAAGAATAAGATATTATTAAAATAATTTGTATTAATAAATAACCAAACATTGTAAAATAGACGATTATATTCTTAGAATTAATTAAGTTAAGCAAGTGTCAAATTAGCGAATATTATATAAGTACATATTTTACATTCTTAGAATTAAATTAAATTGTAATATTGCAAGTATTAGTAAAATAACAAAGAACAAAACATACAAAATAGTTTAATAAACGAAATATAAACACATTTAAATATACATACAAATTAAAGAAAACGAACATAATAAAAAATGCATATATGTATAATCAATCAATTAATCAATTTTGATATAATCGCCATATATACATCTTATAATGCACAAACCTACATGTATATGTCGCATAAACACATACATATAGTAAAGCATCACAAGTTGTACATAATTAACTATTACATAGCAGTTTTAATATAACATTATAACAATGCATACGTTCCCACACATATATGTACATATACATACATATGCGGCACCGCTAAGTCTACAGCGCATTTGATATCATATACCCAAATGCTAGCATATGACATCAAACAACACCGGCAAGAATTATGTAATCCTAAGCTAAACACAACAACAAACTATATGGTGTAAATACCTTCACATAATGATGTGAATAATGTAAAACATAACCGTTTACATTAAGATAATTATTAGAAATGGATACGAAAACACCCACACACACAAATGAAAACATTATAATGATATTTCCATTCATAATGAGAACATTTCCACATCCACCTCCAACATACATAATGCAAATATAATACAAATAACGTAGTATTATATTTACATATCAGAATATCAATAAAAATATATTTATAAAATATATATAGAACTTACAAATTTTAAGATGTAAATATTTAAAATCATATAAAAAATACATATCAAGAATATTGAAAATACATATCAAGAATATTAAAAATTGAAAATATTAAAAATTGAAAATATATATTAAAATTTCTATATATTCGTCCAAACCTAATTCAGTCATTTAAATCGTCAGTCTTTTATAATGGGATTTTCTATATATTGGTATAAACCAACAAAGTAAACTACAGTCAATGGTTTCCATTGACGCGTTTCGTCCGGTAACCAACCGGACTCATCAGAATGGCTTGAAGTTTGTGTATATATGTCATTCAGTAGTTCAATAAAAATATTTAAATAAATAAATACAAATTTTAATAAGTAAATTAAATGAAAAATAAACTTACATTATTTATATTATTATATATGCCAAATTAGAAGATATATAAAAAACACTATCTTTGAAAAAACATAATAAAACTTTATTTGAAAACACATCACATTATACGCATTGACATGCGCACACTATAAAAACCAAAAAGCAACTAAAAGTTGCAACTAAAAAACTCAAACAGTATGGCTGTCTCGACATTCCAGAATTTACAAAAACAAAAAACAAAAACGCAGACAAAAAAACATACAAATACAGACATGAACATACCAGGTATAAAACCAAACAACTACGTAATTTTTGAAATGTCCGCCATGAAACTGTTTTATTTTATTTTATTTTTAAAAATTAAAACGATGTGTTATATAATAAAATAAAATATAAATATAAATAAATATTACTAAATATTTCAAGTAAATATCTAATATTAAATAAAGATATATTAAAACATTTAATAATAATAAAATACATATGAAATATTAAATTATTCAAATTATTATAAAACATAAATAATTAAATTCATTAAAATAATTAAATTAAAATATTAAAATAGTTAAATAATTTAAAATTACTTTAAAATTACTGATATCAGATAATAACCGCAGCCCTATACAATCAATATTACTCACACGGTATCAACCGTAATATTATAATATATCCTGTACAACACAAACAGTTCTTATCTAATGTAAACCTATCCAAAAAAATATATACATGATACATAATACTTAATAATTAATTAATTAATATGCCAAATAACTATCAAGATACAAGATAGGAAGAAATCCCATATATAGTATCAACTATAAATTTAGGATCCCCCCCATCAGGCACTCAACACCATTCAACACATTATATATCCTCAAAAAAAATCTCATCTAATATAAAAATTATTAAAATTCAATACTAAAAAATCTAATCCCTCATAAGTATTAATAATCATCGAATTACTCAACAAATATTCATCTCTTCTTGGTATCAACCAATAATAGAGAATCCATCCGCCAAGCAAAGCAACAACCATCAATCCATAAAAATTATATACATAACAATTATAATAATGTTATAAAATTATAAAACTATACAATCCCTAATGTAAAGTCTATTATGATTCTAAATACAAAGCATATAAAGAGACAAATAGAATATCCAGTTGACAAATCCCATCTCATAGTATCAACCATTAATCAAGGATTCCTCCACTAAACATCCCACTCCCCTCCACACACACATCATATATTATCCAAAAAAATGATCCCTCTTCATATATTCAAGAAATCATGTTTCCAGACATCACAATAAACAATACCTATCAAAATATATATCCGCATAATGCTTCAATATATATTATGGTGTTCAACCATATACCTAAAATAGTACATATAAATTGCTAAAGCATGACCGACGTATGATAAACATACGTTGCATTAATATATATAATAAAATAAACTTAATAAAATTAAATAAGCCTTAAAAATTCAAATAATTAAAATTACGTGCACATCAATATATACAAAAACATATAAACATAATCAACCCCCCATTTATAGAGTAGAAATCTGAAAACAAACTCAATTTGCTAAGTAGACCTGTGGGGGCGCGGGTAACAATGTTACATGAAATAGAGAGCACAATGAATTTCTCTACAACGCTCTATAACATAGTGAGCACGTGCATGTAAGTTTTTTGTTATGATTTTGTTTCCTTGTACTCTATTTTGTACCCTTGTGTATTTTTATTTCATTGAAACTAAATATCACTTTTCAGCACCAAATTTAAATAGAGGAATATATTCTATTTTATGGTCATAGGCATAGGCATATGAACATATTATTATTTTTGTTTCAGAACTTCCTAGAAATAAAGGCTACTCATGTTTTTTTTAATGAATTAAAACTAATCATTTTGGATTTATTCTCGTATATTCCTTACATTCCCATATAGATATATACATATATACGTATATGTAATATACGTAGAGAAATAGATTTTTGGCCCCAAATACGGAAAGAAGATGAGGTTGTAACTGCACCATCAGAATTGGTTAAACATTTTTATATATTTATTCTTTTTATTTATTTATTTATTAACATATGAAGCTCATAATATATACATACATACATATGTGTATACTGAAGCAATTAGTAAGCCTTAACATATACATACATATTTTTAAAAACAGTTTTAAATCAGAATCAAAACAATAAAAATAATAGTAGCATTGTTTCTGATATGAAACAAAAAGAAACCAAACTTCTTTTTACGCTTACAATTTCTTAATATTGGATGCAAAATTAATACAAACATACCTACATGCTGAGAAATAGAAAAGAAATATGTAAACATATACAGTGATGAACAAAATTATTGGCACAGCAAGCAAAGTGAACTTTTGCACTATTTTTATCCTGTTAATAATGCGATTTTTAATAGTTCAATTTGCTTACTGTGCCAATAATTTTGTTCGTTACTGTATGTATGTTAGTAAAGTGCACATGCAATATGAAAGCACACAAAAAGACTAGAGTAATATTTTTTTCCTACATATACCTTCCTAATAAATTCGCAGAAGCACTGATCAATATAACAAACGACGAAAAGAGTTATTTGAGAGAATCGTTTTGCCCTTTACTTTAATTTCCAAAGCAATTCAGAAAACAAGACATGAAGAGAATGGAGTGTTTTTTGAGTGCAAAAAGGTTGCCAGCAGCAGCAACCTCATACAAAAATTTGCTTGTACGATATTCCTACTTTATAATATTTATACTCAATGGTGCAACGCCTTTCACTTTTACCATTGAGTAAAAATATTATAGAGTCACAATGCCATAGAAATTATTTTTTGTTCTAGGTATCTATTAATGGGTACCCAAATCACTCAAATCTCTGCCGACGTCGCTTCAGTCGTTTTTGCTTCATACCAAAGAAGATTTTGCAATATTCTCTGCTTCATAGGTTCAAGAAATTTTTATATTTCTTTTTTGTGTTTTTTTCTCCTTTTGCTCTTTGAGGTGTTGTTATTGCTTCCTTGAATTATAATGTAAGAAGTAAAAAGAATTATTCTCTATTTTATATTCATTCACGCCTACTTGCTTTGTGTTTAAATATGAACATATGGACATTGATATTTTTGTATGTAATTTCGGGGGCAAGAGATATCAAAATTTTATTTGCAGCATTGAAACAATTTTTCATTATGCTGGCATTTGAAGAAAGAATTATAATTGTTTTCGTAATTAATTGTTATTAGGTATGGATTTTTAATTTTATCGCATTTACATAATATTTATATTAAATTTTAGCAAGTAATACAATCATAAGAATACATATGTATGTATATATATAAAATATTTACCAATAATTGGTAAAATATTTTTTAAAAATAGTATGATTTAGCTTTGCCAAATGTATTATAATAAAATTATATAGAAATCAATTTAAAATGAATAAAAAAAACTAAAATTAAACCTTCGGTTTATATGGCAGTTTGAATAATTAACGCTATTTCGCAAATATATGCGCTTCGCAGATACTGAATAAGTATAAAAGGAATATTAGTACAAGGGATACAAGTATATCGACTATTAGCTTTTGCAAGCGGATAATTGCCGAGAAATGGATATTTATTTAAATAACTGCATAATCTTTGATAGTTACTAGATCGACATACATGAAAGGTTATCGTTAATTAAATAGAAATGACAATTTTCATGTTACTAGTTGCGCACTAATTTCCAGACCACCTATGAGGTAGTCTGGAATGGCGCGTTTTTTTTACATGGTGTCCCCAGGAGGCCTAGTCCATGTTAACGATGAAATTTTGTTTAATAAAAAAATATAGAAAAGAGAATTTTTTTACTATTTCAAAATTTTTTTTATTATTTGTTCTCTATTTCGACTATAGTTTATAATCGTTCTCAAGAATTTGAAGAACTTTAGTTTTTTATGTTAATATACATTAGTATTTTTGACAAAAAGATTTTTTACATAAAAATGATAAAGAAATATATTATCACACATAAATAATTGGAAAATAGAATGGTAAAAAAGAAGAAAGAAAGCAACCGGCATAAAATGTATTTTCCGAAAATAGTCCTAAACCTGCCTCCTACCACAAAAAGGCCCAATGACAAAACGACTACAAACAACTATCTTAAAATTAATTCACTTAAACTATGTAATTTGAACAAAATAAATAAATAAAGTAAGTAGTTATGGTAATAAATAAATTATAAATAAGAGTGATTAAGCCTGTATTGGGGCAAATTTGTAATATAAGGTCATATAACAATTTATGCCTTAGTCGATTTCATTTTCTCTACCATCCATAGGCAGTGCTTACGAAGTAATATAAGCAGAATAATTCAATTCGATGAAGTCTGCAGGCCCCAATTAACCAACTCGGTAAATTAACATTAACAAGTTTTCAAATTTATGTATTTATTTTTTTATTATACATCTTATAATATGTTCCCAGTGGTAATATCAAATTTACCTAATTTACCATACTCGAAATTCTGGTTAACACCAACATTCGCTGCCATACGGACATAATTTATAATTTTCCTCAATTTACCATCAATTACTCGAACTCGCACACGGTCAATTCCATACAATTATTTTATTATACCAGATTAAACAAAAAAATTGATTGGTTTCATTTGCTTCAAATGTTCCTAAAATATGTTAAGATTAAAAAATATTCATATTCTTCCAAATAAAAGTACATATGTTTATAAAATACATATATATATATATGTAGATCAGTAAACTTCCAAACAAGTAGGGATGTTTGTCTTATTTGCATTATGAAGTAATATTAAATGCACGAAATTTTTACGTGCTGCTTGCTGGTGCCAAGCATTAATTCCAAAAACAAATAATTACACCAAAAACTAATTTGACTCTTTTCTTGTACTTGTACTCTTTTCTTGTCTGCCTTCGTAAACAAGCAAATCTGTTTTTTGTTTTCATTTTTGTCCTTCATTCATTTATAGTAAAATTTTTAGAAAGAACAAGCACAAGCGCTGCCGATCTAGCAGCAGCGCAGAAAGAAGAAATATCTTCACTCCGCCCTCCCGTGCCTGTTGCTGAAAATTTAAAAATTGAGTCATTGTGACTCTATAATATCTTTACTCAATGGTACAAGACCAAGCAACGTCATTAGAGAATGTTAATCTACGAGTATTGGCTGGTGTTGATGGTATTTGCGGTTTAATGTAACAAATATAATATAGTGCTCCAACAAATATGATTGTTATTTTAGCTGTGGGCCACATAACCCATTTTATCCAATATTGATGAATTATTATTGTTTTCCAAGATATTTCATTGACTTTGTCAATATTGTCTTGAGCATCCCTTGCGGAGTACAAGAGCACAGTTGATAAGTCTTGCATTAATGTGATAACGGTTTCATTTATAATTTTATGCATTCCACTGTCAGGCATCGTGATGTTTTGCATCGGATTGATTTAACATGGTTTGTGATTTTCTTTTATATCTCTAATTATAAAATAAGCATAAATTATGACGTTGTCAGTATCTCGAACATATTCCAATCTGTTCATCGGGATTGGTAAGACATACATTTCTGGAGTTATAATGTCGCTGATTTTATCATGTGAAAGAAATTCATAAATATGACTGCGTTTCAAATATACATTGAAGATATTGCTGTATTTTGATTTTACTTCTCGAATGTAATTGGATGCCATTATATATGAATTATGTACATATATGTTCAGTTTATTTCCTTCTCTGATGTCATGCCAGTGTTGCATCTGACTGATAGCTTGCAATCCTTCATTTATTCTTTTACTAAAGCCGTTGATTTTCTTGATGATTTTAGTTTCTGTGCTGTTTAATGCCGGTATTATGGATATCATGATTCTAGCATTTGATTTAGTATTTTGGATTAATAATTTCTGATTTTGATCCAACGTTTAAATGTCGTGATACACTCCCTCGTTTACGCTAAAAAGTGTTGTTAACACTGTACCTAATATTCCTCGGGACTTTTTTGTAACTGATGATTCTGCCGTCAACAATCGATCAATGGTAGTTCTTAAGATGCGCCCTTCATTATTTAAATTGGACATTAAATCGTCATATTGGTAATACGGATTGGCAGCCTTTGACTTGGTACACAACATTGTTAATTGTTTTATGGTGTTTTGTCTTTTGATCTTGAATTATGCCATAGATTGGAAATATGGCAGTGGTTCTAAGTGTTTCTCTTTGTATTTTTGCTTTGCCTAATCCTTCTATGTATATATAAGGATTAGGCAAAGGAACTATATAATAATTTAGTTCCTAAAATGGGATATGCCAAAAATATAGCAAGAACTGTGGATTTTGGTTGCCTATCCGATAACCGTTTTCGTCGCGTTTCAGGATCTCCAACAGTAGAGTTTGTCGGAACTACTTCTTTATTTCTAACAACGATTCCAAATGGTAACACATTTTACGTGTGAAATTCTGCTTTGGTTGATGTTGCTCCAAACCCTTTACATTCTTTAACTGAATTTGGCAACTTCTCTTGATTTGACGGAATATTATTTTCTTTAACATTATCAGTGATTGGCAAAAGACATATTTTTTGGATCGTACGTTTTACTGTCCCTTTTTAGGTTTTAATTGTAGCAACTTTGGTTAAGCCATCTGTTGCTTTATGAACTTCTACGACTCTACCTAGAGGCAACATTGATGATATTAATGTTTCGTCTTTCAATAGGACTAGTTGATCAATTTCTAAGTTTGGTATTGATTTTATCCATTTATACCTTTGTGTTACACCTTTATATTTTTTATATAGTTTTGGAACCACCGTTCACAAAAGTCTTGCTTAATTTTCTGCACAATCCTGCGAATCAGACTAATAATAAGACTATCATGCGCTGGAGTCATCAATGACGATCCCACAATGAAATGTCCTGGTGTAAGTGCATTAAGGTCTTCAATGTTGTGTGTTAATGGGCAGAGTGGCCGTGAATTAAGACCACATTCAATTTGAGTTAAGACCGTACTTCATTTTTGATCACCTATAATTCTGGCCAGATGATAATTAATGAATTTTAATCCTGATTCCCAGAGCCCACCAAAGTGAGGTGAGCCATAGGGATGAAATGCCAACGTATACTTGTTTCGGCTGGATGATTCTCTATTTGACGTTTCTATTAAATATTGTTTGCACCTGTAAAATTGGTACCATTGACGCTGTAAATATGATGTACTGATCCGCGCCTGTTTATCATTAATTTGTGTGCTGCTAAAAATCCTTGAGATGTCAGATCTGAAGTTAACTCTATGTGAATTGCCTTTGTTGCCAGGTATACAAAAATAGCTACATACGCTTTATACGTTTTAATTCCCCTGAATTAAAAGCATTTAATGGCCCTGCATAATCTATGCTGCAGAGTGTAAATGGCCTTGAGAAATTTACTCTAGGTGTTGGTAAAGTTCCCATTAATTGAGATTGTCCTTTTGCCTTTATCCAAAAACATTTTAAACATTTTTTAATGCAAGATTTCACAGCAATTGTTCCACGAATAATCCAGAATTTTTCTCGGATGTAGTTTAGCGTCAATTTTAATTCTCCACGAATCGTATTAATATGCTCCTGATTAATTACGAGTTTGTCTAAAGTACTTATTGAATGTAAAATTATCGGATACTTTTGATTGACAGATAAATCTGCATTTCTTGATCTGCTGCCCACTCTTAGTACCCCTGCCCAGTCAACAAATGGATTTAATGAACATAACATATTACTTTGCATCAATTATTTCTGAATATTAGGCTTTCTGATGTCATCAAAAATATTTTTGTGTCTGCTTCACCAACACAATTTCCGCTACATCGATGTCGTCTGCCATCAGATAGTCGAGCTTTCTTTCGGATTTCTTTCTTTGACAATTATAAACGTTTCTAAGACAGTAAGCTGTTACTCGAAGAAGTTTGTTTAATGAGGAAAATCGATTAATAAATTCTTCATCGTTAGTAACGTCCACGACGCTACATATTACAGTTTTTCTGGTTTCTGGAATAAGATTCAAATTTATTACTTCATCATTTTCTGCCAATTTCCTTTATCTTTTATTAGCCAATTTATATCATGCCACCATAATGTATTTGAAATAAGGTGGTCACCATATACTCCCCTTGATGGAATATCTGCTGAATTACCCTTTCCTGGGGTAAATCTAAATTGCTCCTTAAACGTATCCTAAATGTACGATACTCTGTTTGCTACAAACGTACTCCATCTATAGGTATTGCTGTATCCAATTTAATACGATATTTGAATCTGACCATGCAATAATTTTACTATAAGTATTTTGTTATTCTACTGAATTTAATTAATTAACAATAATCAATAGCATAGCTGCACATAACTTCAATCGGGCTAATGACACCTGCTTTATAGGCACAACTTTGGTTTTTGATGCTATTAGGTATATTGTAACCTTTTCTGCATTGATAACCTTTGTATATACAACTGCAGTATATCCTGTTTCTGATGCATCTGCAAATCCATGTAACTCGATTAAACTATTCTCTGAATGTTGTGTCCATCTTCTCATGGTAATTTTCTGAACTGCAGGTAATTGCAATTTAAATTCTTTCCATTGTGAATTCCTGACATTCACAGTTTTTATATCATGATTTTTGCTTTAATGGTTACAGGCGCCAGCAAACCAAATGGATCGGATAGTTTTTCAGCATCACTTAGAATTTCTCTTTTGGTGTATTTTGAACTGAATGACATGGTATTTATTTAAAATTTATTTAAAAGTTTTGTTGTCGTGCTGCCTTCTTTCATTACCGAATGATGCGGAAAGTAGTAAACCTTTGCATTTGATTTCTCATTTACTTCTTTCATGTGCCTAAACTTAATGTATTCTTGCATAAAGTTCACATACTCTTGCTTTAGTGCTGGATTCCTCTCTAGTCGTTCTTTCAGTGAAAAGAATTGTTTCAATGCCATCTTTCTGGACTTACCTAACGTTTCTCGATCATTTTTTAGCGGTAACCTAACGATGTATCGTCCTATCTGCAAGTTGAATGCCGCTCAAAATAACGAAATATCTCTGCCAACTAAAGCTGTTACGAACCTAATACCTACCACCCAACAAACCCAACAAATCCAACCAGCTAAAACATACGCCGAAATAATAAAATCGCATCGAACTCAGCCCATTCCAATAAACAATGAATCAAACAACTCCAAATTTGCCGAACTCCAGCAAATGATGAAACAGCTTATGACGCAAGTTGCCAACGTTATACATATTTTAACCATCCTAATCACCAAACTCGATGGACAGAAATAAATTAAAAATTTTAGCTTGGAATGCAAACGGTCTCAGCAAACAACTACTAGAACTAAGAACATACTTCAATATCAATTCCATTGATATACTACTGGTATCAGAGACACACTTCACAGATAAAAGTTTCATCAAAATACCTAACTATTCGATATATTATACAAATCATCCCGACAACAAAGCCCATGGTGGAACAGCAGTAATTATTAAGCAAAATATGCAATGCTCAATAGCCAGTATATACCAAACAGAACAAATACAAGCTACAAGTGTCCACATTCAAGATACAAAAGACGAGTTAACAGTATCAGCTATTTACTGCCCTCCGAAGCACTATAACTCGAAGGATGTATACCTGAGCTACCTTAACACTCTCTGCAATCGGTACATTGTTGGTGGAGACTTTAATGCAAAAAAAACTTTGTGGGGCTCAAGAATTACAAACTGTGTTCAAATTTGAACATGTGTCTGTGCGCTAATTACCTAAGTAACATATTCAGTTATTTGGGTATTAAATATTTAGGCATTTTATTTAATATTTTACTATTTTATTTTATATTTTAGTAAATTAAATTAATTTCTAAAAAAGGTTTTTCAAATATTTTGTTACCAAAGTTGTTTCATATTTTAAAATATGAAATGTAATAACAGGGATAAGTAATGTAACTAAAGAAAAAGGAAGTAATTAAATAAGGTAACAAAGAAAAAGGTTAAGGGACATTTCCTTTAACCTTGTACCTAAAAGAAAAACCTAAAAAAAACCTAATTATTAAACTATGTAAATTTTAGTATTTAAGAGCAAAAATTATAGAAAATAAAGGGAGTCTTATATTTATTGTAAAATCGAACAGACGTGTGTTTTTAGTTGTAGTTTCTTGCACATAAGTGGTCCATACGAGGCACGGAACTAAGCAAACCTAGAAGAAAATTCAGTCCACTTGATCCGAGGAAACGCAATAATTAACAAGGGTTAAAAAGCGTTTGGGGAATAATTCTCGTCGAAATATAAACGAGAAAATAAAGGAAATTAAAAACAAAACCAACAAAACTAAGAAAGTTTTTGTAAATTAAAAAACAAAAATGTTATCAGAAAAAAAATGAAGGCCATCTATCTGTTCAGATGAAACAATACCAGGCACTCATATACGAGATCCAAATATGAAATAATTTGGAGAAGGTAAAAAATAATTGGAAAACTCTTGTTTCAAATCACAAAGAGATTTTGAATAAGATAGGCGCTGTAGATCATGAATATTTCAACAGGAACTTGTATGCCGACGCTGAAGAAAAGTACAACGAATATATAAAAAAAGGAACATCAGGTCCAGCATCAGGAGCAGCATTAGGTCCAGCATCAGAAGCAGCATCAGGTCCATCATCAGAAGCAGCATCAGGTCCATCATCAAGAGCAGCATCAGGTCCAGCATCAGGCACAGTATCAGGTTCATCGTCAAAAAGCAAATATGAGGAAGAAACAAAGGCAACACTACATACAAGAGACTCAATAAAAACATACGAGATATTGTTTGATGAAATAGGTAAAAATATAGTCAACATTGAGGGAAGTCTTAAGTATGATGACAACTCAAGAAATGATTTAATGAAATATCAGTGGAAGGTGAGTTCCTTATGAGTTCCTTATTCAACAAAAATTAACCATTGATATGAAGGAAAATAATTTGGAGATCGTCCAGGATGAAAGATATATAAGAATTCAAGATGATTACATGTCACTTAAGTTGAATTTGGACGAAAGAATACAAAGGATGGGAGGAAATATGGAGGAAACATCGAAGATTTCAATTCCTGAAGTATTGCGCATTAAGAAATTTGGAGGAGCCCAAAAAGAATGGATATCCTTTGCAGCAGAATTTGATGAGCTAGTACACAGAAAAAAAGAAGTCTCAACCTCAATAAAACTAAGGCATTTAAGATCATTGCTGTATGGAGAGGCAAGGTCAATGGTACATCACTTACTATTAGGTAATGACGAAAATTACGAAGCGGTATGGGAGTTCCTAAAAGAGAAATATGAAAATAAAAGAAACATATTCTCAACCGCACTTAATGAGCTGATGGATTTACCGGCACTAGATGGAAAAAAACTTAACTCCATCAACAAATTTATCTCTACAATTAACGAATGCAGTTTCATCATAAAACAACAAGCAGCTATAAATGATGACGCTGTTTTTATCTTAGCGCATATTGTGTTAAGAAAATTTAAAGGAGAAGTAAAGCAGCAATACGAACACACCATTAAAAGGAACAGGGAAGTTCAACAATTAAATGATGTCAGAAAGTTTTTGAATGAACTTCAATCGTCATTTTCATTAGAAGAAGTTGCAAGACAACCACTGTATAAAGCCCGGGAGAATCAAATGAATCAATTTTGTAAGTACTGCAATAAACCAGGACATTTCATGGTAGAATGCTATATGTTCATAAAACAAACACTAGAGAAAAAAAAGAAAATTTTGACAAAACTAAACATATGCCAAAAATGTTTGAAACATGACTCTGCAACTAAATGTTACAAACTAGTGTCATGTGACGAATGTAAAGGAAATCATCATACACTATTGCATCAACAGAGGAAAATAAAAAAATTGAAAGAATTTCAACAAATATGACTACCAACACAAAAAAAGATACCATTCTTGCTACAGCTATGGTAAACGTGAGTGCAGCAAATGGAGAGAAGATATTATTGAGAGCTCTAGTAGATAGCGGATCTCAAACAACACTAGTATCAGAAGAAGCAATACAAACTCTAAAATTACCAAAGATCAAAGCAACAACGAAAATCACAGGATTTTCATCCGAACATGTAGAGTTATCTATATAAAGCAAATTTAGAAATCTCGCCGCGGTTTCAAAGCAATAAGAAAGTTGAAGTAGAAGCCATTGTAATGTCAAAACTACACAAATCTCTTCCAAGTAAATCATTCGAAATAACATCGATGAAATTGAATAAGCAGATCCTTGGTTCAACATTGTAGGCAGAATCGATATCATAATTGGATCAGATTTGATACCTGAAATTTCACAAACAAAGATTCGAAAAATCAATGGATTGATCTTGCAAGAGACATCTTTGGGATGGATAGTTTCAGGAAATATAGAACGTACAGCAGCCAAAAATATAACAACAGCAAGTGCTACAGTAGATATAGCAGATCTAGAACGATTTTGGGAAATTGAAGAAGAAGCAGAAGACATCAGCAAAGAAAATGAACGATGTGAAGAGCACTTCAAAACAAATACTAAACGAACTGAAGATGGAAAATTTACTGCAGCAATTCCTTTCAAAGATGATAAACAACTAGGCAACTCCAGGAAATTAGCAACGGCAAGATTATTAAGTATGGAAAGAAAATTTATTCAAAATCCATCTCTAAAAGAAGAATACTCCAAATTTATGAAAGAGTATCTCAATTTAGGCCATATGAAACCAGCAAATTCGTTCAATAAAGGAAAATATTAATTGCCTCATCAAGCTGTTATTAGAAACTCAAGTAACACGACTAAACTTAGAGTAGTTTTCGACGCATCAGCCAAAACATCAAATGGTAAAAGTCTGAACAACATAATGATGGTTGGTCCCCGCTTACAGAGAGACATATTTGAAATAATTGCTAAATGGAGAAAATGGCAATTTGTTCTAGCTGCAGATGTGGAAAAAATGTATAGGCAGATAAAAATTTCTAAAGAAGACCAGGATACCAACATGTTCTTTGGAGGGAAGAACCATCACATCCGATTAAAGAATATAAATTAACAACTGTAACTTATGGTACAACATCAGCACCATTTTTAGCGGTAAGGCCATTGCAGGAAATGGCACTTGATTCAAAGCTGAATTATCGGATACAGGAAATAATTAAAAATGATTTCTACATGGACGATTTGCTGACAGGAGACGATTCAATTGAGAACTGCAATAAAATATGTAAGAAGTTACAAGATCACCTACAAAAATATGGGTTTCACCTTAGGAAATGGCTTACCAACAATAAAAAGATAGCATTGCAATTTAACGCGAAGATCACTAATGATATTGTAAATATCAACGAAAATGAGGTAACTAAAACTTTAGGACTGCAGTGGGATCCTGCAACAGACTGCTTTTCATTTAAGATTAATGCAGATATAAATGAAATAGCAACAAAGCGGATAGTTCTGTCAACTATTGCAAAAATATTTGATCCGATGGGATGGCTAGCACCAATAATAATTGTGTCAAAATTATTAATTCAACAATTATGGTTAAATAATAAAAAATGGGATGATCAATTAGAAGATGACGCAGCTAAAATTAGGTATAAATACACAGAACAACTATCAATGATTGAGAAAATAAAGATACCACGTTGGATTAAGTCAACAAATGAAGCAAAACTGATTCTACACGGATTTGCAGACGCTTCAGATAAGGCATATGCAGCTGTCTTGTATGCAGTCGTTAATGGAATAAGTACTATCGTTGCAGCCAAAACAAAGGTTAACCCCATTAAAAACAGGAAAACTATACCAAAATTGGAACTCTGTGCAGCACACCTTCTAGCAAAACTAATTGAAAAAATAAAACGAATCATAGATAATAAGGTCCAAATATATGCATGGAGTGATTCAAGAATCGTTCTAGCATGGATAAAAAATAATAAAAACAAAGAGAAATTCATAAAGTCAAGAGTTGCTGATATTCAAAAATTGTTGCCTAACATTAACTGGAGATATATGACTACTGATAATCCAGCAGATGTTACATCGAGACGAATATATCCAGAAAAATTACAAAATCATGAATTGTGGTGGACTGGACCTACTTGGCTACAAAAAACTGAAAATTGCTGGCCGGATGCGGAAGAAGAATCTAAAGAATACGATGAAGCATTAATTGCAACAATCAATGTTACCTCAGATGCATTGTATATGGCATTGGAAAAAATATCCAATATTCATAAATTAAAAAGAGTAATAGCTTATGTTATTAGAGCCGTTGGAAGAATGCGTAAAAATAGATATCCTGAATATTTGACAATTGATGAACTAAAAATTACAGAAACTCATATATTTAAGATACAACAAAAAGTAGATTTTCCAGAAGAAATAAATTGTTTAAAGATAAACAAAGAAGTTAAAATGAAATCTAAATTACTGCCCTTAGCACCCTTTCTGGATCAAAATGGAATACTCAGAGTAGGAGGTAGAATACAAAACTCAAACCTTCCTTACGGAATTAAACACCCAATTATTTTGGACAAATTTCTTCTAAGTGCATTAGTAATAGAAGATATACATAAACGCACTCTGCATGGAGGTGTTAACCAAATGAAAGCTGTCGTTCGTGAAGCATATTGGATAATCGGTCTTACAAACGCTGTTAAAAAATGTAGCAGGCAGTGCGTAAAATGCACTAGATATAAATATAATCAAAAAAATCAAATTATGGGCATTCTACCAGATATTAGAGTACAACAAGCACATCCGTTTATAAATACTGGCGTAGATTATGCAGGACCATTTAAATTCAAATGCTCCAAAGGAAGAGGACTCAAGACATTTAAAGGTTATGTAGCAGTTTTTGTTTGTTTAGCAACAAAAGCAATTCATCTGGAAGCAGTTGGGGATTTGTCATCGGAGACATTTCTAGCAGCATTAAAAAGATTCTTCTCAAGGCGAGGAAAATCAAAAAATATCTATTTGGACAATGGAATAAACTTCGCTGGAACAGCAAACATTCTAGAAAGGGACATAAAAGCAGCAATAAAATCCAACAATAAACTTGCGCCAATCTTGGCTTCTGAAGGCGTTCAATGGCATTTTATTCCCCCGGCAGCTCCACACTTCGGTGGAATTTGGGAGGCCGGAGTAAAATCGTTAAAATATCACTTAAAACGAGTTGTTGGAGAAACCAATCTAACATATGAAGAAATGTCAACTTTATTGCATCAAATAGAAGCAGTCTTCAATTCAAGACCTCTATATCAACAGAGTGACGGGGTTGGAGAAGATACAGTATTGACTCCTGCTCATTTTTTAATAGGAAGATCATTGTTAAGTGTCCCTGAACCAATTCCAGACTGTACAATTGGTAATTTGGACTGGTGGAGGTTTTTACAAAAATTAAGAATGGATTTTTGGAAAAAATGGAAAAAGGAATACTTGGTGGCACTGCAACAACGAAATAAATGGCAGAAAACACAGGAAAATTATAAGAAGGGACAAGTAGTTATAGTTAAAAAAGAATTGACTCATCCAGCAAAATGGCCAATGGGAAAAATAGAGGAAATACATCCTGGAACTGATGGAAAAGTAAGAGTTGTCTCAATATAAACCAAAGATGGCTACATAAAAAGACCAATAGTCAAGATTTGTCCACTAAGAATTGAAGAAAATATATCCGAAGTGGAATCAGAAAATAAGCATGTGTCACACATAACAACAGCTGAACATAAGAAGAAGCCAGCAAAATTAGGAAAGGGTTACAACATCTTAATGTATTTCTTTGCGCTATTATGGTTGTCCGCAGGCAACGCTGAAGTAATTCGGGGAGGATCAGTAAATGAACTTAGCTACAACACCTTCCTATATATGGACAAAATTGGAATAGTTGACCGCGTATCAACATCATGGAACTTAGTAGTTCACTATAATATGCAACCGTATTTTAAAGCAGTAGACCACATGGAATTTCTAATAATACGCTGCAAGGAAATATGTCTTAAGCTGAAATCATTCGAAGATCAATGCAAAACTACAGTGACCAACATGGAAAACAGAATTTCCGAACTAAAGGAAAATGATAAATTATTCAGTCATCGAAGCAGTAGTCGGAAAAAGAGAGCTCCTTTCGGAATCATTGGTTCTTTGTTTCATGTTTTGTTTGGAGTGTTAGATGAAGATGACAGAGACATTATTGAAAATAATATAAGGAATGTTCTGTCAAATGAACATGATATAAACCATCTGATTAAGCAGCAAACTACAGTAGTGGAATCGAGTGTTAATATTTTAAAGAAAACAACCAATGAAGTCAATGATCACTTTGAAAAAATGAACATCGAAGTAAATAACATCAAAGAGACACTTAAAGAACACTATATGCTTTATCGAGAAACAATTAATTTCTTGGTGATGATCAAGAATTTAGAAAACTTTTTAGAAGAAGCTGAAAAAATTCAAACTCTAATCATTACATTAGTAATTGATGTCAACCATGGGAAGATAAATACAAATCTGATAAAACCCTCCAAACTGGAGGACGAAATCGGAAAAATTAAACAACATCTCAACGGGCGTTCTCAGTTACCAGGCAGGTCGACCAAAACAATGTTGCAGACAATTTATCAACTGATGATAACAACAGGAATCTTTGTGGATGAGAAACTTGTGATAAGAGCAAAAATTCCATTACTGGACATTAAATCTGGAACGATATTTAATATATTACCAGTTCCATTTATTAAAGGAACCAAATCGTTAGTACCGGTATTAAAAGAAGAATTCGTTATTTATAACTACGATTTGGACAGTTATCATCTTATGTCTCAGGCAGAATTGAACTTGCGCAAAAAAGACGAAAGCGATTACATATGTGAGGGAAATTTGGCATGGAAGAATGCAAACGACAATTCTTGCGAATTGGCAACTTTAAAACCAGCTAACGCCTATAGATGTAACTATAAAGAAAATATGGAATCAGAATTCTGGATTGAATTAAAATCAAAATCTAGTTGGTTATACAGCTACAAAGGGAAGGCATCAGTCCATATATATTGTCTAAATGATATGCAGGAAATACTACCATTGGGTAGGAAAGGAATACTATCACTCAACAAGGGTTGTACAGGAAGAATTGGCAGAACAACGCTTACGGCATCAACAAGAATAAATACTAATCTACAGGATGGCTTCAAAACGTATTTGTTAAAGGAAATAGATAACTCTACTGGTGAATTTATGCACCCAACGGACCATTATTTTACTATTTTATTTTATATTTTAGTAAATTAAATTTATTTCTAAAAAAGGTTTTTCAAATATTTTGTTACCAAGGTTGTTTCATATTTTAAAATATGAAATGTAATAACAGGGATTAGTTAATGTAACTAAAGAAAAAGGAAGTAATTAAATAAGGTAACAAAGAAAAAGGTTAAGGGACATTTCCTTTAACCTTGTACCTAAAAGAAAAACCTAAAAAAAACCTAATTATTAAACTATGTAAATTTTAGTATTTAAGAGCAAAAATTATAGAAAATAAAGGGAGTCTTATATTTATTGTAAAATCGAACAGACGTATGTTTTTAGTTGTAGTTTCTTGCACAAACTGCAAAGGGAAAAATTTACATAATGCTATCATTGACAAAAAAGCAGACATTCTAAGCATAGGTGAACCTACATACTGGCCTACCGATATGAACAAAATACCAGACGTTATTGACTTCTTCGTGACCAAAAATATAAACAAACGATTTCTTACAGTAAGTACACTTCCTGACTTATCATCTGATCACTCACCAATTATGCTATCATATGAAAGCGACACAAAACTAAACATCACAAGGACAAAATTAATCTATAATAACAAAACATGTTGGGACACGTTTAGAGATATTCTTAATATCGACCTGACAATAAATATTTCCTTAAAATCTGAAGACGAAATTGAAAGCGCGATTGTATACTTAAACGAAATGATCGCTGTTGCCGTGACAAATTCTACCCCATTTCTTAAACAAAACGACACTCAAGATAAAATCTCGATGGCAGTTAAAAGCAAGATAATGGACAGAAGAAAACTGAGAAAACAATGGCAAATAAATCGGTCCCCTGAACTAAAATAGACTTAAACAAACTAACCAAAGAACTTAAAATTATGCTACTTAATAAGAAAAATAAAAACCTACAAAAACGCATAATGAACTTGACAGCTGACAAAACCACTAACTATTCTTTATGGAAAGTTACTAATAATATCAACAACTCAGTAATGCATCAACCACCACTGAGGAAAGCAAATGGAACTTGGGCTAGAACTAACACCAAAAAAGCTGAACTTTTTGCCACGTACTTCGAAACTACGTTTAGTAACTCAAAACAGCATGATAGCAACGTTACACGGAGCAGCTCTACTCAAAATGTCGCAATAAAGAAAGTTTCAATAACAGAGATTAAGAATACTATTAAAAATAAAATTAAAGCAAAAAAATCACCGGGATATGATAGTATCACAGGAAAGATTCTGACTGAGCTGCCTCTTCAAGCACTTGTATATATGAGAAATCTGTTTAATTGCGCTTTTCGCCTTAAGTATTTTCCAAAAGTTTGGAATGTAGCAGAAGTAATCACTATACCTAAACCAAATAAGGACATATCTGTAACAAAATCATACAGACCAATTAGCCTATTACCAGTTAAGTCAAAATTGTTTGAAAAAATAATTTTATCAAGACTAGAACCGCTTCTCCATAAAGAAAAACTTATACCTGACCATTAATTCGGCTTTCGGAAAAAGTATTCGACTATACAACAAGTTCACAGAGTTGTTAATAAAATAACTAGTGATATTGACACAAAACAATTTTCCTCTGCGGTATATCTAGATGTCGCAAAGGCTTTCGACAGCGTTTGGTATGGAGGTCTACTAACTAAACTATCAGAGCTTCTTCCAACAAACTTTTACCTCCTACTTAAGAGCTATCTACAAAATAGATACTTTTATGTGAAGTATAAAGACTCAATCTCCGAACTTAAACAAATGAAAGCTGGTGTGCCCCAAGGAAGCGTACTAGGTCCATTACTCTACTTGCTATACACGGCTGATGTCCCGATACCTTCTGATTCTCAAAGTTTGATAGCAACTTTTGCAGACGATACAGCACTAATTGCAGTTAATAAAAATTTTAACATATCCACAGACAACTTGCAGAATTACCTAAACGCAACGCTCGAATGGTTCGACAAATGGGGAGTTCAAATAAATACAAGCAAAACAGTTCATGTTATCTACACGAATAAAAAATATGAACTAAAACGTATAAAAATTAACAATTTCGAAGTCTTCACATTGTAACGGCCAAAATTTTGTCAACCAAAAATTTGATCGTTACAACGTCGTGGGATAGCTGTCTACTAAACACAACACGATCACCTAACACACAACAAGAAACACTCACTTGAACTCATATAATCGACGGTTCCTGCATTGAAAAATAAAATTTGTTAAGTACGGATAAGCACATTAACTTAACCAACTCACCGCGATCCTCTGCCATCAGCGACGTCATTTTTGCATTTGACAAATTCTGAACTTGCATGAAAGTTATTTGTTAATGCATAACAAATATATTTGAATAAAACAATAATGCACATATCTTGAGCTATCGTTGGGTGTTCTATTTTGCTGGAACTTTATTGGAAAATAAAATAATTTTAAAATAATTTTCTAATTAATAGAATTAAATACACACGTTCACCGGCACAACACGTTGTAAAAAAAAAAAAAAATAGAACAAAATCAAAACAAAACAACACGAGCTGTCAAACGAAGAAAGCTTTTGTGGAAAAGGTGTAGAACTAGGGCGAAGCTTAAAGAAAGAACAAGTTCCAGCTTCCACATGAGAGGGAAAAGTAGAATTCGCCCTAAAGCTAGACTTTCGCTGGTGCATTGCAGAGGGATCAGTTCACGAGCTTCGATCAACGGTCGTTGAACTTTAACGTACCAACAGCTGGCACCGTTGATCGTTGACGGTATAAAAGTTGCGTACACTTGGAAGAAGCTCTCTTGTCTGGTTATGTGCGGTCGTGAAAAGGAAAACTCCTGGCGTTAGCAGCAGCGGAATTTATTTAACTAAGACGACGGTGATATTATCAAAAACAATTAAATAGTCTCAGTAATAGTGTAAAATCGTATCTATAAACAAAAGAATTATTCAAAAATTAAAAATTAAATTAGTTGAACCAGTAGAGTTGTAACAATTGAAATTGAATTTTTAAAACTTTTCTTGATAAATTGCGAGTACGCATAAATTAAAATTTTGCACGAAAAGATTGTTTTAAGAAAGGCAAACTGATTAAATTAGTAAATGTGTTATTACATGAATTTAAAGAAAATTTAAAA
>NC_051846.1:238855-245376 GCF_002237135.1 Teleopsis dalmanni
ATAACTTCATTCAAGATTATGCTTAATAATTATTAACAAAATTTAAGTTGGGTATAAAAATTTTTCAACTAAAAAATGTCAATCTGTGTTGCTAAAATCATTATCTATTTAAAATAAGTATTTCATTAACGTTCCGTAAAAAATAAAACGATAAGACTTAATTTCCAGTTGAGTACGCCTTCACTGAAAATAAGTACTCATACGTCGTGTTGTCTGTGAAATGCGTATCAATCAAATTGTCAATGACGTAAATCGAGTATTTGTAAACAATGGCTAAGTCACCTGAGAAAGCTCTATAAAATCCTTATTAAATTGATGAGTTCATTTGTAATATTTTTGCAATTGACGTGCACTCGACGAAGTTTTTTCCTTTTTATTTAAAAATTTTATGTAAATTTTTATGAGGATATTTGCTCTTGAGTATAAAGTGGAAAATTGTGCCAAATAAAATTATTTAATTTTGCATAATATTTTGTTTTATTTAAACTCTTATTTAAAATATTTAAATATCAGTTCGTCTTTTTAATAATATATAGTATTTTATTTTACTATCATTTGTTTACATTTATTTTATATTATTTATTTATTAATATAAATAAAATGTGTTTTCAATTGAAAGTTTTTATTTGCCACATGTTGAACTCATGTTGCTTCCATAAAGTTTTCAATCACAACACAATCTGTAGGAATCAAAACTTTAAATGAAACTTTCCAGATTTACATTTTCACAGAAATTTTCAAGAAGTTCACACACATTTGCACACATTTTGCAGATGTTTCGTACTAGTTTTTCTCAACAGAGACATTTTGCTTGAAATCTCAAAATAAGATTGAATAGAAACATTTAAGGTTTTAGTAGTTTTGAAAATAGTCATTGAAAAATACATACAATAATACGGCCAATTATTCATCAAAAAAAGGTTAAAATTAATGCTGTCCTTGGTCTTAGCGGAAATGATATTAAAATCTACACTGAACTTTTTACAGAAAACTGTAGACTTAATTACCACGTGAAGATTATAGGTGTGGTAGAAAGTGAATCCTGTCGACTTTGTCATGAAGAGAAGGAAACATCAGAACATACCTCCAGCTCAAAAAGTACCCGGATTTTGTAAATAAAACACAAAAATTTAATTTATTCCAAATTTATTTTAACTCCTTCAAAATATGCTCCTTCTGAAGCGATACACATATGCCAACGCTTAACCCAATCTACCATACACTTTTCGTAGACCCATGAAGGTATGGCTTTTAGCTCCTTCGGCGAATTCTCTTTTACCGATTCAATCGACAACAAGAATTTTCCATAATAAAAATCGCTAAATGCACTTGAGGTAGTCTCACATTAACAGCTGCTGTAAACAAACTAATTAACAGATGGCGCTCATATTTGTACCATATGTCAAGAAAGGGTGTACCAACATAACAAAAAATTTTTGAAAAAGGTCTATTCCTTAAGGAGTAGTTAACAAACAACAAAATCCGGATATTTTTTGAGCAGAAGGTATTCTATACAACTGCCCAGCAGCGGCCCGACTACCTTGAAAACCGGATCTTAGCCCCAAATTAAATAGGTTAAATTAAGCCCACAGCAAATACGAGACTTATAAATAGTCTAGAATTGTATTAGTTGGGCCTTTAAGCGCACAACATATCTTTTAGGTCGGGGTGCATTCATAGCCTATTATTTAAATATAATAATAATAGTACTAATAGAAAGTACTTCGAATAAAAGATTAAGTTTGGCTGCATAGCTTATAAGTTTATATATGAAAACTCTTTCAAGACACTAGTAGTGTTTAAGTCGAAATATATCATCGTGTAAGAAACAAATCCTCGTAATTATGGGTAGTAAAGAAAATATCAAGGTAGAACCAGCCAGAGGCATTTTTACAGGCAAGAATGTGGCCAATGCTAAGGCTAGATATAGCGGCGACTGTGTTAAAGAAGGGGGCCCAAGTAACTTAAGCACAGTTATGGTCAATCCTGGACATAGACACAGCAGGTGGTCTGGTGTCCTTTCTTCGATAGCTTCTAGACACGCAATGCAGGAGCCACCGTGCCATGCTAGGCAACTAGAACTAGAACTAGAAAAACAAGGTTGACACAACAGGTTGTCTATGTTATAAATACTCTATTGAACGTTACGTTTACAGACTAGTTTTATTTATCTATAAGTTACATAGTGTGCATAATGAAAATTATAGATTATGGTAAAAAATTTATAGTTGCTAAGGCCGTCAACTTTCAGGTATTTACGATAAATATTTCTTTTTCCTGTGGTTGCTTTTAAATTAATATAGTGCTGGATAGATTGTATTATATAAACAATTTTAAAGTATATATAAAATCACTATAATAACAAATATCTATAAGATTTTTTTTATATAAATAAATAAATTAATAAAAATTTAATTTAAATAAAAATCTTCATAAACCATTCTTATTTGTTTTTAATAATGAAATTGTTTTTAGATTTGCATTCACCTTAGAACATTCCTTGATGTATATTGCAAAATGTTCATTGTAAGTATATTTTTAATATATTTAATGTATTTATATATTTATGTATGCTTTTTCGATTTCATTGGAAAATTTATGAAAAATAATAACGTAATATTTTAGTACTCATGATATATTATGTATTACGCATTTATACATTGAATCGAAAAATGCCATAACATTTACACTTCCAGCACATTTAATGCATAAAAAATGTCGCATTCGCTGACAACCACACCAACAAACGCATCCGGCAATCAAAGTATGACGTATTCACACTGACGCGGACATATGTACGTTAAATGCATTACTCATACGCCGTGGTGTCCACATTTGAAGCGAATGTGCAAGTCTGAAAAACGCAAAGAGCAAGAATATTTAATGCAAGCATATTTAAGAAGTTATAGAAATACAAAAAAAAAGGAAAATTCAATAAGACTTTTCACGTACTCAAGGACAAAATTATTAACAAAATTAAAAGAGAAAGTCTTTCTTCCAAATGCCAATATTTTTTTGGAAACTCATAAAATACGCATGAAATATATTTGCGTGTTGAGAATTAGACACATTGTGGAATTTATGTGTTTCCAGGTGACGGAAAAGTTGGTTGCTCCGTTGTTCCTTCACTTCCTTTCGCTTTGATCTGAAGTCATTTGGAAACCTATTATGTTGTTGGTAAAGAAAATTGAGCGGTAAATTTGGGACACGAAGTTGAAAGGTGACAATACAAATTGTGAAACAAAATATTTTACTTATTTAGTTGAAAAGTTAGTCTTCATTTGTTTTTGTATCGAACTATGGTATGCTTCGTAAGCACACAGACTTATATATAATATATTATTTATAAAAAAAAATTAATTGTTAAATTAATACTTTATATATATTGTTTATATTCAATGGAAAAGTAGCTGAACTTCTTGAGCAGAAGGCAGTGCATATAATACATCAGCTTAAGTGTTATGGTTTTGAAAAATAATTATCGTTTTCTTGAGAAATATTATTTATAAAGTCAAGCAGGCTATACGAGAGCTGACAGCTGTCTTAGATATTCATAGCCAGATAGAATGTAAGTCAAGTGTTTGCTCAACTGATTAGTGCATCCATTTAGTGATTATTACTATGCAATAGTGGCTTTAGCCATCAGAAAAGCCTAAATGAAAATTCTTTTAAGACCAGTCTAGAAATTAGCAAAGGAAAAAGTAAGATTATGATTATTGGGTATAAGTTTTTACTTTAATTTACCTATCGATCAGAAATCAAGGAGCTAGAATTTGTATAATGAACAATATCCCTCAGAAGCATAATAATACGAATATAAACGAAGTAGAGTAAGATCTTATTTTCCCAGCCTATTTGGCTGGATGTATAGAATATAGAATACATAGAACCGCAACCATACAACTACTGCTTTAAGATTTTAAGATATTCAATGTAAATGTCAATTATGGCAGAGCAGTACTGAAATCGATTTAAAAATAGAGATTTTTATATAACAATAAATACACCAAACCTTTCAAGTTTGATGGAACCAAAGCATATTTATGTCTTGGAGAAGAACACTAAGAAACGAATTAAGAGATGCAAATTATTTACACAATAACCAAGCTGTTTTCGATGACAGAATTTGATTTAAATTGGTACCAGAGGTTCTCTGTTCCACCCGGTATGACAGAATTTCATTCCTACATGAAAATTAGAAAGTATATTGGCGTCTAGTTCAATGGTTCAATAGGTGCATGACCTACACGATATCAGCTTGTAAGCAACTTCAGGTTAGGTTCTATCGCTGATTACTTGATGCCATATAAGTCAGTTTAAGGATATTAAAATATTATCTACAATTCGAAGAATGCTATATGCAATTATATCAAGTGAATCTGCTTTTTAAACATTTTTGATTTTTTGATGTGGGAGTTTGTAGAAAAGAAGGTGTTTAAAGTAATGGATCAATTAGCGTTACACAGAAAACGATCTATAACTATTATACTTCTAAATAGTTAGTCATTATTAAAAAATATACATTATGTATAGATAGATACTTCTTTATTATTTAATTTCAAAATTTTTTAAGTTAAGTATTATGTCTTAAGTCTAAAAACATTGGTTAGAGTTACTTAAAAAGATGTTGAAAAACAAAGAATACGACAACGACTTGATAGTCGTCTGTCGGAGGTGTTGGATTTATATACATTTACTTTCTTATATATATATATTATATAAGAATATATATATTATAATTTAAAAAGTTTTAGTTGTATATTATACAATTAAAAGTATAATGTTTAAATTGAAACTTTATCAAAAGAATGTCGAGTGGAAGAGTTGACATTAATAATTTTTTTCCAAAAAATAGTTATATATTTTTAAAGCCCTTATAGATATTGTTTAATATTTAATTATTGTGTTGTCAATTACAGATATATTTTTAAATATTATATTAGTATTATATTATTAATTATTGCTGACATATTGTCATTTGGGGAAACCAAAGAGATATTTTACGTCATCAAATGTGAAAACTGCATTTTCATGCACTAAAAAAAAAACTACAAACATGTAAAAAGTTAAACTTAAAAAGTATTTGTCAAATTTAATATTACAACTGACAAAAATTTATTTTAACATTTCGAAACTTTGCCAGTAGTTCCCGTTCGCACTACAGTGCGTATGAGAAACTTTCTTTGGAATAATTTTTCAATATTCAGTGCACAACTGTGAGTAAAAACTTTTCAGATTTGTTGAGATTTTTTCAAAGTAATTTGATTTGAAAACCTAAATTGACTTCCAATTTAAATGTCAATTATGGTAACAAAATCTAACAAATAACTTTGAATAAACTACAAATTTGACAAATTAAATTTGCTTGCATTTACTTTGCAAAATTTGACAATATTTGCCATTGAATCAATAGTCATATTTCAATTGTTAATTAATTATTAAAGTGATAGAGCGGGCTTTCAATGGAAATCAAACACTTCACATAATTGATTATGGTAATGAATTAAATTGGTAATTAGTTGACAGTGTTTGTGCCGCACTTGTGCGATTTGATTTATTGTCTTTATAATTCAAAACATATAAATGCCAATGTAAATCAGCCGCAATAGTGCTCAACAGTCTCAACAATACATCGAATAATTAATCTAATCAACGCGTTGTGGGTTCTTTTGTTTTTTGGTGATATACTCGTACATTATGCGATACAAAGTGGACGAATAATCAAGTATAATGCAAAATTAATCAAATTTTTGGCAATAAACTCTATCATTCTGTGAGCAATTCAATGTTATCAGTAAAAAGTTTTCTGTATATATAATACACAATTTGTTTGTTGGGTGCTGAGAGCTGGATGGGTTTTTAATTGCCATTATTTTAATAGTCTATTTGCTGCTTTGTTTATATTAAATTCTTATGAATTTCTAATTCTGCCCTCAATCAATAAACATTCATGTCACGTCGCTTAAACGTTTTTGGCCTCGTTACGACAAGAAACTATGTTTATAAACATTTTTCGCAATAAAAAAATTATTAGTTTGGTAGTCAATCAAATAAAGAATTTTTTATTTTTAAACAAACTTTTTATTATGGCTTTTGGTTTAAATAATATATTTCGATGACACTAGTCATCGACTAGTAGTATTTTATTTTTTTTTTATTTGTAGTATTGTGCGGAAGTATCTCGTACAGAAATTCTTAATGCTTTAATTAAATATTTATTTTCTTGAATTAATTTTTTTTTTATTTGATATGCGAACATTTTTAATTTTTATATCAGTTTTTGTTTTTTTTATAATAACAAAAAAAATTAATATATAAATTATTAGTTTGGAGTAATTAAATTTCATGCTAATATGACAACTCATTCTAGACTGAAACGGAATGATAGATCTACCATCCAGCTTTCCTTAAGATCACCCTGATTAATTTAATTTATACGCCGTGATATCTGGTAAATAAGCGCTGGCTATTTATGCAGAGTCCCCTTGAAATATTTTACAAATTGTCATATATTTCATTAT
>NC_051846.1:245476-261942 GCF_002237135.1 Teleopsis dalmanni
CAGGCCAATACATGGTACTTGTCGCAACATCACTTGCGATAATTGGTTCACCTCCGTACAACTAGCAAAGAGTTTGTTAAAAGAGCCATATAAGTTGACCATTGTTGGAACAATAAGATCCAACAAGCGAGAAATACCTGAGCAAATGAAAAATTCGCGCTCACGACCGGTTGGCACAACAATGTTTTGCTTTGATGGCCCCTTAACTCTAGCGTCATATAAGCCTAAGCCATCAAAGATGGTCTATTTGCTATCTTCCTGCAATGAACCAGGCACAATAAACCAAACTTCTGGAAAGCCTGACATTATACTACACTACAACCAGACAAAGGGAGGTGTCGACACATTCGACCAGATGTGTTCACTCATGTCATGTTCCAGAAAAACAAATAGGTGGCCCATGGCAGTATTTTATGGCATGCTTAACATTTCGTTTATAAACTCGTACGTCATTTACTGCCATAATATGATTTCCACAAACAAAAAGCCCTTGAATCGAAAGGAGTTTATGAAGGTACTCTCTATGTCATTAACAATGCCTTGGATGGAACAAAGACAGGAAATACCAATATTGTCCAAAAGTTTGCGATGCAGTAATACAGCTACTATGCCTACGGAAGCACCCAACCATGATAGCAACAGTAGCGAAGAACCATCCTCTTCCAAGAAAAGAAAATACTGCGCGTTTTGTCCATCGAAAATTCGTCGTATGTCCAAAATGAAATGTTTTAAGTGTGAAAAATCCGTATGTAACGAACACAAAAATTTACTTTGTAACTCATGTATATAAATATTTAAAATATGTAAAAATGTAAAATGTAAAAAAAATATGTAAAAAAAAAAATAAAATTTATTCTAATACTTAAACAAACATTTAGTTCCTTTCAAGAAGACTGTCTTTTTATGTAGGCGTTTTGAAACAAACAAAACTCGTCAAAAAAAACAAAAGAAATAAAAAAAGTAATTGAAAATATATTGAACTTTATTTAATAAGTAAGAAACAAATAAATTATCTAAGTATAAAGTTTTCAGATATCCAATAAAAGCCCAAAGCCAACGATACATCTGCCAGACGTATCATTATGATTTGAAGGGTAAAAAATAACGTTATGAATGCAGGGTTAATAAAATATATATTTTTAAAACGATTAAACAAGAATCCGTTTATTAATTTGCATACAAAAAGCAATTGCATAGTTGGGAAACTTATTTGGAGCAGCTTCATCAACACTTTTCAGCACACTCTGTGGACAAAGGTAAATATAAATCATTTTTTCTGACCTGGATAGGCACAGAAACTTATGACATTTTGCGCAGTAACCTTGGTTCAAAGGGAATAGAAACTAAAACATATGATGAGTTAACAAAAGGTTTAACAGATTATTTTCTGGCAAAAACGCATGTTGTGGCTGCCAGACATGAATTTCATAAAGCCACAATGCGTTCCGATCAAACTTACAGAGAGTGGATCACAGATTTACGCAGAGTTGCGAGGGAGTGTAAATTTGTTTGCAGCGCATCTACAAAAAACAAATCCCACACTCTCTGAAGTTATGTTAATTGCTGAGGCTATGTCAACAAGAAACAACAAATTCGGAGCAAAACTCAATATCACAAACTAATTCAATTTTGAATGTGAAAAATCTGCCGCAACGAGAAAACAAAAAAGTGTTTATAAACATTATAGTTGATAATACGCAAGTTAAATTTCAGATGGATTCTGGAGCAACTGTTTCAGTGTTGACGCAAGACACTTATGAGCACTTAAATAAACCACAGTTGTATCCATGTAAAAAGGAGCTATTTGATTATGGAAAAAACAAAGTAAAGACGCTTGGTGAATTTTGTGCAGTGCTAAAGTGTGGAGAAACGAAAAGAACAGCAACATTAGTAGTAGTATGCGTCCGGAATGGTCATAATTTGTTTGGCACTGATCTATTTGAACTTTTTGGATTTGAGATTCGTCAAATTGCCGTTACAAACAATGATTCTCAATTAAATGAAGTATTGGAGAAACATAGAATTGTTTTTGAACCTGCTTTAGGTACAATTAAGCAAGTTAAGGCCAGGTTGCATTTAAAACAGGGTGCTGTACCTAAGTTTTGTAAAAGTAGGCCGATTTCATTCGCACAATTACAGAAACAGAAGCACAAAGATTAACGGATAGGGGCATTTGGAAACCCATAAAATTTAGTCAGTGGGCTTCGCCAATTGTATTGGTTACAAAACCAGATGGATTGTGTTAGTTGTCAATACACCGCTGGGGCTTTTTCAGTATCAGCGTCTGCCTTTTGGTATTGCCAGCGCATCTGCGTTATTTCAGAAGTATTTAGAACAACTTATACATGGTACAGAAAGGTGTGGAAATTACATTGATGATATCATAATCGCTGCTGAAACGGTTGACATCTTAAGCGGCTGGAGGAAATATTATTACTTTTAGCTGAATATGGCATTCGTTGCAGGCGAACGAAATGTGAGTTCTTGGTGGAAAAATTGGAATATCTAGGCAGAACCATCAGTGCAAGTGGTATTTTACCTAATGAAAAGGGTGTTCAGGCTGTAAAGCAGTTACCGCGACCGAAAAACGTAAAAGAAGTCGAATCGTACTATCATAACTTCATTCCAAATTTTTCACAATTGGCTGCGCCTATCAATCACTTACGTAGAAAAGATATCAAATTTGTTTGAGGCACCGATCAAGAGCAAGCTTTTGAAGTTTTAAAGCGACACATAATAGAAGCAACTGAGTTGTCACATTTTCAAAAACATTTGCCTATCGTTCTTGCTACTGATGCATCATTTTATGATATTGGAGCTGTCATTGCTCATCGACATCCGGATGGCTCCAAACGACCTATTGCATTTGCTTCAAAAACACTTAACCACTCATCAAGCTCGTTATAGTCAAATCGAAAAAGAAGCACTTTCGATTACTTTTAGGTAATAGTAGTTTTAAGGTTTTATCTATTTTGAGGCGCAGGACAACCCTCGCCGAATTTGGCAACGCGAAAAAAAGAAAAGGTTTTTTGAGCGGCAGTAAGCAAGCAACAACGACGGTGAAAAGAAGTAGTAGAGAGAGCGCAAACGGTCGTCCGGTTAAAAGAACCTGCGTTGATTTGTATAACGAAAATTATTTGTGTTAACGTATATATAAATACATTGTGCAGGCTTATATACATATACACTATTCAATTGTATCATCTGATACACTTAAGCTCTTTTAAAACGCTCCGGCGAAAAAGGTGTTTGAAGCAGTAGTTGGCGGAAGAAGACGTAGAGGTAGACCGTGTCTCCGGTGGAGTGATCAAGTTGAGGGAGCACTAACTGGACTTGATATACGAGACTGGAGAAGGCGCGCACGCAGCAGAGGCACCTGGGGAGACATGCTGCGTCAGGCCGAAACTCGGTAACGCGTTGTTATGGCCACATAAAAGAAAGAAAGAAAAGTCAGTCTTGGTCCAACTTGCAATTGTAACAGATTTAACTTTACCAATAAGTATAAATTTAAAAGTCTTCATTCGTGTAGTATTATTTCATATAAGTCTTGTTTATGTTTTTTAATATATAAAAACAAAATCATTTATCCAAAAATCCCATTACAATTGATAAAAAGCTGACACAGCATATTCTTTGTTTACACAGCTGCATCTGGAGTTTAAGGCTCAAGAGCAGTGCATATAAAAATTGCTTATAAATTATATAAGCAATATAAATATATTATATTTTATTTTAATATATTATTAATATATTATAAATTATATTTTATATTATAAACAATAACATATAGTTTTGCTAAGCTACACACTGTATTGTAGCTAAACACAATATATATATACAATTGGCTTAGGATAAGAAAATCCAAAAACTGTATCTGTTAGTTATTAAGAAACAATGAATGAATAAAAAGAAATAAATTAATTTGCATACCTAACGGATGTAGTCAATAAATAATAATACAAAATAATATTTTGTTTTATTAATCATATTAAACAAAAATTTGTTTTATTGGGAATAACACTCAACAGGGAGTAATCACACCAGAGACTATGCCAAAGACATCAGCATTAAAGCCGAATGTTTCAACTGCGGCGGCAGTCACCCAGCTAACTGCAGAGACTGTCAGAGCTATCCCGAAAACATTAAGTTGTTGAAATCCAAGAAGACAATAGCACCACCAACAACAGCGCCTGTAAAAGAAACGACCGAGGCCAAAACAACCTACGCCACAATAGTCAAAGGATCTTGTAGTGTCATATTAACCATGACCACACACAATACGTTGTGTGCGATATTTAATGTGTCACACCAAATCGAAACACTCAAATATCAAGCATGACCGAAAAACCCAAATTGTCAAGTATGAAATAATTTATGAGTCAGAAATTTGACTCGTCTATTTTGTCATTCCTTTATGACAAAATATTTGTATGCATATTTAATTGTTCTAATATGCATTTGACAATTTGGATTACGGCATGCTCAGCACATGAATTTGTATTAAATGTTTCACAGATCATATTGCAAGCGATAATGCATGCAATATGATTTGTCCTCAATACAGTTGGTCACCAGATGTGTGCCACTGTGAAATATATATGACTAAAATGACCAGTATGTAAATAAATTATATTTGTAAAATATTATGTACGTCTAATTTGGATTAACCAATTAGACGATAGTAATACAAGTATCAACCAATAGATTCATTACATAAGATTCTATTGGAAATTAGTTGTAAGAAACTATGTTAGGTTTAAGAAAGAAATTTAAATAAAGACAGCCTTAACATGACGAGCAAAACGGAAAGTTGTTTTATTTATTAATAAAAAAATCTAACGACATTTAATAAAATATAAACTTATTTTTACAATCTGTAAACCCCAACACAAGCCGAAAAAGAACGAGCCCAAAAAAAAAACACAGATGATAAAGCAACTATGCTCAAAGATGCAGCAGCAATTTGAGATTGTAACCAAGAACATGATGCAGTCAATGATGCAAGTGATGTTAACCACCTTTTCGAATTATGATGAATAGAATAAAAAACTAAAAATCATCAACTGGATTGCGCATTCCATTTTATCCAAAAAAAGGTGAATTCTACCAGTTTGTCATCGACTACAGACCAGTCATAATGCTAATACAAGAGACTTTTCTGAAGCCAGCAACAGTATGGAAGACAGCAAATTACCATACCTACAGAAACGACAGACTTAACGGTAGAGCTGGAGGTACAGCCATACTAGTTACCACAGAAATACTACTCCAACAACACAAGATAGATATAGAAGAATGAGAAACTACCGAAGTTAAAATACACATGCATGAAACTAAATACACAGAAGTTTCAGTTTACAGACCCCCAAACAAATAGAAAATAGCCACAGACGTAGAAACACTATTTGAAGCTATATTTGTAGTAGGTGATCTGAACGCTTACAACTCCAAATGGATCGGCAGAAGCACCAACAAAGTCGGCAAAGTCATTAAAAAGAATTTGAATATTTTCAAATTTACTCAAATCGATCGAGAATATCTGATGAAAATTTCCAGTGTCAATTTGCAATTAATTTTCGAAATAATGATATATCTAAGTAAATAACGTAATGCAAGTAAATAACTTTAATAATTATCGAGTTAATTCCACAGCAATATATGTGAATAAATTCACAAAAATTCTATTAGATATTTACGGAATATATAAATAAACATGAGTATACATGTTTCTAAAAAGCAAGGCAATATGTAACATCGAACCAATAATGTAAATCGGTAGAAGCATTAGGGTTTTTAACACTCATAGTAACTTTCTTAAATACAGATTTCATATGTGTGGCTAACAACCTAGAGAAGTATGGTATAACTCCACTTCCATGGCTTTTAATAATCTTAGAGATAATAACTAATCAATAACCATCAATGCTTGTACATAATTTAATTTTTAACAATTTATCTATATCATATGACAAATGGCATATTAAAATGTAAATAATAAAATTACTTATTAGAATATTAAGATCCATATTCTGATTTTTTCTAAAATCTTTAGATTTAATAAAAACGAGTTCATTAATGTTATATCAAAATATATCAATTTGTGGTAAAAAAAGAAGGTATTAAAAAAAATATATATACATCGAATGAAAAATTTAAGTTCACTATAAAATGTTTTGTATATAATTCCTATAAGGATATTCGGTTGAAATTTATAACTTATAGCCTAAATTACTTTACACATAAGTGAATTATATCAATATATATCAGATTTGTGGCAAAGAAAAAGGTAATAAAAATATATATATATATATACAATGACTGACATATTTAAGGCATTTTTGATATAAAATATTTTATATATAATTCCTTTAAGGATATTTGGTTGAAATTAATAACTTATAGCCTAAATTACCTTACACGTAGGGCATATATCTGTTAATATGATCTCGTCATCTAAATATAATTTCGCCTTCAGTACTCATACTGAATGAGTTTTGCTGTGTGCTAGTATGTCCGTATTTGTCATTGATTACGAATTTGTTTAAAATTTAAACTCCCGAGCCTGAGCTTGACTTGTAGAGGATGAAACGCTTCTTTGTCACTAATTGTCTTCAACAATGTTTATAAATTTTCAAAATCAAACATCTGCAAGATTCTGTTTGTTGAACCGAATTTGTATTATATTTCGTTGAGAACATTTGTAGGATTCGAATTCACATGCAATAATCCGATAATTGTTCATCGTATGTGATTGATAAACATCACCATCAATTGGAACGGCACTTGGACAAGAAACTTTTGAATTCTATCGGTGGTTTGTAAGGTAATGTTCTTCTTTGTCTTTCTGTATATGAACATGTACTGGTACTGCTGGAACAGTTTAAGTTCGTCGAACCAGTTGTGGTGGTGGATATAGTATTATCAATAAAACTAGCTTCTATCTAGTTTATCTTTGTTGCTGAATTGGAATTAATTGACTTCCTTGCGGTAGAGATAACAATTTCTGCGCAATACTAGACAATAATAATTTATTATCAAATTTATTGAATATAATTCAATAGTAGAATTTTGCAAGTAATTGTTAAGTTGTTTTAAATTAAATATTGGTACTGTTTGATGATAATTGTTGTACTGATCAGCTACTTAGTTTTTGATATTATGTATTCATAATAGGTTTATTTCTATTTTTTTTTTTTGTGTTTATGCTGCATAAATGATTAATTTTTTAAAACAACGCCGTTGTAAACATTTATATGTAGTGTTCTTTTCAAAGACATGTCCTGTGGTAAAAGATTTACATTATCTAAATGAAGCCCTCCACAGAAGTGTATCACTATCAGCAATATTCACTCTGCATTTTAGTTTTTTGCAATTTCTGCAATTGCGTCTTAAATGCAATTGAGACGCTATTCATATTGCCGGGCTTCATTTGTTGTGCAATTCCATTGAATTGCAGGGTGATACTTCACACATCTGAAGACATCCACGTACGAATCCAAATATTTTCTACAAATAAACATAAAAAAATATTTCTTAATTAAAAATATATATATATTTAAAAGAATTAGTTATATATATTTAATATTGAACTAGTTTACCTTTTCACATAACTCTCCGGCGGCCATATTTTACTCAAACGCTATGAAAAAATTTTATCACCGCACATGATATATATTATACAACATTTAAACTCCGATTGTAATATTTTATTTTAATTAAATGAACACGGGACGCCGCTAGCACTTCTTTATCGACCACAAATGATATTTTACAGTTACTTCTAAAAAAAAAAAGCGCTTGTCGCCAGGCTTCATTTTTCGTTCCATATAGAAGTACATTTTGCGCAATTTCCATTGTACGTGTAGATGTGCACACAATTTAGGTAGGGAATCTTTTATGCTCACTTATATCACCTTAATTTTTATTAAATTGATTAAATAAATTGTACAAAAATTAATAAATTTACCTTTTTAAAACGCTTTCCTATTAAGAATTGATCACGCTTAATATAAACTTTTTGGACACATGAAATTAATGATTTTCGTGCATTATTTCCAATGCGTTAAATATTGCGTAAAAGACGTTCTTACAAAACCGTACTTTTTGCAACAGAATATTTGTTACACAAAAAAAAATGTCCGCCACCATTTGCTTACTAGCCGGGCTCCATCCTGAATCAAACAAATGTCAAATAAAATTTTCTTTTAATTGAAACGGCACATGTTGCCATACGCGAATAAATTGCTTTATTTTCATTGTGTAACTAGTTTGTCAAATTTGCTGTGCAGCCGAAGCTTGAGCAGAGATTCAATTTTTAGATTTCATAATATGTAAAAATAATTTAGCATGCTATAAAATATTGTTATATTAAATTAACAAAAAATTGTAAATACACAAATGATATTTTGTAAAAATAAGCATATGTATTGGCGGTAATGTTTTCTATCAAAATAGCAAAAAAAAAATTCTCGCAACTTACGAAAGAAAATATGTAAAGCAAACACAATGCTCTTAAAATCTGCAGAGTTATATAGCGCTTACTCTGACCGCAAATAATTCATTTCAAATCAGACATTTGACAGTATTTACCTTTATTGTTATTCATTGATTCTCATTTGAAACAGTTGATTTGTCAACGTGTCAAATGATTTGATTTTGGCCTGTGCTAAAAAAAGATAAAAGTTAAAATGTATAAAGGTAAAATATACTTTCAAACCTTACAATATAATATCAACTGAAAATTTATTTTTAAATTCGATTAAATACTTTTTGGGAAGTTTTCTTTCGTTTCCAAAGAAATGCTAATTTGTTAACCTCTTTGTTAAATATACAACAACAGGATTCCCAAACTGTCAAAATGCCTTGAAAAACTTTTTTATAAGGTATATAGGTCCAAGTATTCAGTTGCATTTGAAACTCATTTGAAAATCGTTAGAACTTATATATACAAAATGAGATCCATTGCGCAAGCGTATATCTCATTTGCGCATATGACATTTTGTATGAAGAAATCAGTAATTAGTTTTCTAATTAATTCTCAGTTGTGATTTTTGACCCAAATCAGTCATTTAAGGCCAGTGTAAACACCATATTAGGTTTTTTTTTGCAAAAATTTTTAAGGCCTAAGTTTCAGTGCAATCAATTTCAAAAATCATGTTCACTGAAAATATATTGCAAAATTCCGTTAAAATCAAAAATCATCCGTTAAAATCATATGAACAGTCCATTAATTAATAAATTCAAATACATAAATAAATAAATTAATTTAAATATATTAGATACAAATGAATGCCATTGCTTTTTTACTATTCATTTTGTTGTCTTTTATTTAAATTAATTAATTTTTAATGTTTACTATTTTTATATTTTATATTGTAAACAACACAACAAAAAATATGTCAAAAAAAAGTATTTGACATATATTAAAAATGATTGCAATTGATTCGTTAGACTTAACGCTGTTTACAATTCTAAAATAAAAAATTAAAAATAACAAATTTAAATATTTTCTATATTAATTTTAATATTTTATATTATTTTAATATAAAAAGCGCGTGCGCGTATATTAATTCGTTGACGTTATTTCGGCGGCAGAATATGTTAACAGCTGATTGACCTCTTGCAGTGTTGCTATAGTTAATTTTGTTTCTTAGTACGCAGTGTTGCATTTGCTATTGCCTTCAAAGCTTACTAATATATATTTACTAAAATAAATATGCACCAAATAAACATCTTAAACACTGCATGCGAATTTGGTCTGCCGAACGACCTGCTAACTCGTCCTAAATTATGGTTACATTGCAGTCGAATTGACAGTGCTGCTTTGATTGTCTTGAAATCAAAATTGATAGTAAAGATGAAATATATTTAGCGGAAAATCTGTTATTCAGGTACTTATTAATTTAAAATAACATTAGATGAATTGGAAGGTAAGATTTTTATTCACCAAGGCATAAAACTGAAGAGTTTGCCAGTTCCTTATCCAAAGAAATTAGCAAATCGCAATCCATTTCCTAAAAGTAACAATGTGTTTTCAAATAATTCTATTTCTATAAATGTATTTCCATTCATAATAATAAAATTACCTAAAAACAACACGCATCTCTCAATTTCACTATTTCCACTTTCGATTTCGCACGAACGAATGAATTTCAAAACGTCAAGAGACAAAACGTCGCGCAAATAGTTCCCAGCAACTGGAACCACTGACATATGACTACGCACATTTGATTTGTTCGTACGAACACGTAAGATGAAATTCGCATGCAATCTGATCGAACACTGTCGCTATGTCATGCTTCGATGAGCGCAGCTGAAATTTATGTTTCATATAGGCTAGAAACACAACCAGATTTGAAGCGGCAATAAAATAACGTATAGTGAAATTTTATACATTAGCTACTAGTCTGTTTGTTTATTTACCGAGTAATAGTAAGATAGCGCCTCGTATGAATTGCGCTTAGAGCAATTCCCAGTTCATACAATTCATCCTTATGTTTGAATAAAAGGCAACACATGCTTTGCGATATTTATATTTGTTTATACACAGCAACAGCTCTGTATTAGAGATAAAACCTGTAACTAAAATGAAAACGTTTGCTTTAATCGTCATTGTTGTTATCCATAAGAGAGAGAATATAGCTCCCTTCTTACTTGTGGAGTATCTCAACAAATTACTTAATACTAACATTGTGGATCTCTGTATTAATAATTCTGTAACAAAGCATTGATGTATTCCATCAAGTGACTTAAGATTCTGACTCAATCCATTTGGTGCATTTCCACCACGCTGACAACAGAAACTTTTTAATATCTCACCAAAATTTTTTATGCCAATATAGGTATACTGTTTACATCCCAGAGATTTTTTTACTATAGTAACTTCTTCATATTCTGTGAATTTCGCTTTAAGATATGCATATTAAACGTTCAATAAGTTTTCGAAGCTCCGACTTTGGGAATCATCATAATAACAGCAAAAACGTATATCTGCTGGCTGTGAGAGGGACTTAACTGGACCTCTATCTGCTTCATTGATAAGAGATGAAAGAAATGACTATTTACTAAAACTTTAGCTGATCTAACTGATTCTCTAATTCCCTAATCGAATTATTTCCAAATAAAAGCAGCATCACTGATAATAAGTGCCAGCCTTAAGTCTTTCCATTTATTATTACTTTTACTATTATTATTATCACTATAATTATTAGTACAAATATTATTAGTATTATTATTATTATAATTCTTATCTTACCATATTATTCTTATTCTTATCTTACCATATTATTACTATTATAGTGAATCACAAGAATGGACACAATAACTGATGGCTACTTTTCTTGACATACAGATATGTCTCCACACTTTCTTATCCATTCTGATGAGCCTACAAAGTCCCCAGGCGAAAGGCGTAAGTGGAAACTGTTAGAGAACTGAGTACAAGATATCGGATTTATATATCTGTATATATATCTTTAGTCTCATATAGTGTGGTTCCCCCTGATACAAACGTACGCGAATGATAGATTTCTTATTTATTTATTTATGTATACATTTTAATTGTTTTTTAGTCATTCTCAATATGGGTTTATAACCACTAAATGGATATGGGCCCATGGGGGTGATGGTACTCCAATTGAAAATCTGGACGCCAATTAAAATGAAACAATTGATTTTATATTCACTGCTTATTCTGGAAGTTTTATGAATTCAAACGCGGGTTACGTTTAGTTTACTGTGACTGGTAGATGGAATGGCATCAGATACTTTAATAAATTATGGTGCGAACGTCAGCATATTATGATTCGCACAGCTAGTATTGGAGTCTTTTATACCATGATCAAAAAGGATTTAGTGATATGAGGATATTAAATAGCTAATTACACCTACCTTATTCTTAGCTAGGCATTCTTCTAACAACGTACAGGACAAGAATTTTGTGTGTCTCATTTTCAGACGTTTTTTAATTATAGAATCCAATTAGAGGTGGAACAATGTCTAACACTAAATAATTGTGATAATTTATTTAAGAATCTGAATTCCCATTCCCATGTTAATATTTTATAAATTGAAGGGACACATTCTAATAAATAATCCCATCCTTCACAAGTGTTTCGATAAAGGCCATGAAAATGAAATCTTTTTTACCCCCAAAAAAAGGGATCAATACGAAAGCTGTATAAGAATATGTTTGCAGTTAATAGCAATATCAATGTCGATGTCAATAAAAATCTTTACAAGCCGTCAAAGCAGGGTTTTAAAATTTTGTATAAATAAACACGAAACTGAATGATTGGAACAAATGATTATTTGGAACGAAATTTCTTGACCCGATATCAATTGCAAAATTTCACTGATTATAGATAACACAAAATTAAAGTACGCTCCATCCTGAATTGTCTTAATGTCACGAGTAGTGATTAACTACATTGTTGCTTTAACCTGGAATATAACCGTATCTAAAATCAGTTTCAAACCTGTCTATAAAGTCTACGTGTTCTAAATGGCGTTGGGTCAAATTTTTAAGATTCTGTAGGAAGGTGTAGTCCTACTGAGTGTTTGAAGATCGTTTAAAATAAAAATTCAGTGTCAATAGTGTACGCTTTGACCGAAGAGGAGTTTATAAGAAGCCAAAACTTACTTCTCGCTTTAGCTCACAATAGAACTGCATGTAGTGACAAATTGATCACCTTTCTATCGACTGACCACATTAACGAATAAAACTTTTTATTTCATTTTATTATTCTTTTCATCTCAAATTTACATGTGCTATAATCAGTGATTTTTTAAATAAATTGTATATTTAGCCTTATTATTTCTCAAAATACACTTCTTCCTTTCGCCTAAATGTAAAAGTTAGAAAATAGGCCACAATCATATGGTTCAAATCTGTGACTAAAGCCGTCAACAATATTCTCCGGTAATCGTACGCTTCATTAAACAACCGATCTCAAGCATACCACGTGTATCTTAAAAGAACTGTCGGCATAACCTCTTGTTTGCCGATAAATCTACTTTAGCCAATTTAGTTGTCTCTGAAACGGCAAAAGAACTTGGCCAGATTGTGATTAAATATCACCAAATAGTATATACAGCCATCATATTGATAGTTATTTCATGTCTAAATATTCATGTAAAATGCGTTAAATTTCAGTTGTGATGCCCACGAAACTGCTAACGATATCGTGGATCTTCACTTGTCGACTACCACCTAATCATGGATTTTGTCGATGTTTCTTGGTGAACGTTTGGCATTACTCAAGTCACTATGATCACAACAGAATTTAATAAATCATTTCCTAATCGATGATATTGACGAGTACCCTTAATTAAACGTTACTTACCCTCGATTATTTATTTAATTTAACTTCAATTCATTGTTACTTACATTCAATAATTCGTTACTTACAATCCATTAATTGTTATCTTTCAAAAAAAGCAGTTATCCTTCAATCATAAAATATAAACAGCCATAGTATTTTGATTGACATTCGTAGGTTAAAATCGTACTTCTTTAATTTTTGTGATAACATAGTTCTTAGTTTTTAACCACAAAAATTCTTTTCGGTACAGTATGGATATTTGTCCTATGCCGGTAGCAATCCACTGTAGCGGTCAACTTACCACTATTCCCAGATTAGTACAAAACTGCGTTTTACTGTCAAAAATTGCCAGATTACAGCCTTTTTGTCAAATAATAAGCACAAATTATTTAAGTAAAAAATATATATTTTTAATAGAAATAAATTTATTTCATTTTTATTTAAACAATAAAACAGATTTTACAATATTTTTATATATTAATATTAAATGCAGTTGTGAGTTTACTAAACAAATCTCATAAAAAATAATTGGAATTATAAATCAATAAAGTTCATCTGGTACAATCTAAGTTTGTGTATATAAATAATTTCACATTTTCTTCTAATATATAAGATTTAGCTATAACGTTAATAAATATATTGAAGCAATATATAGTTCAGTGCACAAAGTGCTTACAATGATTTTTAATAAAAAGTCGATTGCTTCTACATTTTAGTTTACAAATTTAGAATGTTTACATATATTTTAATAAACAAAGAATATTATTTGTTTTTTATAAACTTATATTTCATATTTCTGTATATTATAGTATACATATATTACATAAATGCATAAGTTTAATATAATAAAAAAACAAAACGTTTATTTTTTTAATTTTAATAATACTTTAAACAATAATAGTGAATACAGTCTATTTAAGATTTCCATTAAGTACACATATTAATATATTTAAATTAATAATTAAACTTTTACTTAACAATAAAAACAATTGTTTTTCAAAATTAAATGATTTGATTAATAATATTGAAAAAAAATAATTATTCACCAAAAAAAAATTTTTTTTATAATTTGTTTTAATAAATTTAATTTCAGACCGAATATCCTTTTTTTAGAAGACTTTAACTTTATGGTATATACAAGTTTTTTCTTTTGATATATTGGTATATATATTTTTTTTTTGAAATTACTTAAATTATTATTTAAACATATTTCAAACAAACTCTGATACCAAAGCCAAAAAAATTATTTTTTGTAATTATAAGTTAGCCGCGTATAGATACGAATTTACTGGTATTAGAATTGGTTCAGGTATATGTACAATATTCTGATATGCTTGTTTAGAAGTGCTTGAAATCCAGAAGAGATCATTTGGTTATAAATACAGAGTTTCAATATAAAACTTTAAAAAAAAGTATACGAACAAATAGATATTAAAAAGTGTAAAAAGACAAACTGAATATCAAACACGCCACACATAACTAACTATCACTCTATCATGTTTAAAATAATAAATTGTATGCTTATTTCCTGCATTTTTAAATGACATATTGTTAACCATATAGTATTTAATATTTGTCTGTTTTATTTTTAAAATTTTTCTGTTTTTAGCCATCTGTTATCTGTTTATATTGGATATTTGATTTCATTTATACATTTATAATAGAAAACCCTGGACGATTTAATAAAAAATTTCTCTAAAATGGCTATAAATAATACATCAACAGCCACAATAACTCAAGAGACGATCGCAAATTGATTTCTGTAAATTTATTATCCCTTAGGGAAGATGTCAGAAGTCTAAAAAGACAAATATAAACATTGACAGGTACGAATAACGTAGTGGAATATGAACCGCAAACAATTGACGAGATAACAACTTGTGACGAAAGTTTAGAAATAATAAAATCAATTCCAGAATTCACTGGAAATCAAAATTCTTATGTTAGCTGGAGAGAAGCAGCTCATAATTGTATCAGCCTCTACACTAGAGGTAGTCGAAGATATTTTGTTGCCTTAACAATATTAAAAAATAAAATAGTTCATCAAGGTAACGATGTACTGACAAGTCATGGAATTGTTCTTAATTATGACGCCATTATAAGTAGACTCGATTTTGTGTATGCTGTCAAACGTCCAATTCATGTTATTGAACAGGAGATGAGTAGCCTTAGACAAGGCTCATCCACAGACCTGGACTATTATAATCTTGTTAATAAAAAATTAACTCTTTTAATTAATAAAGCAATAATGACTCACGGTAATGACTCGGCCATTATTCGAGAGTTAAACAATAAAAATCGTCAGAACGCCTTAAGAGTGTTCATCACTGGGCTACACGTTCCATTAAGCGATATAATGTTTTCCCCTGTCACCAACAGAGTTACCACATGTACTAGCTAAAGCTCAGGAGCTAAAAGCCAATAATTTGCGTGCTAAATTCGTATTTCAATTCTCTGATCAGAGAAAAAATTTTTTCAAAATCAATATAATTTCTCCAACAACTTGCGCTTTAATCGCGCAAATGTAAAATAACCCAGGCTAAATAATTTCCCTAAGCCTGAACCAATTAATGTTGATACATCTGTACAACAAAGGCCACGATCTCAAAATAGACCTACACCACAGTTTCGAGATAATAATAACAATTTTTGGAATCCAAATGAACCACCCCAAAATCATGGAAGGATGCAGCAACAATCCTTCAACAATTTAAAACATCGTCGTGAAAATAGTCAAAATAGTAATCAACCGCAGGCAAAGGTCCAGCGAGTAAATAATATAAAGGAGAAGCGAGTTAATAATATAAATGAGAACCATTTTTTAGGTCGAATATCGGACAGAATGGACAAAGAAATAAACAGAAACCTCCAAATATTAATAGATACAGGTGCCACAGCTTGTTATATTACAGCTGGCATTTATAATAATAAACAAAAATTAAGTATTAAAAAAAGAGTTAAAACCATTAATGGCTATACAATTATAAGCCATTATCATCTTGTTCATCTTTTCGGGTGTGTACAACTATTTTACGAGATAAAGAATCTCGAATCCGACTTCCTAATAGGATCGTTTTGAACATTCGTTGTTTTTACATATAAAATTTTTTGGTTTGCATAGTCAGAAAGACACTCCGTTGTGTC
>NC_051846.1:262042-307260 GCF_002237135.1 Teleopsis dalmanni
TACAAAGTAAATTTCTGTGCTACATAAAACAAGAAGCAGAGAAAAACACAGTCTGTGTGTTAAATAACCGCCACCACTACACATAATATATCTAACAACTCACATGAAAATCACTGAAGGCGACTTAACTGGAAAATATAAAATTGAATTAAAATATTTATTTGAAATATCATGGACATTACCTGGGATCCTCGATGCCAATGTGCCGCGGGCATCGCTACATGAAATGTGCAAATTCTAAAAATATACGAAAAACAAAATCAACGTTTGGTTAAAACTTTTATGAATGGAACACTTATAAACGCAACAACAATGAACACTTATCGGCGAAACATGTGTAAATTTTAAACAAATGTCTATTTTTCTACAATTATATAGAAATAAAACAAAACACAAAACAATGTAACTCTTATCACAGAAAACACGTTTAATTATTGAACAAAGGTCTATTTGAAATATATATAAATAAAATAATACACAAAACAATTTAACACTCATGTTTGTACAATTTTATTTTTTATACACGTAAACAAAACAAACTTCGGCAGCAACTAAGCACATCAACGCTAGTTTTTTCTATTTACTAATTTACTTCTTTTCTTTTCACATTTAGATAATATTAAATTCACAAAATATATATGTATATTTAATACCTAGTTTTGTATTATTAATACACTTTAGTTTTTAATAATAAAATATAAACTAAAGAGGAATAACACACGAAATAAATAAACACGGCGCGTAGTAAAAGTACTAAAAAAATCACGGCGAAGCAGAAGAAGTGAAAAAACAGTAGAACACAAAGTTCAACTTCACGGCGAAGTCAAGTACAGCAAAGAATACCGGTACGCTACACCAAAAAGCTTCGGTATGCTCAATATAAAAGGAGGCACATTTTATATAATCGGGGACTTGGTTTGCGACAAGTGAAAGAGCAAGTACTCTGGCTCATTGGGCCTTCTGGTAAATTTTACCAAACTTGAAATTTTACTTTTCCTGAAACAAGTACACTGGCCTATTGGTCATCTGGCACATTGTGCCACAAATCTGGTTCTTTGAGCCAAACATAGTGTAAAATTCCTTTCCTGTCTTATATGTATATTTTTTTAACCTGGCTTATTCGGTCAAATAGTTTTTTACAGCACGGAGGAAACGTTTTGTTTATTTTTTTAACAACAGAAGAGGGGCTTAAGAAGTCACACGGGTTTTGCTAAGATTCTTTTAACAAGGAATATATGGAGAAGTGGGAAATTTTGGCATCAACATAATTTTTTTATTATTAGAAATGTTTCCAATGAATTTTAATTAAACTTTGTTAATCATAAGTTTATGAAATAATAAAGTTATATACATATAAATCACGTTCTGTTTTCTTCTAAAACCAACGTCTCGGCAAAATTATAAATATATTGTCACGACTCTGGACGACGGCTGAGGATACCCCAGCAAAAACTAAAAATTTTTGAACGTCACCAAAAGTGTCGTTACAATTGGCGCCCGAGCAGGGACCTGGTTTTAGAAAAGAACGAACGTTGAACAGGGACGTTGTTTAGAAAAGAACGAACGTTGAACAGGGGACCTGGTTTTAGAAAAGAACGAACGTTGAACAGGGACGTTGTTTAGAAAAGAACGAACGTTGAACAGGGGACCGTGTTTTAGAAAAGAACGAACTAGGAACAGGACGAGTAAGTGTACAAACGTTTAACGCAAAGAGTCATTAGACGGTACACGAGGTAACATGGTCAAAACAGCATGGATTTCGATAGCGCGTAAAGAGGATTTGGTTCAAATTCTAGAAGAAATTAAGATCAGTACATCAGGAACCGTTGAGGAACTACGGAAACGTGTACGTGATCATCTAGCAACTGAGGAGTACACGGAAAAATTACTAGATATAATTATGGACATGGAAACTAAATACGATCGCAGTCTCTCACCCAAACCTCCAGGCATCGAAATCGACACGCCAAAAATACACATTTCAGAGCCAACCATGATGACTAGCAAATTTGAAGACATAGCGCGAATCGCCAATCAAGTGCGTAATTGGGAGGTACATTTTAATGGTGAAATAAGTCCATTACCATTTTTGGAAAATTTGGAAACACTCTCCGAAACTTATAACATTCCCCGAGACATTCTGCCAAGACTTATGCCAGAAATACTGAAAGGAAAAGCCCTAATGTGGTTCCGGAATAACAATCGGAAGTGGACACACTGGTCAAGTTTTGTTCAGGATGTTCGAGAGTTTTTCTTGCCTTCTAATTATTTAGAGCAATTAGAAGACACAATTCGGAACAAATACCAGAAGAAGACGGAGTCATTCCAAGACTATGCCCTAGCACTACAAGAGTTGATGCGATATGCTGAGTTAACAGAAAGACAACAGTTAAGTCGGATTTACCGGAATAGTAGACCAGAGTATCAGCTCCAGATCAAACCGCGTGAATTTAGCTCCTTGGGAGATTTAAGCAAACTAGCAGAAGAATTCGAACGTCTTACACAACTAAGTAGTAGAGAACGCCAATGCACTCTTGATTGGTCACCACCGATTGCCATTAACAGAACACAGATCGAAAAGGTGGACGTGCGTAATGCTTGTCGTAGATGTGGGGAAAGAAATCATTTCGCACGAGAATGCACAAAGCCTAGGAGACTTTTTTGTTGGATTTGTGGTACTATAGGTCGTCGAACGTTCAAGTGCTGCAGGGAAAACCCAACATACAGAAATCATCAGAGGCCATCGGGAAACGCTTTGGGGGTTGTCACGCCAGGCGGAACGACCACCACCCAATCATCTTTACCCGTCAAATTAGAATCTAGTCAACCAAAACTGATGCAAGAAAGTATAGTCCAAAATCAAAGCATTAAATCGAATCATCATATCCAACTGAGGAGTAACCAGCAACCGATTCCACCAGACGCAAAACAAGCAACAGCAATTAGTAGGCCAATAACAAATATACTACCAACGCTAAATATGCCACACCAAAGTAATTCACAATTACACTTAGTACCATTACAGGAAAAACCACACAAGGAGGCAGTTCATAAATGCATCGTAACTCCTCCACAGAGTTCAACGTCTCATAGGGAAAGTCCAGAAGTAGGTTATCAACAAGCATATGCACAACAGTCGCTAGTTAACTACAATCAGAATACGCAACCACGAGAGCAAAAGTATCAAATCGAAGAGCATGACTTATCATCACGTCCAGCACTGCCACAACGTTTAATGATAGTACCGGAGTCATCACATGTCAATCATCCAGTACTACCAACTTCTACAAGTTCAGAATCATCATCGCAAAAGCCACAGGGGCATTCACAAGGTAATTTTAAATCATCATCGCAAACGCCACAGGGGCATTCACAAGGTAATTTTAAATCATCATCGCAAACGTCACAGGGTCATTCACAAGGTAATTTTAAATCATCATCGCAAAGGCCACAGGGTCATTCACAAGGTAATTTTAAATCATCATCGCAAAGGCCACAGGGGCATTCACAAAGTAATTTTAAATCATCATCGCAAACGTCACAGAGTCATTCGCAAGGTAATTTCAAATCATCGTTACAACCAAAAGAACTTGAGCCGCAGCCGCCATCTTCGGTTAATCAACCACAGTCACCACGAGGAGCACCACCAAGAGATAATCACCAATCTGGTCAACCATCATCTTCGTCATCAACTACATCGCTACAGAGGAATTCTACTATAATACAGCCAGTATCGGATAATCGTCATGTACAACTTACGAATTCATTAGGTCCATTAGTTATCAATGTTTCAGATAGTAAACTTAACACGGAACTACCAAGCCAAGGAACTCAAGCAAAGGATAAAGTCAAGCATGACAGTCAACAAGAAACATGGTCACCACAAGAGGAATTGAACGTCAGTCAACCAAGCACAAAAGGGAACAAACCAAAGATTTTCGTACAACGTCTAGGTACATTTAAACGAAAGGATGACCATCATCAGGTCAGCAACCAAGATGAGTATTACAAAATTTTCAAGTGTCCAAAGATTAGAAAGAGAAATCGAGCCTCGTTCTAAAAGGAATATTAGTAACACAAGTATTAGCATGTATCATATGGAAAATAAGGGATAAATGGAAAATCAGAAGTATCAAGTGCAAATTTGCCGACGAGGGGTCATCAACGTGTCATTAAAATAAAGTTTTAGTTTAATTTCTGTTCTGAAGAAGGAGGGAAATGTAACGACACAAATTTACAAAGTAAATTTCTGTGCTACATAAAACAAGAAGCAGAGAAAAACACAGTCTGTGTGTTAAATAACCGCCACCACTACACATAATATATCTAACAACTCACATGAAAATCACTGAAGGCGACTTAACTGGAAAATATAAAATTGAATTAAAATATTTATTTGAAATATCATGGACATTACCTGGGATCCTCGATGCCAATGTGCCGCGGGCATCGCTACATGAAATGTGCAAATTCTAAAAATATACGAAAAAAACAAAATCAACGTTTGGTTAAAACTTTTATGAATGGAACACTTATAAACGCAACAACAATGAACAATTATCGGCGAAACATGTGTAAATTTTAAACAAATGTCTATTTTTCTACAATTATATAGAAATAAAACAAAACACAAAACAATGTAACACTTATCACAGAAAACACGTTTAATTATTGAACAAAAGATCTATTTGAAATATATATAAATAAAATAATACACAAAACAATTTAACACTCATGTTTGTACAATTTTATTTTTATAAACAAAACACAACAAAACAAAACTAAGCACGCCAACATCAATTTTATTTCTTTTAATATTTCTTTTCTGTTCACATTTAGATAATATTAAATTCACAGAATATATATGTATATTTAATACCTTGTTTTGTAGTATTAAAACACTTTACTTTTAATGTAATAATATTTAATATAATATAAACTAAAAAGGAACAACACACGAAATAAAGAAACACGGCGCGTAGTAAAAGTACTAAAAAAATCACGGCGAAGCAGAAGAAGTGAGAAAACAGTAGAACACAAAGTTCAACTTCACGGCGAAGTCAAGTACAGCAAAGAATACCGGTACGCTACACCAAAAAGCTCCGGTATGCTCGATATAAAAGGAGGTACATTTTATATAATCAGGGACTTGGTTTGCGACAAGTGAAAGAGCAAGTACTCTGGCTCATTGGGCCTTCTGGTAAATTTTACCAAACTTGAAATTTTACTTTTCCTGAAACAAGTACACTGGCCTATTGGTCATCTGGCACATTGTGCCACAAATCTGGTTCTTTGAATCAAACGTAGTGTAAAATTCCTTTCCTGTCTTATATGTATATTTTTTAACCTGGCTTATTCGGTCAAATAGTTTTTACAGCACGGAGGAAACGTTTTGTTTATTTTTTTTACAACAGAAGAGGGGCTTAAGAAGTCACACGGGTTTTGCTAAGATTCTTTTAACAAGGAGTATATGGAGAAGTGGGAAATTTTGGCATCAACATAATTTTTTTTATTTATTATTAGAAATGTTTCCAATGAATTTTAATTAAACTTTGTTAATCATAAGTTTTATGAAATAAATAAAGTTATATATATAATTTATACATATAAATCACGTTCTGTTTTCTTCTAAAACCAACGTCTCGGCAAAATTATAAATATATTGTCACGACTCTGGACGACGGCTGAGGATACCCCAGCAAAAACTAAAAATTTTTGAACGTCACCAAAAGTGTCGTTACACCATGAAGACGACTCGACGTTTTCATTAAAGCACATTAGGTTAGGTATAATTTCTGATAATTACATTCTGCATTTTAATTGTAAACATAATTTACAGCATAAACTAATACAAATACTTCCGATATTGTTATGTATAATTTACGTAAAGCTTGCGGTATATATGACCCAGAGAAATCATGTATTTCTAACGTTAACAACGAACCGTCTGGAGCATTATAATCAATGACATGCATTTGTTTTCGGATCTTATCATGCTCCTCCTTATACTTTTTATGCAAATATTGCTTGATGATACACGTTTTTCCATGAAGACGACATAATCTACAGCATAAACTAAAATAAATATATCCGATATTATTATATATATGTGACCCAGAGAAATCATGTATTTCAAAAGTTAATAACGAACCGTCTGGAGCAATATAATCCACGACATTCATTTGTTCCTGGATTTTATCATGCTCCTCCTTATATTTTTTATGCAAATATTGCTTGATGATACACGTTTTTCCAGTTAGTCAACTTCCCATGAAGACGACTCGACGTTTTCATTAAAGCACATTAGGTTAGGTATAATTTCTGATAATTACATTCTGCATTTTAATTGTGAACATAATTTACAGCATAAACTAATACAAATACTTCCGATATTGTTATGTATAATTTACGTAAAGCTTGCGATATATATGACCCAGAGAAATCATGTATTTCTAACGTTAACAACGAACCGTCTGGAGCAATATAATGCATGACATGCATTTGTTTTCGGATCTTATCATGCTCCTCCTTATATTTTTTATGCAAATATTGCTTGATGATACACGTTTGTCCATGAAGACGACATAATCTACAGCATAAACTAAAATAAATATATCCGATATTATTATATATATGTGAACCAGAGAAATCATAATTCTTGGGCTTTTGCCAAGGCATTAGGTAGGTCCTCTGGAGAGAGTGAGAACAGGATATTAGATAATGGAGCATTCAGCCCCGTGATAAACACTCGAAGAGCGTTTTGACGATTTTGATCATTTATAATTTTAGTTATTTTATGGTTTGTACCATGCGTCATGATGGTTTTGTTTATTAAGAGTGTCAATTTTTGATTCACTAAATTGTAATAATCTATAATTGAACGACTTCCTTGCCGTAGTACACTCAATTCTTGTTCAAGAATATGTATGGGTCGCTTGTCTGCATAAGCGAAATCTAGACGACTAATAATAGCGTCAAAGTTTAGAACTGTACCATGGCTTGTCAAAACGTCATTGGCATCCTGAATAATTTTATTACGAAGAATTGTAAGAGCTGCGAAGTATCTCTTACTTCCTTTAGTGTAAAGGTGAATAGAATTATTGGCGGCCTCGCGCCAACTTACATACAGATTATTTTTACCAGAAAATTCGGGTAAAGATTTGATTATGCCTAAAGATTCATCGCATTTTATGTTATCATCAATTGTCTGCGTTTCGTATTCAGTAACTACGTTTGTATTCGTCAAGGCTAGTAATTGACTTTTTAAAGTATTCTTAAAAATATTCTGCCTGAAGGCTAACTGTGTTAGCAGCAATCAGTCTCGTAATTAAGTCAATGTTTTCAGTCATTTTGGACACGCGAAATTTACTAAATTTTGAAAGAAGTTCGTCCAGTTTTAAGGACTCTTATATACCAAATATCCAAAAACGAATAACCAAAAACAAGGCAAAACAAAAAAAAATTTTTTGCAGAGCTTTTTTTATATATATAAGGGAAAATTACTAAGGATTTTGCGTAAAAATTATTTAATTATGTATTTTTTATACAAGTGTTCATTAATATTTTATTTAATAGTTACATATATATAAATATTCTTTTTTAACGCACCCAGCGTAAACGCAGTTATAGTGCTTGAAAGAATTAGTTTTAATACCAGCGATTAACGCATTGGGTATTTTAATACAATCTTTATTACAGTATTTTTATATAAATTTATTTAAATTAAATAAAAGAGTAAATAATAATGCTAGTGTTGATTATGAAATACCTCCAGTAATTTGTTTATAGATGGTGTTGTTCCTATCAGTACCAATAGTAGAGAAGTTGTTATTGTGATTGATTTTGTTGATTGTTGTTGCGTTGACTTTGTATTCTAAATGCCTCGAAAAATCTGGAGACGCTCGGGCTTAGTACTGAGTTATCCTGACTTCCGTCAGGACCGTAGATGCTGTCTAGGTATCTTCTCGCCTTTATGCTTGCAGCTCTTTTCTGCAATATTCTGATGACTGTTTTGTGCTCGTCAGTAAGGTTGTCATCCATTTGGTGGTTCAAAAGTTTTTGTTTTTATTCAGCACAATTTCATTCAAGAGCAATTTAGCAATTTTTTTAGAAAAATTTTATTAGAATTGTTTTTGCTCAGTTTTTAATATATATTTTGTCATCAATTATTTTCATTAATTTTTTATTTTTTTCGTATGCGATTTTCTGTACGCACTTTAAAAGTTTTTAAAGATAAAAGATGTGTCTTTTTATTTTATATTTTAAAATATAAATTATACATGCAATATTTTAGTTTGTGTTTTTGTGCACTGAATAATTTTTATTTATCTTATTAGTGTTAGTTATAAAAAAATTTTTTTTTTAAAAAAATTTCACTCGCGAAATCTCGTTTTATATTATTTGAGATTTTAGATTTTTATGTCATTTTTCTCCCCTTTCTTTGGGATACTTGATTGTTAAAATTCGCTGCAAACACCTTTGTTCTCGGGTGTTATGTATTGCAGGAATTTTTAATTTTTTCACTCACGTCGCGTACTCTGTTTTTAATAAATTTTCCACATTAGCGTGAGTTCACTGTGGTTGACGCTCGCGTCGCATACTTTTTATTTTTTGCAATAGTTACGAGTGCGTTCACTGTGATTAAAACTCGCGTCGCATACTTTTGTCTGCGTTTAGCGTGAGTTTACTGTGACACTCGCGTCGCATACTTTTTATGTTGTGCAATAGTGACGAGTGCACTGCGGTTGACACTCGCGTCGCTTACTTTTTATTTTTCCGCAATAGTTACGAGTGCCCCACGTTGGGCGCCAATTAATTTTATTGTACACGAGTTTTTATTTTTAAAAAAAATATATTTATTTAATATATTAAAGAAAGATATATATAAATTACAAGTTATAAGTTTATTTTTCCGAATAGGTAAGATTTAAAGGTTGACTTCTCGAATGCTTGAACTAGACTGACTCTTGAGGTTTTATTCTTCAATAACTGAAGTTATTGTTTTGATTATGAAATTGGGTTTTATCCAATTAGAGCACAGCTTCTAAAATTCCTGAGAATTTTCTAGAAGCGTCTTTTCCTCCAACCAATAGAATTGGAGCTTCTATTTGCTAAAGCACCTCGTCAGCGTCTTTAGCTTCGGCGTCAGTAGCCGGAAGATGATGTTTATATCCATCAATCAAATATCTCAAATGTGTTACAGTTTTAAAGAAAACAATTTTGTTTTCCTTTGCAGCATTGCTGTCAAATGAAGTGTGGGCATTGATCCAGATTGTTTATGTAAACATATTTTAATGAGTAATATCTAAGTACGCATTCTGAAGATACAAAAGTATTAAACAGTGGCTCAGTGCCGTTATGTTAATTTAGGGTTTTAACTTGTATTTCTAACGTTAACAACGAACCGTCTGGAGCAATATAATCCATGACATGCATTTGTTTTCGGATCTTATCATGGTCCTCCTTATACTTTTTATGCAAATATTGCTTGATGATACACGTTTTTCCATGAAGACGACATAATCTACAGCATAAACTAAAATAAATATATCCGATATTATTATATATATGTGACCCAGAGAAATCATGTATTTCAAAAGTTAACAACGAACCGTCTGGAGCAATATAATCCACGACATTCATTTGTTCCTGGATTTTGTCATGCTCCTCCTTATATTTTTTATGCAAATATTGCTTGATGATACACGTTTTTCCAGTTAGTCAACTTCCCATGAAGACGACTCGACGTTTTCATTAAAGCACATTAGGTTAGGTATAATTTCTGATAATTACATTCTGCATTTTAATTGTAAACATAATTTACAGCATAAACTAATACAAATACTTCCGATATTGTTATGTACAATTTACGTGAAGGTTGCGGTATATATGACCCAGAGAAATCATGTATTTCTAACGTTAACAACGAACCGTCTGGAGCAATATAATCCATGACATGCATTTGTTTTCGGATCTTATCATGGTTCTCCTTATACTTTTTATGCAAATATTGCTTGATGATACACGTTTTTCCAGTTAGTCAACTTCCCATGAAGACGACTCGACGTTTTCATTAAAGCACATTAGGTTAGGTATAATTTCTGATAATTACATTCTGCATTTTAATTGTAAACATAATTTACAGCATAAACTAATACAAATACTTCCGATATTGTTATGTATAATTTACGTAAAGCTTGCGGTATATATGACCCAGAGAAATCATGTAAATTGATATTATTGTACACGAGTTTTAATTTTTAAAAAAATATATTTATTTATTATCTTAAAGATATATATAATTTCTTCTTGCACAGTACATGAAACGTTAAATCATCTCAAAGATGATCAACGATCCATACACCATACGCACAAAATCAACCCTGTAAAGGCTGAAATTCCATAAAGCAATTTCAACCTTACATATACTTAAATACAAATCTGACGTCAGACCGTCAGCATAAAACCAACACCAGCACTCACCCACCAAAATATAACATCGTAAATACCTGAAAAATAAGAAATATATTAATATATATTTGGTCACTTAAGTGTACAGACATTACCTGTGATCCACTAGCCAGATGAACCGCGGGCATTGATCCGTAAACCGCACAAACCTAAAGAAGAAGCAATAAACAAAAAGTGAATTTTATAAATGAATTTGGAATTTTTTTTATATTTTAATTTAAAACATACATTGAACATTTACTAAACAATAAACAACACATTTATTTAATAAACATAGATCTTTTGCACTATTATTTAATAAACCTTTGATAATAGGAAAAAATAAACAAATATATAGAATCAACCAACAACACTCGCTGGTTACGTTTTTTTACGATAAACAAAAAAACATATCACAAGCAATACTTCTGATTTTTGGTTTATGTTATTTTTATTTTACACAAAAGAAATAAAAAAACAAAATCACTGCGTTACTAAATTATATTTTTTTTTATAAACATAAACAAACCACCGACGGAGGAAACAAACTACAAGTCCCAATTACACCAGCACTAATTTTATGCAGTAGCATTAAAATTCTATTTACCACATGTATTAAAGCACTCACTTATATTTTGACACATATTATATTTATTTTAATTATAAATATATTTTTATAGTATTTTTATATATTTTGTTTTTAAAAAAAATATATAAACACGAAGTAGTCAAAACGTAATCGCGGCGAAAACAAAGGAAGGCGAAGAAAAGTGCGCAAAAATGCAAATAACACGAAGACCACAACAATACACAAAATACACAAGAAAGACACGAAAAGCACAAAAAAAGTCAACACGAACAACGAAGTTTACCGGTACGCTACACCAAAAAGCTCCGGTCAAATCAGTATATAAGAACGCGAATTTCACAAAGCGAACAACTTGGGTCTTGGAGAGCAACCGTTAAACAAGTTCACAGGCTTAATCAGCCTAATCTGGTCAATTCGATCAAATCAGGAAAATCTTAGTTCACAGGCTTAATCAGCCTAATCTGGTCAATTCGATCAAATCAGGATAATCTTAGTTCACAGGCTTAATCAGCCTAATCTGGTCAATTCGATCAAATCAGGATAATCTTAGTTCACAGGCTTAATCAGCCTAATCTGGTCAATTCGATCAAATCAGGATAATCTTAGTTCACAGGCTTAATCAGCCTAATCTGGTCAATTCGATCAAATCAGGAAAATCTTAGTTCACAGGCTTAATCAGCCTAATCTGGTCAATTCGATCAAATCAGGATAATCTTAGTTCACAGGCTTAATCAGCCTAATCTGGTCAATTCGATCAAATTAGGATATACTACTGGTCTATTCGATCACTTGTTCTTATTGATTTTTTTTCTTTCTAACCTGGCTCATTCAGCCAAATTATTACATCCCTTAGTACAAAGGCAGGAGTCTTCATAACAAACAAGCCAGAGCCAGTCGCCGAAACATCGTCATCTTTGACAGCAACTGATCTTATGTATAATTCATATACTGAGGTGACATAAGTCCACCCCTACGGAATAGTCACGCGCGGAAATCATAAATTTCTCCGATCCTTGGAAAATAATATTTTGTTTATCTGAATTGTAACCATTATAATTTAATAATATAATTCTTATAATATATATATAATAATATTTTGTTTATCTAAAATTATACCCATTATAATTGTTTTGTTTTTTTGAATAATTAAATAAAGTATTAATAAAATATATAAAATCTACGCTTTTATTTTGGTTCCTAAAGAAACTAGTCCCGAAGATATAAATTTTATTATAACGAACCTGGACAACCGCTTTGCATACCTCAGCAAACATAACGAACGAAAAAAGGTCGTTACAACCCTCAAAACATTATTTCATGTAATGAGCTTTGATTTCTGTTCGACACTTACACCAAATTACTTTGGTATAAATGTCCAACCTTAGGTGTTTTTATCAAATGACAAAAACTCCCGATAGTGAATCATAGTTCACTACTATATCTACCCTACATTAAAGAAGTTATTGATGGATATACGTATGATAAAAATAACAATAACACCCATTATATATAAACATATTTCTAAACCTAAAAATCACTCAGTATTACCACGTCCATCCTCAAATTCTCGAAACTACAAACAAATATTATATTATATACCATTACATTATTAATGCAACAAACAATCATTCAATATATTCACATTACATATATAGACCAAAAACATATTTAAAATTTAAAATTTAAATTAAATCAACAACATTGTTATTTATATGTTCTGTTATGTCAACTCATTTAAACACCTACCAAAAACAAATCAAAAAAAACACAATTTCCCTACATTCAACAATTTGTGTATATGTAAATCTAAATTCCACAATTCTAATAATGCATATATATATAACATACAAGATACATATTACATACACACATACATATGTGTGCATAATATACAATACATACATCATATAAACCGCACATCAATAATATATAAATATAATAATTAATAATCATATCATAGACCTATGTCCATGTTAATTTCTAAAATTGTCCGTCCGATCTTAATTGAGATATTCTAAATATTGGTGTAAACCAACAAAGTAACCTATAGTCAATGGTTTCCATTGACGCGTTTCGTCCGGTAACCAACCGGACTCATCAGAATGGAATAAATTTTGTTATTATGTACGTCAGAAATATATATGTATATGTAATATATATATATAAATATACAGAAATTATAAAATATAAAAATATATAAAAATATATAAAAAATATATAAAAATATATAAAAAATATATAAAAAATATATAAAAATATATATAAAAAATATATATAATGAACTCACATGTAAATTGTATTTCACCATAAATACATCCAATGAAAATTTCATTATATATATAAAAATTATAAATAACAACAAATACACATTGTACACAATAACATGCGTACATCACAACACTTAAAAGACAACTGAAGTCATCAAACATTCAATCAACAGTATAGCCGTCTCTACACATCAGAAGTAAAGACAGACACAAAAACAAAACATAGGCAGACAAAAAGGTGTAAAAACCCAATCATACACATCATAGAGGCGTTAGCTATGAAACTGTTATTATGTATTTAGAATAAAAAGTGTTGTAATAAAATATAATAAATTAAAGAATACTATCTTAATTATAAATGTAATATTAATTTAATCTATATTTATTATATATAAATATAAATATCATATATATAAAATTAATAAATAAATGATTATTAATGTATAAGTAAAAATGCGGAATATCACGTAATCTATATCTGTACAATCATATCTGTAATTCATAGAAAACCAATGATATTCTTATGATGTCAGTATGAAATGATACTATAAAATCCCAGAGAAATCATGTATTTCTAACGTTAACAACGAACCGTCTGGAGCAATATAATCCATGACATGCATTTGTTTTCGGATCTTATCATGGTTCTCCTTATACTTTTTATGCAAATATTGCTTGATGATACACATTTTTCCATGAAGACGACATAATTTACAGCATAAACTAAAATAAATATATCCGATATTATTATATATATGTGACCCAGAGAAATCATGTATTTCTAACTTCAGTAACGAACCGTCTGGAGCAATATAATCCACGACATTCATTTGTTCCTGGATTTTATCATGCTCCTCCTTATATTTTTTATGCAAATATTGCTTGATGATACACGTTTTTCCAGTTAGTCAACTTCCCATGAAGACGACTCGACGTTTTCAATAAAGCACATTAGGTTAGGTATAATTTCTGATAATTACATTCTGCATTTTAATTGTAAACACAATTTACAGCATAAACTAATACAAATACTTCCGATATTGTTATATATAATTTACGTAAAGCTTGCGGTATATATGACCCAGAGAAATCATGTATTTCTAACGTTAACAACGAACCGTCTGGAGCAATATAATCCATGACATGCATTTGTTTTCGGATCTTATCATGGTCTTCCTTATACTTTTTATGCAAATATTGCTTGATGATACACGTTTTTCCATGAAGACGACATAATTTACAGCATAAACTAAAGTAAATATATCCGATATTATTATATATATGTGACCCAGAGAAATCATGTATTTCAAAAGTTAATAACGAACCGGTTGGAGCAATATAATCCACGACATTCATTTGTTCCTGGATTTTATCATGCTCTTTCTTATATTTTTTATACAAATATTGCTTGATGATACACGTTTTTCCAGTTAGTCAACTTCCCATGAAGACGACTCGACTTTTCATTAAAGCACATTAGGTTAGGTATAATTTCTGATTATTACATTCTGGATTTTAATTGTAAACATAATTTACAGCATAAACTAATACAAATACTTCCGATATTGTTATGTATAATTTACGTGAAGCTTGCGGTGTATATGACCCAGAGAAATCATGTATTTCAAAAGTTAATAACGAACCGTCTGGAGCAATATAATCCATGACATGCATTTGTTTTCGGATCTTATCATGGTCTTCCTTATACTTTTTATGCAAATATTGCTTGATGATACACGTTTTTCCATGAAGACGACATAATTTACAGCATAAACTAAAGTAAATATATCCGATATTATTATATATATGTGAACCAGAGAAATCATGTATTTCAAAAGTTAATAACGAACCGGTTGGAGCAATATAATCCACGACATTCATTTGTTCCTGGATTTTATCATGCTCTTTCTTATATTTTTTATACAAATATTGCTTGATGATACACGTTTTTCCAGTTAGTCAACTTCCCATGAAGACGACTCGACTTTTCATTAAAGCACATTAGGTTAGGTATAATTTCTGATAATTACATTCTGCATTTTAATTGTAAACACAATTTACAGCATAAACTAATACAAATACTTCCGATATTGTTATGTATAATTTACGTAAAGCTTGCGGTATATATGACCCAGAGAAATCATGTATTTCTAACGTTAACAACGAACCGTCTGGAGCAATATAATCCATGACATGCATTTGTTTTCGGATCTTATCATGGTCCTCCTTATACTTTTTATGCAAATATTGCTTGATGATACACGTTTTTCCATGAAGACGACATAATCTACAGCATAAACTAAAATAAATATATCCGATATTATTATATATATGTGACCCAGAGAAATCATGTATTTCAAAAGTTAACAACGAACCGTCTGGAGCAATATAATCCACGACATTCATTTGTTCCTGGATTTTGTCATGCTCCTCCTTATATTTTTTATGCAAATATTGCTTGATGATACACGTTTTTCCAGTTAGTCAACTTCCCATGAAGACGACTCGACGTTTTCATTAAAGCACATTAGGTTAGGTATAATTTCTGATAATTACATTCTGCATTTTAATTGTAAACATAATTTACAGCATAAACTAATACAAATACATCCGATATTGTTATGTATAGTTTATGGATGTTTTTTAATATTGTAGTTTTATTATTGTTTTTATATCTTTATTGTGTTTTTATATTATTATTACTTTACCTAACTGTTTTAAGCGTAAATTATTGTTTTTGTTAGCATTTTATTTAAAATACTTTACGCAACATGTTATATGGTTCGTTTGGCATATACATATTCATTGGGAACAATGAACCTACTTTGTGGTACACTTGGCCTTTGATTTTAAACGTTGAATTGAATTGTTGACCATTTGCCGCATTATTGCGAACTATTTCCGTTGCTCCGAACGAAGTCAATTGGAAGCATGAATTAAATATGCAAATGGATTCCAGGAACAGATTTGAATTTTCATGCGTGCCAATGAACAAGCCGTTCAATAGTTCAGGTAGTCTCTCAATTTCTGGTAGTTGCACTTTTCCTGATGCGCAACACATCCCGTCTGATTCTTGTTTGAGTTTGAGTGCATGACAATAAGGGCATGTACTTATTGGCGTAGTCAGTCATTGGTTCTGCGTCTGTTAACTACAAACCGACGCGCTTGTCTCCGTTCTAATTGTCGTTGTTAATATCGTTCAACTCGTACCTCCGGTATTTGAGATTCTCGCAATTGTGATATGCTTATACGCACATTTTCGTTATCTTGTTGCATTTGTTCGTCTGTTCTTACTAATCTACTATTTCGCGTGTGTATTGCGTTATTCGTACGATGACCCAAATGGGCCCCTTGCGTCTTTCTGGCATTATTCACTTATTATTTTACCCACCTTTTTAAAATCTTAAATCATATATATAACTCATATATAAAAGCTCATATATAAAAACACGTAAACAACACGTTGTACTTACCGTTGAGAAATGGTATACCGATATTGTATTTGTTCTTTTATAATTCTTATTAATTAAAATAAATTGTACTAAATTTCAGCTTAAGCCTGTTGCATTAAAAAGTTTATAATTTTATAAATTATATTAATAATTTATAAATATACTACTTATAAAATTCTTCTTCTACTTCTAAAAGGTTTCTGCTCGGGCGCCAGTTAATAAATAATTTTTTATTGACCAATTATTCAGTGTTCTTTGTTCGATAGTCCAAGTAGAAGTGACCGAGCGCACTTTTGCGAAGTTGATTGCTACCGAAGCCAAACGGGACAAACAAGTGGATGTCCCGTTTGGTAGCAAACATACGTTCAAATAACATCGCATGATTGCTCCGTTAATGAAACTAAATCTAAAGGAAATTTATTATTTTGTCTCCCTTTTCTCTTTTTTTGTTCCGGGAATCTTGTCGATCTGTTTCGAAGCAGCTACTAACAGTTTCATTACTAATTGATAATTCGGATCCAACGGAGATTGTAGAATGCACGTCGATCTGTCGTTGGCTTCCTTCCACCATTCCGTTTTCGGCTTCTTGCAAATCTTGGAAAAATCGAACAAATCCAACTTCACTACCTGAAAACCACGTTCTCCCGGCGAAGTTGACGTACAAGTATACCCTTTCATCTTTTTGCAAATAGACTGCGATATAGAGCCAATGCTCGATCGAAAACTTCCAGCTGAAAAAGACTCGTCGAGCAAATCTTCTATTGATTTGTTGTCGTTCGAGATATTTGGTAAATGAACATCTGCAGGAATTGTTGAAATAACTGCAGTCGTGGACAACGTGGATATGGTCTCCATGGTGCGAGATGAGCAAGATGGTCCCTGAAAATTTTCTGCATAACTGTTCAGGATCCAATCCGATGTTTCTATAGTTATGGTCGCTTCGGTAAATGTCGTGGACGATTCGAGACCTAAGAGACTTTGTACTAAATACGTTAAAGAGCACTTTCCTAATTCTTTCTTTTGGCCCATCATTATATTCTGAATTGATTGAATGTAACCCAACAATGTATAAATAATTCTTTTCGCTTCGTATTGTTACGCCTTCAGTGCCAAAGGGATCATCATTTCCAATGTTGTCACACAATGATGTAGGTAATCCGGTGTCCACATCGCCAAAATCATTGAGAGAATCGAGATATGACTGCAATTCGTTGATAAGACTTGAGCTTTCTTGATCGCCTCTTCCGCATTCACTTTTATTTTCTTCAAGGATTTTTCTTCTTTTTCTTCCCGTTTCTTCTTCTTCGTCTCCTTCATTATAGTTGTTTTCATTTCTTGTGTGTTGGGAAGAACTTGTATCTCCGTCAGAAAAGGTTGTCCACACTCTTCCTCGTTTTCGCTTCCTGTATGATTCGGAGTTGCATCGTCCAAAATCAATGGTTCTCTTAACAATGTTTTTTTTGACATCGACATGTTCCGGTGAATATGTATAACTGCAAACACTTGATGTTGTAGAATTACTGTCGTCTTTTTCACAATTAAATGACATTTAACAATTCTATAAAATTTTTACAACTTTTATACTAAAATTTTACGTAAATTTTTCTTTACATTATTATTGTAAATAAATAGTCATGGCTTAGCTACATCATGGCCTACGGCCGATAGCTGCCGACAGGGCCGAATTTGGGAGACACGTGTGTTAACTTATATAAACTACAATATTTTGCTATATAACTATACAGTACTAAATTAATTACGAATTTATTCCTTTATCATAATAATTCATTAAATCTAAAAACGTTTGAAATAATTGTTATTTATTCCAACAAATTTTTGAAATTTTCTATAAAAAGCGTAACTTATATAGGAAAGACTTTGCAGATGGCTGTAGCCCATTGCCTCATACCAGAATAAGTCATCTTGACATCATCCCTCACATATTGATTCACAATGCAATGGGTTAAAACTTTCTAGTTTTTGGTGTCTAAATGTCCATTTTGTTCATGAAAACTTAAAACAAGTTGTCCATTCACATGTTAACAACGTTCTCACTGTGAGGGACAAAATATTCTTGAAAGGGTTGGACAATGGGCGTGGATTCTCTAAGATGTCTAATTTTAAAAATATTTATTAATTTTGGATAATATATTCCTTATATTTATGCTTATATTTCTATTAAAATAGTAAACTTAAAGGGTTGTTCATTCTTTTTTTTTCTCCCCTTTTTGTTTTTGTTTAAAATAATATATTTTTTCTTATTTTGTTTTGTAAGTTAAAGTGTTAAAAATTCAAAATAAAATTGAATAATTTAATTTTTTTTTAATATATGTTTTTACCATAATGGATTTGGAAAGAACAATGGATTTCCTCTTTATTTTATTAAAGCTACTAAGGAGTCTCATTCTTCACATGTAAAATAATACTTTTATTGATTCTTGATTTTTATTATTATATTGCCGGTAATTTCTTCGGGTAGAACCTTAGGATTTTTTTTTCTAGGTGATATATTTTTATTAATATTTATTTCATAATTTTCATTTATATTGTTGCCGGTAATATATTCGGCTAGCGCCTTATGATTTTTTTTTTTAATCCCTGGATAATATATTCATTATTATATTGCCGGTAATTACTTCGGTTGGCGCCTTAGGATATTGCTTTATCCCAAGGTAGATACCTTTATATTTATATATATTTGTTTATTTTTTTATATCAATATTATTAATTTTTGTCGGTAAAGCTAAAACACTTAATGTAGCAACGACCACACTCTGAAAGTGTGTTCATCGCTACACCACAACCTTCTAATACAACATTATGCAAACCTTCAGAGTTAGTGTCCCAAGGAAGGCTAATTAGCTTAACTTTCTTTTTAAATACTTCCTGTGTCATTCTATCTTTAAAGTTCATATCATACAACTCCTGCATGAACTCTTCATGGGAGATCTGACTATAAACACCCTGAATTACTACCTTGGGACCTAACGTTTCTTTAACTAAAACGTCTAACCCTACTTCCTCAAACTTCGTATTAGTAGCTATCTTCTTTCTTTCCGCCACCGAAGGCGTCCGAATTACGGCACCGCCATTTTTCAATGGCTTGACACCATGAATTCTGATTCCTAAGGTGAGACCTACTTCCCTAACTACCTTATTTACAACTTCTTTGGATGATGCCTTTGCATCCTTACTCCTAACAACTACAGACCAAGTCTCAATGGGCTTAATCGTTGGTTTAGGTTTCACTACAGAGGCAACATTGCTGCTATTGCTGACAACACTACTATACCTACTTTATTGGTAACAGAATGCCCACCAGAAGCAAACCACCTTTCAAAAACTTCTAGTTTTCCTTCTAACTTTGTGTTTTCTGCTAAAAGCGAACCTAATATCGACTCATACTCATTCAGACAAATAGTAACCAGCTCCGCTGTTTGTACGCTGCTTGAGCCATCAGCTAATCCACTAGTGGTTACCACACTATTCATTCTGCTAGTGGTTTTTTTTCATAACCGCAATTTTGGGATTTACCCCACCTCTAATGTTGATGACTGTATCATCCGACGATTCAGCACTAGAGACCACGCAAATTATATTAGATTAAAACGCACAAAACTTTAGTTCAATGCTCACTTTATTAAATGAATCTTAAGACTAACTTATAACTAACAATTTTGCTTTTATGTTCTCATTCGTACAATTAATTTCGGCAAAATGAATTTCCAATCTCTCATTCCACAAAGTCCATTGCTCTTTTTGAGGCGAAAATTCAGCAATACAGTTTTGCTGGAATATATTTGGCGCGCTAGCGGTTTGTGCTAGTTCCGTTTGCTGCAACATCTTTTATTTATTTTAAATATGTTAAAATGAAGTATATAGTTTTTATATATATGTTTTTATATATTTTAATAAATATATATATATTATTATTATAATTTTTTTTTTATTTGCTGTTTTCACTATTACTGTTGGGCGTCTATATTGAATTTTGCATGTTCTTAATTTATTTTATTTATGTATTAACATAATAATTTATATTTACTGAATTTATTTAAAAAAAAAAATGTTAATAATTTGTACACTTTTTTTTTTCTTTTAAATTTTATGCAAACATGAATTTTGCACGTTTTTAATTGATTTTTGTTTATGTATTAACATAACAATTTATATTTACTGAATTTATTTAAAAAAAAAAATGTTAATAATTTGTACACTTTTTTTTTTTATACTTGCTTCAACATCTTCAATTTTAATTCCTCTTTTTATTCATTTTACTTATTTTTTTTTTTATCTATTTATTCCTCGTCGCCAATTATGTTGTGTACCGATTCATGGTATGTTAAAGACTAACTTTATTTTAAATTTCAATTCTTAAGACTAAGTTACAATTCTATAAAAGCACAAGAGAGCGAAAGCTTCTGTATAAACTTAACATTTATAATGAGGATTCGAAGTATCGAATCCTGATAAGACAATTCGTTGTTTGGTTAGGCCGAACAACGATAATAATATTTTAGTAATATGCAATTTAGATATTTCGTTGTTTGATAAGGTCAAACAACGATAATAAAATATTTAATATAGGGATAAGATAAGAGAATGTAACTCGCAGAGTGGGCTTCCTTTCTTCTCTAGCATCCCTATCTTACCTGCTTTTTTCGTCTTCTTCACCTTATCCTTCTTAGCAACCTTAACTAATTCCCTAACCGACATTCCATGATGCTCTGAGCAATCATCAGACGAGCTCAACCCACTAGTAATCACACGTTTCATACTAGTTAATTTCCCACAGGACACTTAAACTGATAATTTCAGTTAATTTCCTACTGGGAAGCAATAACAGTTTTACAGTCACTGACTGACCAATGAATGTCAAACTGTAAAACAGTTTGAAAGTCACTGGAAAAAATAGCGATCCAGACCAACAATTTGAAAGTCACAAGTGACACTCAAACTGTAAACTGTACAGATATTTCTCCGTATACATTTTTTTTAGAGGATTAATAATATTAATAAATTGAGTTAATTATCAGTGATAAGTTAAACTTTTTTTTTTTTCGAAATTATAACAATATTGATAATAACAATACACGTAACTTTTAAAAACTGGCAGGATCGCCATGTAATATCTTTTGTAATTGAAACAAGTATCGATTGTATTTTATATTACATACTTTATTTACGGGATTATTAATGTTGTTGCTCAGGCAACATCCAAAATGCTTCTGTTCTCTAAGAGCGGCGCAGCATACACAAGCAGCTCAAAGTGCTTTGTCTCATAATTGCAAGATCAGCAATTAATGCTGTTGCGTATATAGTGTGAGTCACACTGTGTGACTTAAGAATGAGTGAATAATACTTTTCTCAAGTTACTCATTTCCCACACATGAAATGAGTAACGGATTACAATAAAACCCACAACTAAAATGTGCAAAAAAAACAAAACGAACACGTATTGAGTTACTGGCAATGGAAACTTACCAGCAAATACACACGCACGTTATAATAAATTTAAAGGACACAACGGAGTGTCTTTCTGACTATGCAAACCAAAAAATTTTATATGTAAAAACAACGAATGTTCAAAACGATCCTATTAGGAAGTCGGATTCGAGATTCTTTATCTCGTAAAATAGTTGTACACACCCGAAAAGATGAACAAGATGATAATGGCTTATAATTGTATAGCCATTAATGGTTTTAACTCTTTTTTTAATACTTAATTTTTGTTTATTATTATAAATGCCAGCTGTAATATAACAAGCTGTGGCACCTGTATCTATTAATATTTGGAGGTTTCTGTTTATTTCTTTGTCCATTCTGTCCGATATTCGACCTAAAAAATGGTTCTCATTTATATTATTAACTCGCTTCTCCTTTATATTATTTACTCGCTGGACCTTTGCCTGCGGTTGATTACTATTTTGACTATTTTCACGACGATGTTTTAAATTGTTGAAGGATTGTTGCTGCATCCTTCCATGATTTTGGGGTGGTTCATTTGGATTCCAAAAATTGTTATTATTATCTCGAAACTGTGGTGTAGGTCTATTTTGAGATCGTGGCCTTTGTTGTACAGATGTATCAACATTAATTGGTTCAGGCTTAGGGAAATTATTTAGCCTGGGTTATTTTACATTTGCGCGATTAAAGCGCAAGTTGTTGGAGAAATTATATTGATTTTGAAAAAATTTTTTCTCTGATCAGAGAATTGAAATACGAATTTAGCACGCAAATTATTGGCTTCTAGCTCCTGAGCTTTAGCCAGTGCATTTGGTAACTCTGTTGGTGACAGGGAAAACAGTATATCGTTTAATGGAACGTGTAGCCCAGTGATGAACACTCTTATGGCGTTCTGACGATTTTTATTGTTTAACTCTCGAATAATGGTCGAGTCATTACCGTGAGTCATTATTGCTTTATTAATTAAAAGAGTTAATTTTTTATTAACAAGATTATAATAGTCCAGGTTTGTGGATGAGCCTTGTCTAAGGATACTCATCTTCTGTTCAATTACATGAATTGGACGTTTGACAGCATACACAAAATCGAGTCTACTTATAATGGCGTCATAATTAAGAACAGTTCCATGACTTGTCAGTATATCGTTACCTTGATGAACTATTTTATTCCTTAATATTGTTAAGGCAGCAAAATTTCTTCGACTACCTCTAGTGTAGAGGCTGATACAATTATGAGCTGCTTCTCTCCAGCTAACATAAGAATTTTGATTTCCAGTGAATTCTGGAATTGATTTTATTATTTCTAAACTTTCGTCACAAGTTATTATCTCGTCAATTGTTTGCGGTTCATATTCCACTACGTTATTCGTACCTGTCAATGTTTATATTTGTCTTTTTAGACTTCTGACATCTTCCCTAAGGGATAATAAATTTACAGAAATCAATTTGCGATCGTCTCTTGAGTTATTGTGGCTGTTGGTGTATTATTTATAGCCATTTTAGAGAAATTTTTTATTAAATCGTCCAGGGTTTTCTATTATAAATGTATAAATGAAATCAAATATCCAATATAAACAGATGGCTAAAAACAGAAAAATTTTAAAAATAAAACAGACAAATATTAAATACTATATGGTTAACAATATGTCATTTAAAAATGCAGGAAATAAGCATACAATTTATTATTTTAAACATGATAGAGTGATAGTTAGTTATGTGTGGAGTGTTTGATATTCAGTTTGTCTTTTTACACTTTTTAATATCTATTTGTTCGTATACTTTTTTTTAAAGTTTTATATTGAAACTCTGTATTTATAACCAAATATCTTCTGGATTTCAAGCACTTCTAAACAAGCATATCAGAATATTGTACATATACCTGAACCAATTCTAATACCAGTAAATTCGTATCTATACGCGGCTAACTTATAATTACAAAAAATAATTTTTTTGGCTTTGGTATCAGAGTTTGTTTGAAATATGTTTAAATAATAATTTAAGTAATTTCAAAAAAAAAATATATATACCAATATATCAAAAGAAAAAACTTGTATATACCATAAAGTTAAAGTCTTCTAAAAAAAGGATATTCGGTCTGAAATTAAATTTATTAAAACAAATTATAAAAAAAATTTTTTTTTGGTGAATAATTATTTTTTTTCAATATTATTAATCAAATCATTTAATTTTGAAAAACAATTGTTTTTATTGTTAAGTAAAAGTTTAATTATTAATTTAAATATATTAATATGTGTACTTAATGGAAATCTTAAATAGACTGTATTCACTATTATTGTTTAAAGTATTATTAAAATTAAAAAAATAAACGTTTTGTTTTTTTATTATATTAAACTTATGCATTTATGTAATATATGTATACTATAATATACAGAAATATGAAATATAAGTTTATAAAAAACAAATAATATTCTTTGTTTATTAAAATATATGTAAACATTCTAAATTTGTAAACTAAAATGTAGAAGCAATCGACTTTTTATTAAAAATCATTGTAAGCACTTTGTGCACTGAACTATATATTGCTTCAATATATTTATTAACGTTATAGCTAAATCTTATATATTAGAAGAAAATGTGAAATTATTTATATACACAAACTTAGATTGTACCAGATGAACTTTATTGATTTATAATTCCAATTATTTTTTATGAGATTTGTTTAGTAAACTCACAACTGCATTTAATATTAATATATAAAAATATTGTAAAATCTGTTTTATTGTTTAAATAAAAATGAAATAAATTTATTTCTATTAAAAATATATATTTTTTACTTAAATAATTTGTGCTTATTATTTGACAAAAAGGCTGTAATCTGGCAATTTTTGACAGTAAAACGCAGTTTTGTACTAATCTGGGAATAGTGGTAAGTTGACCGCTACAGTGGATTGCTACCGGCATAGGACAAATATCCATACTGTACCGAAAAGAATTTTTGTGGTTAAAAACTAAGAACTATGTTATCACAAAAATTAAAGAAGTACGATTTTAACCTACGAATGTCAATCAAAATACTATGGCTGTTTATATTTTATGATTGAAGGATAACTGCTTTTTTTGAAAGATAACAATTAATGGATTGTAAGTAACGAATTATTGAATGTAAGTAACAATGAATTGAAGTTAAATTAAATAAATAATCGAGGGTAAGTAACGTTTAATTAAGGGTACTCGTCAATATCATCGATTAGGAAATGATTTATTAAATTCTGTTGTGATCATAGTGACTTGAGTAATGCCAAACGTTCACCAAGAAACATCGACAAAATCCATGATTAGGTGGTAGTCGACAAGTGAAGATCCACGATATCGTTAGCAGTTTCGTGGGCATCACAACTGAAATTTAACGCATTTTACATGAATATTTAGACATGAAATAACTATCAATATGATGGCTGTATATACTATTTGGTGATATTTAATCACAATCTGGCCAAGTTCTTTTGCCGTTTCAGAGACAACTAAATTGGCTAAAGTAGATTTATCGGCAAACAAGAGGTTATGCCGACAGTTCTTTTAAGATACACGTGGTATGCTTGAGATCGGTTGTTTAATGAAGCGTACGATTACCGGAGAATATTGTTGACGGCTTTAGTCACAGATTTGAACCATATGATTGTGGCCTATTTTCTAACTTTTACATTTAGGCGAAAGGAAGAAGTGTATTTTGAGAAATAATAAGGCTAAATATACAATTTATTTAAAAAATCACTGATTATAGCACATGTAAATTTGAGATGAAAAGAATAATAAAATGAAATAAAAAGTTTTATTCGTTAATGTGGTCAGTCGATAGAAAGGTGATCAATTTGTCACTACATGCAGTTCTATTGTGAGCTAAAGCGAGAAGTAAGTTTTGGCTTCTTATAAACTCCTCTTCGGTCAAAGCGTACACTATTGACACTGAATTTTTATTTTAAACGATCTTCAAACACTCAGTAGGACTACACCTTCCTACAGAATCTTAAAAATTTGACCCAACGCCATTTAGAACACGTAGACTTTATAGACAGGTTTGAAACTGATTTTAGATACGGTTATATTCCAGGTTAAAGCAACAATGTAGTTAATCACTACTCGTGACATTAAGACAATTCAGGATGGAGCGTACTTTAATTTTGTGTTATCTATAATCAGTGAAATTTTGCAATTGATATCGGGTCAAGAAATTTCGTTCCAAATAATCATTTGTTCCAATCATTCAGTTTCGTGTTTATTTATACAAAATTTTAAAACCCTGCTTTGACGGCTTGTAAAGATTTTTATTGACATCGACATTGATATTGCTATTAACTGCAAACATATTCTTATACAGCTTTCGTATTGATCCCTTTTTTTGGGGGTAAAAAAGATTTCATTTTCATGGCCTTTATCGAAACACTTGTGAAGGATGGGATTATTTATTAGAATGTGTCCCTTCAATTTATAAAATATTAACATGGGAATGGGAATTCAGATTCTTAAATAAATTATCACAATTATTTAGTGTTAGACATTGTTCCACCTCTAATTGGATTCTATAATTAAAAAACGTCTGAAAATGAGACACACAAAATTCTTGTCCTGTACGTTGTTAGAAGAATGCCTAGCTAAGAATAAGGTAGGTGTAATTAGCTATTTAATATCCTCATATCACTAAATCCTTTTTGATCATGGTATAAAAGACTCCAATACTAGCTGTGCGAATCATAATATGCTGACGTTCGCACCATAATTTATTAAAGTATCTGATGCCATTCCATCTACCAGTCACAGTAAACTAAACGTAACCCGCGTTTGAATTCATAAAACTTCCAGAATAAGCAGTGAATATAAAATCAATTGTTTCATTTTAATTGGCGTCCAGATTTTCAATTGGAGTACCATCACCCCCATGGGCCCATATCCATTTAGTGGTTATAAACCCATATTGAGAATGACTAAAAAACAATTAAAATGTATACATAAATAAATAAATAAGAAATCTATCATTCGCGTACGTTTGTATCAGGGGGAACCACACTATATGAGACTAAAGATATATATACAGATATATAAATCCGATATCTTGTACTCAGTTCTCTAACAGTTTCCACTTACGCCTTTCGCCTGGGGACTTTGTAGGCTCATCAGAATGGATAAGAAAGTGTGGAGACATATCTGTATGTCAAGAAAAGTAGCCATCAGTTATTGTGTCCATTCTTGTGATTCACTATAATAGTAATAATATGGTAAGATAAGAATAAGAATAATATGGTAAGATAAGAATTATAATAATAATAATACTAATAATATTTGTACTAATAATTATAGTGATAATAATAATAGTAAAAGTAATAATAAATGGAAAGACTTAAGGCTGGCACTTATTATCAGTGATGCTGCTTTTATTTGGAAATAATTCGATTAGGGAATTAGAGAATCAGTTAGATCAGCTAAAGTTTTAGTAAATAGTCATTTCTTTCATCTCTTATCAATGAAGCAGATAGAGGTCCAGTTAAGTCCCTCTCACAGCCAGCAGATATACGTTTTTGCTGTTATTATGATGATTCCCAAAGTCGGAGCTTCGAAAACTTATTGAACGTTTAATATGCATATCTTAAAGCGAAATTCACAGAATATGAAGAAGTTACTATAGTAAAAAAATCTCTGGGATGTAAACAGTATACCTATATTGGCATAAAAAATTTTGGTGAGATATTAAAAAGTTTCTGTTGTCAGCGTGGTGGAAATGCACCAAATGGATTGAGTCAGAATCTTAAGTCACTTGATGGAATACATCAATGCTTTGTTACAGAATTATTAATACAGAGATCCACAATGTTAGTATTAAGTAATTTGTTGAGATACTCCACAAGTAAGAAGGGAGCTATATTCTCTCTCTTATGGATAACAACAATGACGATTAAAGCAAACGTTTTCATTTTAGTTACAGGTTTTATCTCTAATACAGAGCTGTTGCTGTGTATAAACAAATATAAATATCGCAAAGCATGTGTTGCCTTTTATTCAAACATAAGGATGAATTGTATGAACTGGGAATTGCTCTAAGCGCAATTCATACGAGGCGCTATCTTACTATTACTCGGTAAATAAACAAACAGACTAGTAGCTAATGTATAAAATTTCACTATACGTTATTTTATTGCCGCTTCAAATCTGGTTGTGTTTCTAGCCTATATGAAACATAAATTTCAGCTGCGCTCATCGAAGCATGACATAGCGACAGTGTTCGATCAGATTGCATGCGAATTTCATCTTACGTGTTCGTACGAACAAATCAAATGTGCGTAGTCATATGTCAGTGGTTCCAGTTGCTGGGAACTATTTGCGCGACGTTTTGTCTCTTGACGTTTTGAAATTCATTCGTTCGTGCGAAATCGAAAGTGGAAATAGTGAAATTGAGAGATGCGTGTTGTTTTTAGGTAATTTTATTATTATGAATGGAAATACATTTATAGAAATAGAATTATTTGAAAACACATTGTTACTTTTAGGAAATGGATTGCGATTTGCTAATTTCTTTGGATAAGGAACTGGCAAACTCTTCAGTTTTATGCCTTGGTGAATAAAAATCTTACCTTCCAATTCATCTAATGTTATTTTAAATTAATAAGTACCTGAATAACAGATTTTCCGCTAAATATATTTCATCTTTACTATCAATTTTGATTTCAAGACAATCAAAGCAGCACTGTCAATTCGACTGCAATGTAACCATAATTTAGGACGAGTTAGCAGGTCGTTCGGCAGACCAAATTCGCATGCAGTGTTTAAGATGTTTATTTGGTGCATATTTATTTTAGTAAATATATATTAGTAAGCTTTGAAGGCAATAGCAAATGCAACACTGCGTACTAAGAAACAAAATTAACTATAGCAACACTGCAAGAGGTCAATCAGCTGTTAACATATTCTGCCGCCGAAATAACGTCAACGAATTAATATACGCGCACGCGCTTTTTATATTAAAATAATATAAAATATTAAAATTAATATAGAAAATATTTAAATTTGTTATTTTTAATTTTTTATTTTAGAATTGTAAACAGCGTTAAGTCTAACGAATCAATTGCAATCATTTTTAATATATGTCAAATACTTTTTTTTGACATATTTTTTGTTGTGTTGTTTACAATATAAAATATAAAAATAGTAAACATTAAAAATTAATTAATTTAAATAAAAGACAACAAAATGAATAGTAAAAAAGCAATGGCATTCATTTGTATCTAATATATTTAAATTAATTTATTTATTTATGTATTTGAATTTATTAATTAATGGACTGTTCATATGATTTTAACGGATGATTTTTGATTTTAACGGAATTTTGCAATATATTTTCAGTGAACATGATTTTTGAAATTGATTGCACTGAAACTTAGGCCTTAAAAATTTTTGCAAAAAAAAACCTAATATGGTGTTTACACTGGCCTTAAATGACTGATTTGGGTCAAAAATCACAACTGAGAATTAATTAGAAAACTAATTACTGATTTCTTCATACAAAATGTCATATGCGCAAATGAGATATACGCTTGCGCAATGGATCTCATTTTGTATATATAAGTTCTAACGATTTTCAAATGAGTTTCAAATGCAACTGAATACTTGGACCTATATACCTTATAAAAAAGTTTTTCAAGGCATTTTGACAGTTTGGGAATGCTGTTGTTGTATATTTAACAAAGAGGTTAACAAATTAGCATTTCTTTGGAAACGAAAGAAAACTTCCCAAAAAGTATTTAATCGAATTTAAAAATAAATTTTCAGTTGATATTGTAAGGTTTGAAAGTATATTTTACCTTTATACATTTTAACTTTTATCTTTTTTTAGCACAGGCCAAAATCAAATCATTTGACACGTTGACAAATCAACTGTTTCAAATGAGAATCAATGAATAACAATAAAGGTAAATACTGTCAAATGTCTGATTTGAAATGAATTATTTGCGGTCAGAGTAAGCGCTATATAACTCTGAAGAGTTATATATCTTATTTTTACAAAATATCATTTGTGTATGCTTATTTTTACAAAATATCATTTGTGTATTTACAATTTTTTGTTAATTTAATATAACAATATTTTATAGCATGCTAAATTATTTTTACATATTATGAAATCTAAAAATTGAATCTCTGCTCAAGCTTCGGCTGCACAGCAAATTTGACAAACTAGTTACACAATGAAAATAAAGCAATTTATTCGCGTATGGCAACATGTGCCGTTTCAATTAAAAGAAAATTTTATTTGACATTTGTTTGATTCAGGATGGAGCCCGGCTAGTAAGCAAATGGTGGCGGACATTTTTTTTTGTGTAACAAATATTCTGTTGCAAAAAGTACGGTTTTGTAAGAACGTCTTTTACGCAATATTTAACGCATTGGAAATAATGCACGAAAATCATTAATTTCATGTGTCCAAAAAGTTTATATTAAGCGTGATCAATTCTTAATAGGAAAGCGTTTTAAAAAGGTAAATTTATTAATTTTTGTACAATTTATTTAATCAATTTAATAAAAATTAAGGTGATATAAGTGAGCATAAAAGATTCCCTACCTAAATTGTGTGCACATCTACACGTACAATGGAAATTGCGCAAAATGTACTTCTATATGGAACGAAAAATGAAGCCTGGCGACAAGCGCTTTTTTTTTTTAGAAGTAACTGTAAAATATCATTTGTGGTCGATAAAGAAGTGCTAGCGGCGTCCCGTGTTCATTTAATTAAAATAAAATATTACAATCGGAGTTTAAATGTTGTATAATATATATCATGTGCGGTGATAAAATTTTTTCATAGCGTTTGAGTAAAATATGGCCGCCGGAGAGTTATGTGAAAAGGTAAACTAGTTCAATATTAAATATATATAACTAATTCTTTTAAATATATATATATTTTTAATTAAGAAATATTTTTTTATGTTTATTTGTAGAAAATATTTGGATTCGTACGTGGATGTCTTCAGATGTGTGAAGTATCACCCTGCAATTCAATGGAATTGCACAACAAATGAAGCCCGGCAATATGAATAGCGTCTCAATTGCATTTAAGACGCAATTGCAGAAATTGCAAAAAACTAAAATGCAGAGTGAATATTGCTGATAGTGATACACTTCTGTGGAGGGCTTCATTTAGATAATGTAAATCTTTTACCACAGGACATGTCTTTGAAAAGAACACTACATATAAATGTTTACAACGGCGTTGTTTTAAAAAATTAATCATTTATGCAGCATAAACACAAAAAAAAAAAATAGAAATAAACCTATTATGAATACATAATATCAAAAACTAAGTAGCTGATCAGTACAACAATTATCATCAAACAGTACCAATATTTAATTTAAAACAACTTAACAATTACTTGCAAAATTCTACTATTGAATTATATTCAATAAATTTGATAATAAATTATTATTGTCTAGTATTGCGCAGAAATTGTTATCTCTACCGCAAGGAAGTCAATTAATTCCAATTCAGCAACAAAGATAAACTAGATAGAAGCTAGTTTTATTGATAATACTACATCCACCACCACAACTGGTTCGACGAACTTAAACTGTTCCAGCAGTACCAGTACATGTTCATATACAGAAAGACAAAGAAGAACATTACCTTACAAACCACCGATAGAATTCAAAAGTTTCTTGTCCAAGTGCCGTTCCAATTGATGATGGTGATGTTTATCAATCACATACGATAAACAATTATCGCATTATGCATGCCAATTTGAATGCTACGAGTGTTATATTCTCAACAAAATTTAATACAAAATTGGAATTCACATAGTTTCTTGTCGAAGTGCCGTTCCAGTTGATGATGGTGATGGTGATTGATAATTATGATGTTACATATGCTCATCAATTATCGGATTATTGCATGCGAATTCGAATGCTACGTAGTGTTATGTTCTCAACAAAATATACAAAATTGGTACCTCATAAACCACCGATAGAATTCAAAAGTTTTTTGACGAAGTGCCGTTCCAGTTGATGATGGTGATGTTTATCAATCACATACGATCAACAATTATCGGATTATTGCATGTGAATTCGAATACTACGAATGTTCTCAACAAAATATAATACAAATTCGGTTCAACAAACAGAACCTTGCAGATGTTTGATTTTGAAAATTTATAAATATTGTTGAAGACAATTAGTGACAAAGAAGCGTTTCATCCTCTACAAGTCAAGCTCAGCCTCGGGAGTTTAAATTTTAAACTAATTCGTAATCAATGACAACTACGGACTAGCACACAGCAAAACTCATTCAGTATGAGTACTGAAGGCGAAATTATATTTAGATGACGAGATCATATTAACAGATATATGCCCTACGTGTAAGGTAATTTAGGCTATAAGTTATAAATTTCAACCGAATATCCTTAAAGGAATTATATATAAAATATTTTATATCAAAAATGCCTTAAATATGTCAGTCATTGTATATATATATATATATATATATTTTTATTACCTTTTTCTTTGCCACAAATCTGATATATATTGATATAATTCACTTATGTGTAAAGTAATTTAGACTATAAGTTATAAATTTCAACCGAATATCCTTATAGGAATTATATGCAAAACATTTTCTAGTGAAGTTAAATTTGTCATTCGATGTATATATATATTTTTTTAATACCTTCTTTTTTACCACAAATCTGATATATTTTGATATGTTCGGATAACATTAATGAACTCGTTTATATTAAATCTAAAGATTGTAGAAAAAATCACAATATGGATCTTAATATTCTAATAAGTAATTTTCTTATTTACATTTTAATATGCCCTTTGTCATATAATATAGATAATTTGTTAAAAATTAAATTATGTACAAGCATTGATGGTTAAAAGCCATGGAAGTAGATTTATACCATACTTCTCTAGGTTGTTAGCCACACATATGAAATCTGTATTTAAGAAAGTTACTATGAGTGTTAAAAACCCTAATGCTTCTACCGATTTACATTATTGGTTCAATGTTATATATTGACTTGCTTTTTAGAAAAATGTATACTCATGTTTATTTATATATTGCGTTAATATCTTGTATGATTTTTGTGAATTTATTCACATGCATTGATCCGAAATTAACTCGATAATTATTAAAGTTATTTACTTGCATTACGTTATTTACTTGGATATATCATTATTTCGAAAATTAATTGCAAATTGATGATACTGAAAATTTTCTTCAGATATTCTCGTTGAAACATGCGGCTTTAATGCTGATGTCTTTGGCATAGTCTCTGGTGTGATTACTCCCTGTTGAGTGTTATTCCCAATAAAACAAATTTTTGTTTAATATGATTAATAAAACAAAATATTATTTTGTATTATTATTTATTAACTACATCCGTTAGGTATGCAAATTAATTTATTTCTTTTTATTCATTCATTGTTTCTTAATAACTAACAGATACAGTTTTTGGATTTTCTTATCCTAAGCCAATTGTATATATATATTGTGTTTAGCTACAATACAGTGTGTAGCTTAGCAAAACTATATGTTATTGTTTATAATATGAAATATAATTTATAATATATTAATAATATATTAAAATAAAATACAATATATATTTATATTGCTTATATAATTTATAAGCAATTTTTATATGCACTGCTCTTGAGCCTTAAACTCCAGATGCAGCTGTGTAAACAAAGAATATGCTGTGTCAGCTTTGTATCAATTGTAATGGGATTTTTGGATAAATGATTTTGTTTTTATATATTAAAAAACATAAACAAGACTTATATGAAATAATACTACACGAATGAAGACTTTTAAATTTATACTTATTGGTAAAGTTAAATCTGTTACAATTGCAAGTTGGACCAAGACTGACTTTTCTTTCTTTCTTTTATGTGGCCATAACAACGCGTTACCGAGTTTCGGCCTGACGCAGCATGTCTCCCCAGGTGCCTCTGCTGCGTGCGCGCCTTCTCCAGTCTCGTATATCAAGTCCAGTTAGTGCTCCCTCAACTTGATCACTCCACCGGAGACACGGTCTACCTCTACGTCTTCTTCCGCCAACTACTGCTTCAAACACCTTTTTCGCCGGAGCGTTTTAAAAGAGCTTAAGTGTATCAGATGATACAATTGAATAGTGTATATGTATATAAGCCTGCACAATGTATTTATATATACGTTAACACAAATAATTTTCGTTATACAAATCAACGCAGGTTCTTTTAACCGGACGACCGTTTGCGCTCTCTCTACTACTTCTTTTCACCGTCGTTGTTGCTTGCTTACTGCCGCTCAAAAAACCTTTTCTTTTTTTCGCGTTGCCAAATTCGGCGAGGGTTGTCCTGCGCCTCAAAATAGATAAAACCTTAAAACTACTATTACCTAAAAGTAATCGAAAGTGCTTCTTTTTCGATTTGACTATAACGAGCTTGATGAGTGGTTAAGTGTTTTTGAAGCAAATGCAATAGGTCGTTCGGAGCCATCCGGATGTCGATGAGCAATGACAGCTCCAATATCATAAAATGATGCATCAGTAGCAAGAACGATAGGCAAATGTTTTTGAAAATGTGACAACTCAGTTGCTTCTATTATGTGTCGCTTTAAAACTTCAAAAGCTTGCTCTTGATCGGTGCCTCAAACAAATTTGATATCTTTTCTACGTAAGTGATTGATAGGCGCAGCCAATTGTGAAAAATTTGGAATGAAGTTATGATAGTACGATTCGACTTCTTTTACGTTTTTCGGTCGCGGTAACTGCTTTACAGCCTGAACACCCTTTTCATTAGGTAAAATACCACTTGCACTGATGGTTCTGCCTAGATATTCCAATTTTTCCACCAAGAACTCACATTTCGTTCGCCTGCAACGAATGCCATATTCAGCTAAAAGTAATAATATTTCCTCCAGCCGCTTAAGATGTCAACCGTTTCAGCAGCGATTATGATATCATCAATGTAATTTCCACACCTTTCTGTACCATGTATAAGTTGTTCTAAATACTTCTGAAATAACGCAGATGCGCTGGCAATACCAAAAGGCAGACGCTGATACTGAAAAAGCCCCAGCGGTGTATTGACAACTAACACAATCCATCTGGTTTTGTAACCAATACAATTGGCGAAGCCCACTGACTAAATTTTATGGGTTTCCAAATGCCCCTATCCGTTAATCTTTGTGCTTCTGTTTCTGTAATTGTGCGAATGAAATCGGCCTACTTTTACAAAACTTAGGTACAGCACCCTGTTTTAAATGCAACCTGGCCTTAACTTGCTTAATTGTACCTAAAGCAGGTTCAAAAACAATTCTATGTTTCTCCAATACTTCATTTAATTGAGAATCATTGTTTGTAACGGCAATTTGACGAATCTCAAATCCAAAAAGTTCAAATAGATCAGTGCCAAACAAATTATGACCATTCCGGACGCATACTACTACTAATGTTGCTGTTCTTTTCGTTTCTCCACACTTTAGCACTGCACAAAATTCACCAAGCGTCTTTACTTTGTTTTTTCCATAATCAAATAGCTCCTTTTTACATGGATACAACTGTGGTTTATTTAAGTGCTCATAAGTGTCTTGCGTCAACACTGAAACAGTTGCTCCAGAATCCATCTGAAATTTAACTTGCGTATTATCAACTATAATGTTTATAAACACTTTTTTGTTTTCTCGTTGCGGCAGATTTTTCACATTCAAAATTGAATTAGTTTGTGATATTGAGTTTTGCTCCGAATTTGTTGTTTCTTGTTGACATAGCCTCAGCAATTAACATAACTTCAGAGAGTGTGGGATTTGTTTTTTGTAGATGCGCTGCAAACAAATTTACACTCCCTCGCAACTCTGCGTAAATCTGTGATCCACTCTCTGTAAGTTTGATCGGAACGCATTGTGGCTTTATGAAATTCATGTCTGGCAGCCACAACATGCGTTTTTGCCAGAAAATAATCTGTTAAACCTTTTGTTAACTCATCATATGTTTTAGTTTCTATTCCCTTTGAACCAAGGTTACTGCGCAAAATGTCATAAGTTTCTGTGCCTATCCAGGTCAGAAAAAATGATTTATATTTACCTTTGTCCACAGAGTGTGCTGAAAAGTGTTGATGAAGCTGCTCCAAATAAGTTTCCCAACTATGCAATTGCTTTTTGTATGCAAATTAATAAACGGATTCTTGTTTAATCGTTTTAAAAATATATATTTTATTAACCCTGCATTCATAACGTTATTTTTTACCCTTCAAATCATAATGATACGTCTGGCAGATGTATCGTTGGCTTTGGGCTTTTATTGGATATCTGAAAACTTTATACTTAGATAATTTATTTGTTTCTTACTTATTAAATAAAGTTCAATATATTTTCAATTACTTTTTTTATTTCTTTTGTTTTTTTTGACGAGTTTTGTTTGTTTCAAAACGCCTACATAAAAAGACAGTCTTCTTGAAAGGAACTAAATGTTTGTTTAAGTATTAGAATAAATTTTATTTTTTTTTTTACATATTTTTTTTACATTTTACATTTTTACATATTTTAAATATTTATATACATGAGTTACAAAGTAAATTTTTGTGTTCGTTACATACGGATTTTTCACACTTAAAACATTTCATTTTGGACATACGACGAATTTTCGATGGACAAAACGCGCAGTATTTTCTTTTCTTGGAAGAGGATGGTTCTTCGCTACTGTTGCTATCATGGTTGGGTGCTTCCGTAGGCATAGTAGCTGTATTACTGCATCGCAAACTTTTGGACAATATTGGTATTTCCTGTCTTTGTTCCATCCAAGGCATTGTTAATGACATAGAGAGTACCTTCATAAACTCCTTTCGATTCAAGGGCTTTTTGTTTGTGGAAATCATATTATGGCAGTAAATGACGTACGAGTTTATAAACGAAATGTTAAGCATGCCATAAAATACTGCCATGGGCCACCTATTTGTTTTTCTGGAACATGACATGAGTGAACACATCTGGTCGAATGTGTCGACACCTCCCTTTGTCTGGTTGTAGTGTAGTATAATGTCAGGCTTTCCAGAAGTTTGGTTTATTGTGCCTGGTTCATTGCAGGAAGATAGCAAATAGACCATCTTTGATGGCTTAGGCTTATATGACGCTAGAGTTAAGGGGCCATCAAAGCAAAACATTGTTGTGCCAACCGGTCGTGAGCGCGAATTTTTCATTTGCTCAGGTATTTCTCGCTTGTTGGATCTTATTGTTCCAACAATGGTCAACTTATATGGCTCTTTTAACAAACTCTTTGCTAGTTGTACGGAGGTGAACCAATTATCGCAAGTGATGTTGCGACAAGTACCATGTATTGGCCTGGTTAACTCCTTCACGAAATATTCACCTAATGGCATCGTTGAAGTTGTTGTTGTCTTGCCCAAATATGGGATAGCATTGAACATATATTTAGTAGCGCTATCACAAATCATAACGATTTTTATGCCATACTTATTCGGCTTACTAGGTATATACATTTTGAAAGGACAACGCCCACGAAAAGCTAACAGCTGTTCGTCAATTGTGTTGTAGCTTTCTGGAGTATAACTATCGTTGCACTGTTTTATTAAGAGATCCCACACCTTTCTAACAGGTGTAAAATAAGAGCTTCAGACACTAAATATTTGTTTAATGTTTTATTTAGGTGTAGACCTTTTGAATATTACAAAATATAAATAAAAATGTATGTTATACCGCGGGCGACTGCGTTCAACGTGACAGCACTCGTTGAGAGGTAGGCGACAACTACTAACTACTCTCATTGTTCGCCCTCAACAGGGTGATCTTCATTCACACAGGTACAAAAGCATCGGTGGGGCGCAGAGCAAGTCTCAATGCTTTATCATCCGTTCGCAGCCTACTAATTAAAAAGTTGAACCTATCACGACTCATAGCAAGTATGTACCTATCTCCACTATAGGTTGTATTGAATAGCTCACTAGCTTACAAGTGATTGTCCTTCAATACTGCGGTCAAATTCAGTATGCCAAGAAGAGCACGAATTTCAAGACAATTTGTATCTGCGAACGTCTTGCCTGTTAAATTAGTTGTTCGTGTTAGAGATATTTCTGCATTTGTCCACTGAACTATTTCTGATATTATTTCATCAGTAAAAAAAGCATTGAAGGACGAAATCGGATCACATAAGACTTTACATGCTCTTGTGGGACCTCTTATTGCTCGAACAACATTCATCGATAGAACTCTACCAGCATTTCTTCCCTTCGAGGTAGTCCAGCAATATTGGCTTTTGCTTCTTAATGTTGGCTGAAGTACTCTTACTATCCGGCTGCCTAAAGAAGAACTGTTATTTTTGGTTTCTTCGTGTTCCGGGTCTGGTGATACATTTTCGCGATTCTCCTGCACATTAAGATCTTCATCTTCTGCGTCACTTTGAATATCATCTTCTAATACCACATCTTCTATTTCACTTTCATTTTCGGTTGAACTACATTCATCTAGATTTGTCAGATAAGCAGCTACACTGAAAAAAAAAAGTTGTAATATCAACAATTTTGACTTTTGTTTCAAGTATTTTTCTGAGTCATATTGTACCCAACAATGTCTAGCAGTTCTCACAACAATGTAAACATTTTTGACGAAATTGTTACCATAACAAGTTTATTATTTAAAATAACAATTAATCGTTTTTGACTAAATAACAATTTATTTGTCATTTCAAGAATTTTAACTTTTGTTTTTACAGTAAAAATTTGTTAATTCTACTAAATAAATTGTCGTCGTAATATGTTACGTTAAATTAATTTACTAAATCAAAAATAAGATATAACACAGTAGTTGTATGTATAAATGTTTTATTTTGTTAATACCTAAAGAATTGTACACAGATTTAATTTATATTAGATAATTTATTACATAAGATACATTAGGTATTAGATAATAGATAAGAAATTTCTTACTCTTAAGCAAATTAATTTAAAATCTTAACATAACCTCTCCATTATTTAATGTACATTGTTTAATAGGATAAGAAACTTCACTAATTAATTTAATATAATAACAATTACATTTGTTTAAAAATTTGTAGGATTGAAATTTATTTGAAAAAACAGTATTAATTTCTTGACCTATCACATAAAAGTCATTAGTCGATTCATAAAATATTGTTATTATAATACATATAATATTGTTCAAAATTTGTTTTATTGGGTACTAGCATTGTTACCCTTACATAATTAAAGACTTTCTTTTGATAAAAGATAGCCTTTAAAGATGTCTTCAGTCAAACAGCCAGAGACTGTTTCTGGGGGGGTGAGCTTAACTCGGTTTAAATACATAGCCTTATAAAAGCAGTTAATCTATTGATGGTAAACTATATAGACTTTAAAAATATATACAGGACCCCTTTATTACTATTCTTATATCTTTGTTACAAAATATACATATCCTAAATTTATATAACTATCTATTTAATATCTTTAAATACATTATCTTTTTATGACGCTATATGTGCCTAAATGGATGATCTTGTATGACTCTTACTATATTTACTAACACTAATTGCTTCATATGTATAATTGTAATCTGACCCTAACCTGTGTTTAGGATATTAAAATATTTTTATGCCTATAATCAAATACTATGCTCATATATGTGGTAGAAAACATATGGTAATATTGAGATTTTTTATATAAATGTTCAATAATATACTCTTGATATATCTACTAGAACTGGTTACTTCATATGTTAAATTGTATTTTAACCCTAATTCAATATTTGGGAATTTGAAACTATTTATGTCTAAAAATATAATTATGTTCCTAGTTTATGGTGTAATATGTTATTGTTTAGGTTATATGTAAATGTTCAAAAACAAGTATATCAAGGTTATATAGATGTAACATGTTGCTTTAATTACTCAACCAGTATCTTTGCACAATATAAGGGAGTCTGTGTTAAAATTTATTTAATTTTTATATAGTTAAATCTTCTAATTTTATCCTCGTTTGTATGTATCCCCATAGAAGGAACAAAAGTGTTTATTCCCTAAACATCCTATTCTATTGATACTATTTTATAAATACTTTCTGCATTGAAAATAATCCGTGATTTTTGATGCTTATTGAATTCTAATATCATTTTTAACATGAAAAGTGATATGTGGGTATCAGATAATAGATATTAAATGTCACATATATAGAACATTGAAAATTAATTTAAATATTCACATTATATGTGAGTGATATAGATATATTATTATTTAATAAATAATATAATAATAAGAATATTTGCTATAATCCAACTTATTGTAAATATATATATATATATTATGAAAATCATTATAAACTACAAAGTTACCAAGACTTTCCCCTATATTCTTTTAGTTCATATGCATATATAAATATAATTTCTTCTTGCACAGTACATGAAACGTTAAATCATCTCAAAGATGATCAACGATCCATACACCATACGCACAAAATCAACCCTCAAAACATTATTTCATGTAATGAGCTTTGATTTCTGTTCGACACTTACACCAAATTACTTTGGTATAAATGTCCAACCTTAGGTGTTTTTATCAAATGACAAAAACTCCCGATAGTGAATCATAGTTCACTACTATATCTACCCTACATTAAAGAAGTTATTGATGGATATACGTATGATAAAAATAACAATAACACCCCATATATATAAACATATTTCTAAACCTAAAAATCACTCAGTATTACCACGTCCATCCTCAAAATCTCGAAACTACAAACAAATCTTATATTATATACCATTACATTATTAATGCAACAAACAATCATTCAATATATTCACATTACATATATAGACCAAAAAACATATTTTAAAATTTAAAATTTAAAATTTAAATTAAATCAACAACATTGTTACTTATATGTTCTGTTATGTCAACTCATTTAAACACCTACCAAAAACAAATCAAAAAACAATTTCCCTACATTCAACAATTTTCTGTATATGTAAATCTAAATTCCATAATTCTAATAAAATAAATTAAAATTTGTTTATCACAGCATCACCTAATTATTATAATATAATATACTCTTATAAAATATATTAATTAATATTCATATCCTAGACCTATGTCCATGTACATATCTAAAATTGTCCGTCCGATCTTAATTGGGATATTCTAAATATTGGTATAAACCAACAAAGTAACCTATAGTCAATGGTTTCCATTGACGCGTTTCGTCCGGTAACCAACCGGACTCATCAGAATGGAATAAATTTTGTTATTATGTACGTCATGTAAATAGTAGTCAGAAAAATATATGTATATGTAATATACATATATATACAGATATTATAAAATATAAAAATATATAAAAATATACAAAAAAATATATATAATGAACTCACATGTAAATTGTATTTCACCATAAATACATCCAATGAAAATTCCATTATATATATAAAATTATAAATAACAACACATACACATTGTACACAATAACATGCGTACATCACAACACTTAAAAGACAACTGAAGTCATCAAACAATCAATCAACAGTATAGCCGTCTCTACACATCAGAAGTAAAGACAGACAAAAAAAACATAAGCAGACAAAAAGGTGTAAAAACCCAATCATACACAACATAGAAACGTTAGCTATGAAACTGTTTTTTTGTATTCAGAATAAAATGTGTTGTAATAAAATATAATAAATTAAAGAATACTATCTTAATTATAAATATAATATTAATTATATATAAATATAAATATCATATATATAAAAATTAATAAATAAATGATTATTAATGTATTAGTAAAAATGCGGAATATCACGTAATCTATATCTGTACAATCATATCTGTAATTCATAGAAAACCAATGATATTCTTATGATATCAGTATGAAATGATACTATAAAATATTGTAAATATAAATAATCCAATCATCAAAAATAAAAGAAAAGGAAAATACTAAGAAATATTAGTAAAAATGCGGAATACCAAGTTATCCACATCTGTACAATCATATCTGTACCTCATGGAAAATCGATGGTATTCTTATGATGTCAGTATGAAGTGATACTATAAATATGAATAATATAAACATAAAATAAAAATAAAAATAAAATAAAAATAATAAATTAAAAATTAAAAATTAAAAATTAAAAATTAAAATAAAAATAAAAATTAAAAATTAAAAATTAAAAATTAAAAAATTAAAAAATTAAAAATTAAAAATTAGTAAGATGCGGAATATCAAGTTATCTATATCTGAACAATCATATCTGTACTTCATAGATAATCTATGATATTCTTATGGTTTTAGTATGAAATAATGTGGATACCTAGTGAGTTCATATCTATATGTACCTATAATTCATGAACACACTATGTGTATCTTAAATTAATATGAAAACTGATCCTATCTCTAAAAATTATATATAATAAGCATGTAGTATAATCAAAAATTATCATGATAATAACATTATTATGACATTAATAATAGTAACATAATATTAATACAATCATAACAATAATAATAATGATAATATAACATATTCTAATAATATAATGTAATCTAATAATATAATAGTATAATATACATGAAATACAATAGTATGGATACATCATTATCAGAGAGTTCAAATGAAGAAATGGTTCGGGTATATACCAAAGAAGAGAAAAGGGTACGCGCTTATAAGAAGACAATCGTACCATTACTTGAATTACGGGATGTACGCATAGATGATTTAGATATGGAAGATATCTGTGGAGATGTGCCTTTAGAGGCTTCAGATTACAGATATGGAATTACATATAAAGAACTATATGGCCTTTCATCAACCTCCGAATATGGTAAGAAAATAATATATTGTATGTATAGTAAATAAACAGTTTATTTGTAAATTATATCTGATTTACAGAAAGTTATAATTCATAATCCACTACCTATGTTTTATATTTTCGTCTATTTTATATTTATGTTTATGTTTAAATTTATTACAATTATGTTTGCGTATAGAATTACCCTTGATATCATTTATATCATCCCTATATATGACCTTTCGCTTAGTATTCTAATTCCCTATGTTTACCTGTTTTTATATATATGTAGGTATAATTTCTGTCTCATGGCGGTAAAATTAATCTCTTTTATATTAATGATACCTGTCCCTTTAGATTACATATTTAACCTTGTCTACCAATAATCCTTATCTGTTACCTATTATGTCTTATTAAGATCCAGACTCCATACGAAATTTTTTGGTATAAATATATGGATATTATACTTATGCTGTTAGTTATGTTTAATCTATTGAGGTTTGAAAACTTATTGTTTGAAAGTGTAATAAAAGTTGTAATAAAAAGTTTGCTAAATCTATTATATCTATAATTGTTTGTTCGATAATTTCCTATATATGAGGATTCTGTTATTATTATTTTGTGAGTTGTGACCTATCTTATATATATTTTATTATAAAGCTATTATATACATCGTATTTTGATTTCATATTCTATATTGGTAATATTACTTTTATTTTTATTCATTTTTATCTTTTATATTATTAATATTAAAATTGTGTATATATTATTATATATATTTTGTTATATATTAACATATATAAATCCTATGTGGTATATATTATAAAAGGTTATTGTTTTTGTGCTTTGGTTTTATTTATTGTGTCAGTTATTATTATATATTTGTGGGAACTCTTTCCATCAGTTCTATATATTGTGTATCTACTAAATATGTCTGCAAGAAATCCATCCTCTTGTATTCCTCACCCCATATCCACTGTCCGGCAGTATATGGATTCCACCCCTCATGTTGGTTTATATGGCCATGAAATTCCCGAATTGGATAAGTATCGCATACTATATCCTAAGGTTGTGTCAGGAGGTTTTTTAAACCTGAGTGGTTTATTCATTCCGTTGGAAGTTGAGATCCTCCTCAGTTTTGGACCCAATTATTCCCCTCTTACACCTCCTGATATTAGCTCCTATATGGTAGCTATCAAAAATTATTCCGATGGTTATCTAGAAAAAGGTGTTGATTTGAAAATGTATAATAGGGAGGATTTAGAACTGCATTATTCATGCTTTGTTGCTGCAATGTTAAATCATCAGCAGCAAACCCTATATCATAGGATGTTGTCCCATTTATTCCAGGTTACCTTATCCTTTCTTAGGAAGCATAGTGACTTAATCATTGTGCAAGCTGATAAAGGTAAAACATCCATATTGATTCCCCGCGTAGATTATATAGATAAAGTTCAGGTGTGGTTAGATTCTTATGTGTCCTCCGGTGCTTGCATAGTCTATAAGGATGATAGGGCTATGCTTCTGCGGCATTTGACCGCATTGTATCGAAGGTTGGCGTTGCCTTTGTGCAGGTTGTTTGTTTTGAATCCAACACTATTTCCTCGTCCAATATATTTGGAGCTCCATGAGAAAAGAAATAGTCCTCCTGAGATATCCTATCTCTATGGCAGTTTGAAAATACATAAGGACGGTTGTCCTATCCGTTCCATTTGTAGCCCCGTTGATTGGCTCATAAGTCCTATTCATAAACTGTGTGGGCTTTTCCTAAAACAGGTTTTAGATGAACGATTGTCTAAGAATAATCTAGATAATATGGACCATTTAACAGGTCATTTAATAAGTTTAGAACCTATATCGGGTTATGTGTTTATTACTTTGGATATAAAGGAAATGTATCCAAAGACACAATTGGAACCATTATGGGCAGTATTACAAGATCTTATGGCACGAGATTGGTTCCGTAATAGTTGCCCAATTGAAATTAGCCTATTAGAACGTATGTTAAAGTTTATATTATATCAAGCGAATTATTTCTCATTCAACTCAATCTGGTATCAGCAGATTGAGGGGTTACCTCAAGGGGGTTCAGCTTCCGGTTATTTGGCTAAAATATTTTTAGATTCTCGATTAGATGATAGATGATATAATCTTGAGCCATAATCTCTCCTCATTATTCTACTGTTAATAGGAGTGGTCAGTATATCAATTATCGACTGCTTTAAGTGCTC
>NC_051846.1:309886-338110 GCF_002237135.1 Teleopsis dalmanni
CCTAATACTAAGAATGTGTTTTCCATATTGAACTTACAGCACGTAGCTTTGATATAGAAGTTTGAGTAACGTTATGATAGTAATTTATATAATTCTGTGTGCAATCTTTATAGCCATTTTAAACAGTTCACTAGATTCTTAATGAGGGGATATTTCTAACTTAGAGACTAACAAGTATATCGTAGTTTAATTTTTACAGCCCACCAAGTAAAAATCTGGTGGAAGTATGTGGATGATTTACTTGTATACCTGCCTAAAGAATCCATATCCGGATTTGTTTCATCTTTCTCTCTATGGACTGGTTATGAGGTTTCTTACGAAACAGAGGTATTGAGTGATAAATTTAATGGTTGTCCTTCTGTATCTTATTTGGATTATAATATGGTCCGTTCATCTGATAAATTTTTCATTTCCTTATATTTAAAACCTTCCAGTTCACATCGGTTGTTGCACTATACTTCACATTGTGCCATGACATCTAAAAGGAATGCTGTATTATATCACCTACGTAGAGTAGTATACCGTAGCAGTGATCGATATCTTTTTTTTTTTAGTGTTTTTATTGGGTACTGACATTGTTACCCTTGCATTGTATAAAACCTTCTTTTTATAAAAGACTGCTTTAAAACAATGCCTTCAGCCTAACAGCCAGAGACTGTTTCTGGGGCAAGCCGCTATACGCTTACTCTGCCATATTTTATAGACTTAGCCTTATTTATCTACGTTAACTGTTGATGGATATTTTAAAGACAATTCCCCTTATTTTTAAAGCTTATCAAAAATATACTTCACTTAAAATATGTTGTTCAATCAGGTCTATAATGATACGTAAATATTAGAAGTAAAAATGCATGTTAAAATGACAAATCCCTAATCACTGTTGTGAAAATCTAAACTAAATATATATAAATCTGTATTAATTAAAAACAAAATAAAATATTATGTAAAAATTATTTGTAATTCATATGTAAAAGTATAAATCCTACAACATTATGTAATAGTCTCTATATAAAATTATATAAGTATATAGATTTTAAATTTAAGCTAAAAATAATAACAAACAGAGAGATAGTTATTTTTATTATATTTATAATACAAATATTATGTCGCAAGCACGGACATAATGTATACTTTACATAATTATTAATATAAGTTCCTGACATTTAAATTATAAAGGTTAGAAATATAAAATATAAATATAAAATATAGATTTACAAAATATAAAACACAATTATATAAAACACAACAATATAAACTGAAAATTCTAAATAATTATATATAAATATGAATAAATGAAATAAAATAAATTATAATATTCAGTCCAGATTATTTAACTAATTATCTGTTCAAAAATTAATTTCATTATATTTGAAAATCTAACAGTTGGTATAAACCAACAAAAAGTCAACTAACTATTGGTTCCCATTGACATGTTTCGTCCAGTAACCAGCTGGACTCATCAGAATGGAAATGAAAATATAAGTCAATATAGTATGTCGTTCAGTATGTTGAAAGTCAAAATCAAGAAAATCAAAATCAAAATTAAAAATTAAAAAATAAAAAATATATAAACTCAAAAACTTTAAATTAAAATATTCATACATACGTACGCAAACATATATACATACACACATACATATATACATACACACATACATATACATACATACCATGCACGCATTATATATATATATTATATATAATATATATATATATATATATATATATATATATAAACATACGAATACACATACATGTAAATTAAAATATAAAATTATTATACATTTATAAAAACATAATATATAATATAATATAACTTACATATCCTATAATCCATAATAATGCATATTTATTATCATTTCACAACACAAAATTAAATAAAAATAAAACAACACAATACACGCGTTAACATGCGCATACTATAAAAACAACTAACCGACTAAAAACGACAAAACATTTGACAAAACCGCACAGTTGACTCGACATTTCCAAAAATTAAATTTACAAAAACAAAAACCAAAAACAAAATGGATTCAAAAAGTGAGAGTAAAAGTGAGAGGAAATTAAAAGAGAGGAATTAAAAAATTTTTTACAAAAACAAAAACAAATGTATTCAAAAAGGGAGAATAAAAATGAGAAGAGTTTAAAAGAAAGAGGAATCCAAATATATTTATTTTATTTTTAAATATCAGCTATGAAAGGGCTTTATTAATTATAAAACGGAGATATATTAAATTTATTGTCAAATTAAACCAAACAACTATTAACAAATATCGTAATATTTGAAAATATGTGTTATTTTATAAAATCATTGAGAATGATTGAAAATTATTGAATGTGTAGAAATAAAATATTAAATGTATTATAAAGTATTAAAATATTAAAAATAAATGTATTGTAAAATAATAAAATCATTTATCTAACAAAAATATATATAAACCTTGGTATAATAAGTAACATAATTATCTAATAATAAAATATAAAGGTATATCTATAGAAAGGATGCAATAACTCATTAAAAACATAGTAATAAATAATAATAAAATAATATGTCATACACCAAAAACACTATATAAGTTAGTTATAAAAACATTATTAATAAAATAACTATAACCTATCTCAATCCTATCACATTCATCCTTAGCGATTAGTGACTTATCACTCCACATACATATACAAAAATATATGAGACCATATATATATAAATAATCAAAAAATAAAAAATAATTATTCTAAGCACATACACACTATTCGCTCATCACGATATAAAATCTGTATGCATACTTAATACTTTCAAATATGTGCTTATTATTATCAATGAAAAACAGTCATGCTGTCATCATAGATAAAAAGCATACTTATGTAGTAACATTCTATAATGTTATATATTCATATTAGACCATGTATATGACATGGTTATAAAAATAGTTTGCTTATTATTGTAATAATATGCTATACTGGTTCATCAAGTTTCTACCATACAACCTGACACAGACCATTGTGCGCCTAATTTGTATTTCGATTTGACATACCAAACATACTGTGGGCGTATTGCTTATATTATAAATTTATTTGTATATTTGTATTCATGCTATGTTGAGTTATACCTGCGGTGACCTTGCTGCGTGTGTGTGTTTCTGGCTCGGTGTGTGTGATTACATCTGATTGAGGTTGACGTTCAAGACTGGAGACACGTGGGGGTGAAATTTTAATTTAATTTATTTATTTTAATATAAGAAATAGAAATTGAAAGAATGTACAGTAACCTTATACACAAACCTGTTTGCAATGACGCGGAGAGGTGCTGGTGATCTCTGGTCTGTTGCTCTGAGTTGGGATCCATATTGCTGTTGTAGAGAAAAGAAATTGTTTATTGTTTATGGAATTTCTAGTTAGTTTACTTACTTGATCTGAAATGTTGGTGCGTGTTTTTAATAAAAAGTTCAGAATAACACGATTGGATTTTTTTTAATAGAATTTGATGTTAAATTTGTGATTTTAATGAATAAAGTTCAGAATAACACTATTTAATTGGAAGCAATTTGTTGATAATTGTACACTATTTTATATTAAAGTATTTTATATTAAAGTAATTTATTTTAATTAAAGTAATTTATTTTAGGTAATTTGTTGATAATTGTACACTATTGTAAATAGAATTTGATGTTAAAATTCGGAAATTACACTATTGTATGGGAAACAATTTGTTGATAATTTTACACTATTTTGTGTTAAAATATTTTATATTAAAGTAATCTATTGATAACTGTACAGTATTTTATTCAAAGTAATTTAATTTATTTTATTCAACGTAATTTATTGATGATTTGCACACTATTTTATTGTAAATAAATTTGTTGACAATTGCACACAAGAATACGAGAAAAGTTGAATTCGCGACGAAGAATGGCGTACGTGTGATCTTGGAGCGTAATGCATTAGGCCTTGGAAGCGGAATAGGAAAAGTACAAAGGATAATAGTAATTATCAGAGTTATGAACCGGAGGAAGCAATGTTGTGATGGTATAGCGTTGTTTAATAAAGTAGAATATGATAATGTATTGATTATATTTGAGGTTTGTTTATTATCAGTAATTTTGAATTACTTTATTTATGCCATTGAATGTTGCGTAGATTTTGAATATGATAATAGTAGGCTTTATATTTGGTTCCTCATCAATATTTTAAGTATTGTGATGGGGTTTTAAATAACGCGCATAATTTAAATAACGTGCTTAAGTATGGTAGTGTGTAATGAAAATAAGCGGAAATGATTTAGTCTTCAGAGTTAGAGTTGTTTATTCTTAATGTTTTTGTTAACATTATGATTGCCAAATTTAATTTCTTAAGTTTAATTTCTTAAATATGGATAGTGAGAATTATGTTACAAGACCTTTATTTTATTTTCAATTTATTTTAAGTTCTTAAGTTTAATTTCTTAAATATGGATAGTGAGAATTATGTTACAAGACCTTTATTTTTAATTTATTTTTAATTTGTTTTAAATATAATGGAATTATCCTAACTAAGAACCGGATGTGGTGAATCTGTGAATGTGTAGTGTTGTTTAATGAGAAAACTGAGCAGAAAGGTTTCAGCCTTTCATAGTTGATGTTAATTTATTTTCAATGTAGTGAGAAATGGTTGTATTATGGCCTCTAATATTTGTTTCTTGGTATTGATAGTGATATATATGTTTACAGGATTTGTATTTTTAATGTTGTGAGAAATGGTTTTTGTTTATATTATGGTTTCTAATATTAGTTTCTTGGTATTGATAGTGATATATACGTTTATAGAATTTATACCTTCTAATATTAATTTCTTAGTATTGGTAGTAATATATATCTTTACAAGATTTGTATTTTCAATTTTAACTATGTTATGATTAATTTTTATTGTTGTGACAAATGTTTTTTTGGCTGTATTATGGTTTCTACACTCAGAAAAAAAAGAACACGATGAGTGAGAAAAGCGTCATAAATTCGATGAATTATTTCATAAAAAACTCTCCAATGACGAGTTTCATAAAATTTGAGAAAACTTTTTCATAAAGTTTCACGATGTGCATAGGTGTGAAATAGTTTCATAAAATTATTGAAATAGTTTCATAAAATTATTGAAATAGTTTCATAAAATTATTGAAATGGTTTCATAAAATTATTGAAATAGTTTCATAAAATTATTGAAATAGTTTCATAAAATTATTGAAATACTTTCGCAAAATTCTTTGAAATAATTTCATAAAAAATATATTATAAAATATTTTTCAAAAAAAATTCACGAAGCGAACATGCGTGAAAAAGTTGCATAGATTAAATGAAATTGTATCATAAAAAATCTTCAGCAAATGTTTATTATTTCAAATGTTTATTAATTTGTTCATTAATTTAATTTGTACATTAATTAATACTTAAATTAGTGCATTAATTCAGCTTTTAGAATGCTGGCCTTTGGGGAGTTTTTAGAATTTTTATACGATATTTCATAAAAATAAATTTCAATAAATTTCCAAAAGTGATTCGATGCTTCCGGATATTTGAGATTAAATATATGGTAGGATTTAAAACAGACATCAAAACAGCGAATAAAATGATCAAATTTTAACCGATGATCGTCCAAATATAAAATAAAATTCTCAAAATTTTTAAAATTTGACTCTCCAAGAGCTAAAATAAATGGCTGAATATTTAGGTTTCGACTTTTTTGAAAAGAGATGAATTGTTCCAATTGTTGCACGGTTTGGCCAACGAAGCATACCGACTCTTGTGAGTCTTTTATAGTAAATCTTCGTGTTATTTTTTTGCCGGTGTTGTCTTTTTGTACCACGCGCCCAGTTGGAAATAAATATTCATGAAGACACCAAAGAGTTGTGAAAATATAGGACGTGTCTCCCAAAAATAGAAGAAATAAGATTCATTTTCAAACATAACTGTTATTATTATTTATTTTACTAACCTTTAGCAACAACATCGTCGGTTAGCTTTTTTAGAAGCACACTACAATTGGAATCTTTCAAAGTATTTGGCTTAGAAAAGAAGTCGTACAATTTTTTCATTTTCGGCTCAAAGATATCAAGAATATCGTTAGCAGATGAATACAAATGTTTAAAATCTAAATCAATCTGTAAAAAGAAATATTACAAGACAGAATTATATATTTGTATTCCTTTTATATTACTAGTCTGTATCCCGTTGGCTTCTTATACTCTGGCCAAAGCTTAAAAATATCTGATAAACTTAAACAATCATTGACAATTTTTTCCAGTCTGCTAGAAGAAGATAGTTGCCATAGCTCATTTAACTCACTTGCATCTACATTCTCGTACCTAAGACGTTTAACGGCATCTGCTGCAACATCTTTAAAACAAGAAATATATATTAAATGGACAACGCCTGATTGGTAAAGTGTATATATATATATAAATTTTAACAACTAAATCTCACCTTCATATATGACTTTTGAGCCATCGTGGCTTTCTGGTGCAGATTGTTTTTTCTCTATATTTTTCAGCGACTGCCTTAAATAACAAAATCTGGAGTAAATTTTTCCTCTTCTGTCGCATCTGTAATATTCCAGCTTCTCCGTAGGAAACATCAAAAGTATCTGTTGCTCAAGTTTATAGCTAATTTTAAGAGTCATGGCACGAGAAGTATTAAAAAAATAATTTGTAAAATTATGGCTATCTTTTAGTTTCTTTATTTCGGCCAACATCTCTGACAAATAATTGTCTTTTTCTAGTATTTTCTTCATAGTATCATGTAAGGGTAACATTGCCATTTTGGACGATTTTCCGCTTAATTTCAGTACGCCTTTTTGATGAACTAAAGTTTCTTTTTCATTAATAACAACTTCATGCAAATTATCAACAAGATTATTTTTTTTTTAGCTTTGAAAAAGCATATGTTCTGATTTACACCACTCAAATATGTTTACATATTTGAACACCGCACTCAAAAATTCTCCCTTAAGTTCCAAGTTACTTAATAATTTTGAATTGATCATTTCAGTAAATGTTGCTAATATTGGCGTTAATAGCAAATTCTGTATGGATTCTTGAATGTCTATGACATCTTTGCGGGTTAGGTTTGATTTAGCGTATAAATTCAGAACGAATTTTAAAACATTTTCTCGAAAGTCCAACTGAGTAATGTTATTATTATTATTTTCACGTTCTGCTTCGTCAAAATTTAAATCTGCAATTTCACAATTGCTATCATTTTTTTCTGATAAATGCGACGCAGCAACATTATTCGTTGTTGCAGTAGTAATAGCTGTTGTTGTTATTGTTGCTTTTGTTGTTGTCAGTTTGCGTGGTGATGTAGCCGCAGACTTTTTCTTTTCATTGGCGCCATGCCTTAATAGATGACGCTTATAGCTGAAAGTGCGCCCAAAAACTTGTCCACAATGCAAGCAACGATAATCATCAAATTGCTTTAATTTGTGCTGAATTTTTAAATGTAATAATAATTTCTCCACGTTAATTAATTTATGTTTGCACAAAAAACACTTTTCCATTTTTTAAATTGTTTATTTATAAAAAATTTTACCGATAATAAAACGCACAGAAAACTGCCACTTAACACAACAGCGCATAGAATCAGACTGAGTTTGCTCATCTGTTCTAAATGAGAACGTAATAGGCAATTAAAAAAGGAAAAGAGAAAGAGAAAGAATATTGTAGTGTGAAATTATTATTTATTCAAAAATATATAAAACTACTAAAACTTTTAGGTTCAATTCTTCAATGTTTTTATTTACTTCACAAACATAAAACAATTACTTTCTTATATTAATTATTATTTATTGAAGCATCCACTCAGTATGCTTTGCAAAGATTGAATGTCTACTTATGCTCCGCTTCATAAGCTTAGAGCTAAACTTAACATACAATAATAGCTTACGCTAGCACTTATTATGTATCTAAGGGAATGGTAAAGCATGCATACATAAAATCTTATCGCACATAGCGTGGTTTTAAATAGCATGAAAGCATTGCTGCTTCATGTGTGCTTAAGCAACAGGAATGTGCTGGCCAGGCATAATTCATGTAGCTGTGCGTTACAAAGTAAATTATATAGTCTTTTTAGACTATTTAGCAACAAAGTATATTTATTGAAGTTGCTTTATTTATGTAAATGTATGCATACTACAATATGCAAACTTTCAAAATTTCTGTCAAAACAGTGCACAGCAATCAAAATTTTATGAATATTTTCTGAATTCTTTCATAAAATTTAAGAAAAGCTTCATACACAAATCAATTATTATCTTAGAATATATATTTCATAGATTCTTTGAATTTTTTCACATGCACCATGAAAAATTCACGAACATTATTTTATGACAGCCTGTTCACAAAATCTATGAAATTTTTCACACAACAATAATTGGTTTAAGAAAAATTACATATATTCTATGTAGTTTTTCTGAAATTTTATGAAAAATACGATATGAACTTTTATGAAATCTTTTCGTAAAATATCGTGTACAAATTTGGTTCAGTGTAATATTAGTTTCTCAGTACTGATAGCGATTCATATGGTTACAAGATTTGTATTTTCAGTTTTAACGATATTATAATTGTTTTTAATATAGGGTTTGGGTTATTGTAGTGTGCATGTTACCCGATAGGTGATGTTAAGAAAGATGACAATGAGACTTAGAGAATTATACTTGATTGAATATCACAAATCCACTCTGATGATTCTGGGTAGTCCCCAGATGAAACGCGTAAGTGGAAACTATAGTGTAAAGATGACCAATTTTTGAACACTGATTGGTGTTGAATAAGGTTCCCATACGACGTGAGACATTACAAAATATGGAGACTGTTAATGTTTTGTGAGCCATCTTAATATGTTTTGTTGCAGTTGTGTATCCTACCAGTATAAATTATTGTTGTGAGCTATCTAAGTATGTATGTTACAGATTGTGTCATTCTAGCAATAGTTTAATTACGTGGTATAAAGAGCCTATAGTGATTCATAGAATTATTTACTAACTTTAGTCTTATGTGATGTTATTTGAATCTATGTTTTGTGAGCTATCTAAGCATGTATGTTACAGTTTGTGTCATTCTGGCAATAGTTTAATTACGTGGTATAAAGAGCCTATAGTGATTCATGAAATTATGTACTAACTTTAGTCTTATGTGATGTTTATTTGAATCTATGGTGATATTCTATGTAGATTTTATAGCCTTTTATATTAATTTAAGTTATATTATTTACTAACTTAATGAGTTTGTACAATGATGGTGATTGTTAATAACTATTAGTAGTTTATTAATCTCAGGTTTTATTTGTTTATTATTTTTACTCTTATTCTAATTGGTTTATTTTACCAATTATTTTTAATAATTACTTCTGTACCAATTTCTAAGTCTGCCATCAAGAGGAAATTTTAGATTTAGGTTTAGTTAGGCGTGCTAACTCCAGTGACTAGCCAACACTGTGTCCGGTATCTTGTCATTGTACATGATACTGAGGGCATGATCATGCATCTGGATGTTTCCGGATGTAAGAGCATGACTTGTGACAAATTTTCGGGTTTGTGAGTGGAGCCGAAGATTTGAGCACACAAAAAGTTATTATCGATGTTTTATATTTTTAGAAGTTCATTGATAATCATATAATATAACGATTCGCCATTTTTTCTGATAATTCGATTCTGAATTATCAGTTTTCTTCGTTACTGTGCAGAGTGATGAGTTGTCAGGAGAGTTGCTTTCTTTTCTTATACCTTGCTCCAACCTTTCCTTAATTTGTGTGATTATTTCGGTTTCATGTACTTGTTGTTACCTTTAAATTATTGATTATGACGGTTTCTATTTGTCAAAATCTCATTTTGTGTTTCACGAGTATGTATGTATGTATATTTATTTTCATTTTAAATTTCATTTTTACATTATGATTAGTGAATCTTAAATTAATATATGAATAAATATAATTAAAATAGCGACTGTGACGGTCAATCTTTTGGCCGTAGAATTGCAATCTCCTTAAAAAAGAATTTAATTCTTCTTGTTTTCCCGTGAATATGGGCAGTAGCTTTTCTACGCTTTCAATTACTGCGTCGTATGTCGTCATTCTATTTGTTATATTTGTACTGTTGTTAATGTCGCTTAGTATGTGATTACTTGGGTTTGTAGTTTGCGTATTTTGCTCAGGTGTTGTCATAGTTAAAAGATACTTTCTTGTCTGTATATATTTTTCTAGGAAGACCTCTTTTAAGACGGAAACCTCTTCTAAATTTTTTGTTATATAAATTGACTCGACAAGAGTTCTTAGATAGTCTAATCTATCTAATTTGGTGGCTACAGTAGGTTTTGTATACCCTCTAATACTAGTCTTTTTAGCGTTTCTTAGAATATTCTGAGCCTCATTTATATACGCGGCAATTGCTTCCATAAATCAAGCAGAGAAGAGAAAAAAAAATCAGTAAGACGATGGTAAGACGAATCAATGAAGATAAAAAAGTGGTATATATTTAAAGGAATAACAATTGGTTATGAAACAAAATTCGCTTTAATTTTTTTAGTTTACAAGTTCAGTATTTTTACATAGTGTTAATATGTATTTATTGAAGAGAGAAAAAAAAAATTTTATATATATATAAGGCAATTATATGAAACTTATCGAAGAAATTGCAATTTACAAATAAAAATTGTGTTGCTCTGAAAAGAAAGTTTTTGTTTTAGTATTTTTAGTACATTAAAACAATTACACTCTATTACTTATATTACTTATATTTACCTGAAAACAAAGAAACGACATTTAAAGTCTATTAGCTAAATTAACAATTCCTTATTATTTATTATTTAGAATATAACTTGTAAAATCTACAATCACGGCGGCGGTATAACCTAAGAAAAAACGATATACAATAAGAACCATCCCATTGTTCCGCACTTTAAATGTTGTCTATAAATGTAATTTTTTTTTTTTTTTTTAGATTATGATTTTTGTCGTATTATTTATTTTTATTATTAAAATTAAAATTTCCAACTTGTCCAAAATTTAAACAATAATGAATAAAACAATCAAAAAAATAATTTTTTCCAGCATTTGGTGGACTTAACACAAACATAGTATTTTTTTTTTGGAATTACTTTGTCAATTATACAATATAAATTGTATATAAATTTTTCAATTTCTTCTATATTATTATAAAATTGATATTTTAATAAATTTTTAATACATTATTTTAAATAAATTTGATACATTAGTTATTGATGCGTTAAAAATTAAATTTTGTGGCTCTACAGTACTTAAATATAAATACAATTCTTGAAAACTTAAATTATTAACATAATTATGTATTATTCTAATACAATTTTTTATTAATATTGAATTTATATCCCAAAATCGAAATTCAGATTCCAACCAAACTGATGTGTTTAATATGTGTTGAATAGGTGCCGTTGGATGTTGTTTCAAAAAATCAATTATTTTGTCTCCCTTTCCTCTTTTTTTGTTCCGGGAATGTTGTTTATCTGTTTCGAAGCAGCTAGTAATAGTTTCATTACTAACTGATAATTGGGATCCAACGGAGATTGCAGAATGAACGTCGATCTGTAATTGGCTTCCTTCCACCATTCCGTTTTCGGCTTCTTGGAGATTTTTGAAAAATCGAATACATCTAATTTCACTACTTGGTAGCCACGTTCTCCCGGCGAAATTGACGTACATGTAAATCCTTTCATCTTTCTGCAAATAGACTGCGAGATAGATCTAGTTGTTCACTAGTGTTGCTTCACAATATTATAGTTTAGTCAAATTTTCATGTAATTGTGTTTTTATTTAGTGAATATTTATATTTACATTGTTTTACTTCACAATATCTATAAGTATATTTCAATTTAAAATAATATTCAATTTTAGTTTAACTTTTCACTGTATACTTTTATTTAGTTCAGTACATTTTAATTTTATGTTATTTTTTAAATTTTTGTTTATCACTTCACAATATACTTTTCATTTAGTTCAGTACATTTTAATTTTATTTTAGAAATTCAAACTAGATAGATGTTCTGGTCCTTGCCAGTTTGGCAGGATCGCCATGTAATTGTTTTGCTTTATAATGTAATTGTTTCACTTTATAAAAATGTAATTGTTTCATTTTATAAAAATGTAACAGTTTTACTTTATAATGTAATTGTTTCGCTTTATAAAAATGAAAGACATGTCGTGTCGAGTGTTCTTAAGAAACTGACTTTATTAAATTTTTATTCTTATCTCTAACATAATTTCTTACAACTAATTTCCAATAGAATCATATGTATCGATTCTATTGGTTGATACTTAAATTTACTTACGTCTAATTGGTTAATCCAAATTAGACGTACATAATATTTTACAAATATAATTTATTTACATAGTCGTCATTTTAGTCATATATATTTCACAGTGGCACACATCTGGTGACCAACTGTATTGAGGACAAATCATATTGCATGCATTATCGCTTGCAATATGATCTGTGAAATACTTAACACAAATTCATGTGTTGAGCATGCCACTATCCAAATTGTCAAATGCATATTGGAATAATTAAATATGCATACAAATATTTTGTCTTATAGAAATGACAAAACAGACGAGTCAAATTTCTGACTCATAAATTATTTCGTTACTGACAATTTGGGTTTTTCGGTCATGCTTGATATTTGAGAGTTTTGGGTTGGCGTGACACATTAAATACCGCACACAACGTATTGTGTGTGGTCATGGTTAATATGCCACTACAACATGTCGTCCGTCGACTTATATTATAATAGTAGTATTATAAATAGTTGTATAATAGTGAGTATAAGAATGAACTAGTATATACACGTTATATATAAAAAATGAGCTATAAAGTATATATTAATTACTATATTCATAATTCTATATTCTTATATTAAAATATTCTTATTATTCTTATATTATATTCTTATATTCTTATATTTTTTTAATATTAAATAAGACCGATATGCTATACAATATTTTACATATTCTGCTACCCTTGCCCATTCTACCTCATAACTGTTTAAAATATTTATAATGTTTTCATAAGATAGAATAGCTTTGCTAAAGTAAGCTAATCGAAACTCTTGTAGAATAGGACAACGGCCAAGAAAATGTACAATATCCTCAGTCTCATCTAAATTACACACGAGATATTTGACGAGTATGTGCCAAGTCTTTCTTTTAAATAAGTTTTTAATAATTTGTTTTTCTTTTGAATTCATACCTTCGCGAATTAGTTTTGTGATTTAAGGTGTACCTATTTTCTAGAACATTAATATAACAATTGGAAATATATTAAATATCAAAATTGCTTATTTGCTATCATATATATAGTTTCGTTCAATTCCTTTCTACGTCTATTGAAAGTACTTAGAAGAGCAAGAATTAATAAATTTTGTTACGACGCCCTAGATTTCTAAGAAATTGTCCTTGAGGTTCATTCTTGCTTGCATCGGTCTAAGTAAATTCTGTTCAATTAAGCAATTGCTATTATTGTTGAACGCCTTTGGTAGAGGTGCCACTATTTCTTCATTAATAGTGGTTTGTCCATTAAATGAATGTCATGTCAGAGTTCTGGTTATAATTATAATTAAGTCCGTTGTTAGTCAAGTAATGTTTATTTAGTTTATATTGGTTAACGAATTTACTTTTATTTTTTTTAAAAATGCTGATCTTGTTTAAGCATATTTCTTTCCTCAAGGATGTAATGCGCTCCCCATAGACATTTGATATGCCTTTGAATACTATCTCACTACCATGAATAATACTGGCTAGATTTGGATCTATAGCATTAGGAAAAATTTTAAGTATGAGCTACACATTGGTATTGGGTTTAAATTCGATAGGTTTGTTAACGTCAAATTCATATTTAGAATTAAGTTTATCTAGTATATGTATTAAACTACGGAAATATTTACTTACATTTGTATTTTTGATCTGTGATGTTTGGTGGTAAGTTTCCCTAACGTCAAAATTCCTGTAAGATATACTTATTATTCCGTAATATTATTAAAACACGCATTGATAGTCTTTTAATATTTCGTTTATTGTTACGATTTCTTAATGGTGTTGCTCAAGCAACATACCAAATGCTTCTGTTCTCTAAGAGCGGAGCAGCATACACATGCAGCTCAAAGTGCTTGGACTCATAACTGCAAGATCAACAGTTAATGCTGTTGCGGTATATAGTGTGGCTTAAGAATAAGTGAATAATACTTTTTTTAAGTAGACTCACAAAATGAGTAACGGATGTTTTTGTTTATATTATGTATGCTACATTCCTGACTAGTTCGGATTTTATTTCTTCCGACATTAGATGAGGTCCTAGTGTTCTTACGCACTGCTAAACTGTTCCTTGTATTTTGTTCCTTACGAACCATACTTTTGGAAAACGAACTCCTTTTTTTTACACTTACAACCACAACTATTTATAAAATATTTACATATTATTTACATTATTTTTTTATACTTCTAAGAGCTGCTTCATTATATCGACTTTTTCTCTTTTTCCTTGTTCGACCATTTGCTTTTCGATTTTATTGCATTTATGCAATTGCTCCATTAAGTGATTTAACGTACAATTTTTTTTTCTTTTTCCTTGGAGTTTCTTCTCACGAATCTTCAGATGGTTCTTCAGACGATGATAAAACGCGGATGTAATCGATCCACTATCGATTGGAGATAATGAACAAAGCTTTTCATCCGAAAGTCGACGTACATACTGTCTAGAACCTGTTCCACCAAACAAGAGCAGTTCGAGTATTTATCACCTGACGAATTGCTTGCGAGATGCTTGGAATTTAAAGTTATACAAAGTGATAGTGGAAACATTAGTTTTATTTAAATAAAATATTCATTAAAAATGATTTGATATATTCGTAATGAGTGATGTAAGTACTTATATAAATATTTATGGATATATAATATTAAATATAGGTATTAATAATTATTATTAACAAATGAGGTTCTATATTTGAATTACCATATTCAAATATAGAACAACAAGTATATCGTCTACACATTTCCACCATGCATGCATTCGAAAAGGTGTAATTAAGATTTTTGAATGTATTTCGATTTTTGAGTCTATATAATGCGCTACTTTCTTGAGAAAGCCCCTCAATTTGCTGATAATATTTCTCATTGCATGTGAAGTAGTTGCAGTGCTTGAGAATGAAATTTATTGATTGTTCTAATAGATTGATTGTGGTGGGACATTTTTTTTGCAAACCATGGTAATTTCATTATGTTCTGTAGGGTTTTTATGAGTGGGAATGTTGGTGTGTTGGGATACATATCTTTAAGGTGGAGTTAGACGGTAGTTAACGTAAGAAGTTAAGAAGAAACGAAATGAAAATTTCGCTTTAAGTTAAGGCGGTGTTAGACGGTAAGCAAGCAGCTGATTTTGTTTACATTTGAACATGCAAATAAAATATTTTCAAAAGTTCCAGTCGGTAGTTGAGTGTCCGCAAGTGTAGTGAAATTCTTTATTATCTTTGTTGAAAGTGAAATAATTAAAAATAGTTTAAGTAAATTATTAAGAAATATGTATAATCAAAATGAATTGACTGTGCAAGCTTGTAATGTGTTTCATGATTTCAGCATGAGAAATCAAATTCCTCTATTTGAGCTGCCAAGAGTATGTCACTGCATTGTTTTATTACTCTGGCTTGCTTCTTCTTTTCAAATGTTGATAAAATGGCCATCGCCATTTGACCGAAGCCTTCAACTACTTCATTGTGTTGTGGGACCTTAAATTTGGTCTTGATGAAATTCTCAAATGTTGCCGTTGCATTCAACACGGCTCTGCCAAGTTCATCGCGATCCACAATTTTTCTTTTTCTGGTAGTTGATTGTTGAGGAAAAGAGAATTGTGAAGTTTGCGAAACGTCTACAGGTGAAGGTGAAGCTGCTTCGTCAGATGAAGTCAGCCATGGAGAACATTGTGATGGCATTTGTGGTAATGTAGGCGTCACACTCGGAAGCACTAAGCAGTTGGTACTTTCTCGCATTCTGTAAAAAAACATTTATTGAAAAAATTATATGCAAAAAAAAAACTACATTTAAATAATATAAAACGAAAGATAAATTAACATTATTTCCAATTAAACTAAACCTAGACCCATCAAAATACTTATATATTAAAATATTTTATGTTTTTAAAAAATACTAACTTAATACTTTTCGCTTACTGGCGTGGAAGTATATGCTTCTTCAAAAACATTAACTGCCTGTAAAAGTGCCATTCCGTCGATGTGCTAGCACTACTTCCAGATGCTCCCTCTCGGGATTCTTTACCGAAGCGCTCTCTCATACTTCTCCACCGATTTTTTACTGCATTCTCTGTTTTAAAAAAAGAAATGTTTATAAAATTGTTAAAATATATAAATGTATTAATTCCAATTCTTCAGCTATTTCTCTCCAAATTGCATTTTTTTTGTCATTATTTTAAAAGTCTTTATGACTTTTGTCATATAAAATTGAATTTTTTTCAACTAGATTAATTAATTTTTCTTCATTCATTTTGTTGAAGTTGATAAAATTTTAAAACTTTTTTAATTTAAATATTTATATGTAAAACAGTATTTTTTTTAATTAACTTTTAACTGCAATAAAAAAATAAACATAAAAGAAAATAAAAATATCACACCCACTCTCAACAAGATTATACGAACAATTGAACATGTAAACAAAATATTATATATGGTTAATATTGTATATATTATGAGAGGATAGGCGATCAAATAAAGTTGTTTTTAATATGTATTGTATTAATTTATGTATTGGTGATATATACCTTCCAATAGGACTACATATTGGTCGTATAGGTGTATTAATTTTATGGGTTTTTATTGTACCATATCTTTGATTTCTTTATATATTTCTCTTGGGAACACGGTATTTTTTGGTATATGATTGACATAAATGTGGAGCTAGTTTTATATAATAGGCGGTTATATGACGTTTTAAAGCTTCTTGATTTCCGGTAAATTCATGACAAGAACCAGTATTAGTATAGGAAGATATCCATGCAGACATTTTCTCTATGTAATCAGTTCGCTTCATAAGCACTGTTGATTTACATTTATCTGATTGGACTATCACTAGATCTTGATGTTTTTTCAGATAATCTGATGCATACTCATATAATTGTTTTAATGATTGTTGGACTGAGGATAAGATTTTTTTTTTCTCTATTATGTCTAGTACTTTATTATAATGAGATTTCATTTCAAATGGGTTATAAATACTTAGATTGATAAATGATTCGGTAAAATCATCATATTTTCTTATTACTTGTAGTAATCGGTTATATCGGGTATTTTTATTGGACAGTAGTCTGGACCGAAACTTAATAGAATTTGAACCTCTAAAGGCACTTTATATGTACTTAAATTTGTGAAGCCACCTGATGTTAATTTTGGATATAATAGAATATATTGTTCATTCGTTGGGATGATTGTATCATATAATGTGGATTTGAAGAGATTTTTGGATGGCTTTGTGCCATAAGTAACAGTATCTAATTTATAATCCTTTAACGGTTCCTGATGATCGTTTCTCCATAGTATACATTGTAGAAAATTATCAGGTGGAGTAACGCGAACACAACGATACATTTTGCAAATATCTGATGTCAACGCGATAGGAAAGGATCGGAATCGAAGAAGTATGTCAATCAAATTGGACTGGATTGTAGGTCCTGACATTAGTATATCATTCAGAGAATATCCTGTAGAAGTTGGTGCTGAACCGTCAAACACAACACGCCGCTTTGTGGAAGAACTAGACGCCTTTAGAACACAATGATGTGATAAGTAATACTTCGGAAGACATGCTTCAGTGTCAGCAACTGAAGACATGTGGTTAAGATCCAAATATTCCTTCATGAAAGCAGTGTATTGCGTCTTACAATTAAGGTTTAGCTGTAGTTTGCGTTCTAAGCTATGAAAACGTCGCAAGGCTTGAATATATGAGTCTCCAAGTAGATCTATATCTAGTCTTAGCGGTAAACGAACAGAATATTCACCTGACTCATTGCGAGAAAAATGCGTCCTAATGAGTTTCACAATCTAAAAGTTCTTTCGTTGTTTTGACAATCGAATCAAAACAGTTTTCCGTTTCCCAAAACCTTTTGACTTGTTGATCCAAACCTTGATCGTGTTCAATTTGAGATGATGTCTTTTTAAAGGCCGCTAATGTGGCTGATTGAGTAGCATATTAACTTAAATGAAACTATCCATCCGAGTAATGTTTTTTGTAGAATTGGCAATTGGAGAGCCAAGCGAATTTGACCAACGCATAATAATTCGAAGAAAAGAGCTGCACCTATAAGAACATCAATTCGTTGAGAATTGTTAAATGTTGGATCTGCAAGCTGTAGATTTTTTGGAATCATTAGTATTGACGTTACTACTGGGTTGCTGATCAGTGATTTTAATGGTGATAACTGCAGTAATGTTAGTTGAGTATTTGACAAAACGAGACTGTATAGTTAGCTCTGTGGAACTATTAGAGACAAAATCCCCATCACCAATTCCAGATACCACAGTGACGGATTTTGTTGATTTCAGCTGCAGTTGATTTGCAAACGATTTTGTAATAAAGTGCAACTGGGAAGCAGAGTCCAAAATGGCACGACATGGCACGAAGGAGCCCGCACGATTCTTTACTAAAATAACTGCAGTAGCCAGGAGCACACATTCTAATGAGGGATAGTTTGGGCGCTGTTGCGATGAGTTCGTTGATACCAATGAAGCTTTTATATATGATTTAGCAGTTGATGTTGTATTGTTTTTCGCAGTCAAATCAGAAGACATAGTAGAAAGCTCAGAAGATACATTGGTCTGAACGAGATTATTGAAATGTAGAAGTGTATGATGTTGTTCTGAACAGAGACGACAACGCGAAGATTTACACTGCTTTAAATGATGTGTTTTTTTTAAACAGTTTAGGCAAAGGCTAAGCCTTCTAGCTTCATTCAGACGCAGTTTTGAAGAAAGGTTGGCAAATTGAGAACAAGCATAAATGAAATGATTAGTATCATTACAAAATGTGCATCTAGATGTTGGTGATTTTATGGTGACAAAAGTCTTTCGATTAAATGGGAAACACTGGGCTCCCCTGTTGTTATTATTAACAGCAGCTCTAGTGGAGTAAATAACGTGCTCTAAATCCTGGCATCTCTTGCCAACAAATTTAGACATTTCATTCCATGTCGGTATTGTATCAAATGATGTTTCGAATGTGACGTTGGGTCCAACCTTTGCGCAACAAGGTGAATAATAAGACAGTCAGCGATTTGTTCTTTATTGCCCAATGTCGACAGCGCTTGCAAATGCGAATTTATTTTATCACTTAATCGACGTAGTCCTTCTACTGAATTTGGTTCAACTCGTCGCAGCCCAAACAACTCATTTATGTGTGCCTGAAAAATAAATCTTTTATTGTCAAATCTTAACAAGTAAATTAAGTGACTTATCATAGTTTAAGTCATTAACTTCAAGTGACTTAATTGTATCCAACGCAGAATACCTCAAACATGATCGCAGATGCTGAAGCTTCTCTAGATTACTTAGATCTGCACTGCTATCAACAATCGTCTTAAACATAGCATAAAAATACGGCCATTCTGTAATTTTGCCATTGAATGTAGGTAATTGCAGTTCAGGTAATCTTGACCGAGAATACTTAATGTTGATGGAAGAAGTTTCATCTGTTGATGGATATCTGGTAGATGATTGCACATTGTTAGATCGGCGATTGTTAAGTGCTATCATAAGCGCTGTTTTTAATTCCACATATGATTCGGAAAAATTAGATCTTGCTTCACCTTCAAATTCGTCATAGTTTTCTTCTTCAAGGTTAGATTGTGATTTTTCAAAATTGTCATTAAGTTGCTCAAGAGTATCAACATAAATTTGTAATTGCACTACATGGCAACAACTTATAAAATCTTCGTATAAATTTTGACTCAAATTAAATAGTTGTCTGGTTAGAGTACGTATGTCGATGATAAAGGAAAACGGTATATATTCTAACCGAATATAACCTGGATTTTATCTGGATTGATATCTATAATTAAATAATAATATAACCAAAAATAGTATGTAATTGAGTATATTTAAGATACAATTTTTAATGACAAATATGTTAATCTTTAAGCAATAATGACTAATTAAATTAATATGGTTTGTTGGCATGTTGAGCTGATAAAAATTTAACAATTATTACAAAAATTTATACAGAATTGTATATCTACTTGAATACCTAAGTATTAAAATATTATACATTAAAGTTTGCACTTTTTGCAAATCCTACAATGATGCGCACGTGGTGGTCTGTATGTTTCGCAACATGTGCATACAGAGTCCACTCGCTATTTCCATTTGCTCCACTATTTATTTTTGCTAGTAGTACACAGGTCTCTGAAATCTAAACGATTTGCAGGCAATAGTACTGTCCCAGAATCAGAGAGAACTACCTTGAGATGTAACATACTCAATAGAAAAACGATGCTGTTGAATACTACAACATGAAATGGTGCCCATATACTAATTGAAGAAAAATTTGCATTAACCCAATGTAAATATAAATGTAATATTCTAATAAGACAATACGTGGCTTGCATAATTATCCATCGCAATACAACGTAATCTGCATAGAAGACCACGAATTGTGGAGTTGATAGGTTTTCCATTATTCGGCCAATTAATTCAGCCATGCTTTCTAAATTTCCAGCGTTGCATACCGACAAAATGCATCTAATATTGCTGGGCAAGCGTTGTAAGCAAAGAGTTGAAAAGGCATCTTCATAGATGTTGGTACCAGATAGATTGCGCATGTCACGAGGCAATTGTGATGGTCGCTCTAAGTTGTTGCTCACTCGATCTGTTTACCTGCTCTATGCCATGAGTTTTGTTTTTTACGTAATATAAATATAAAAAAAAACGATGTATATTGTTGAATATAAATCGAACCATACGAAAAAAGTATAATTAATAAGACGTGTTTATGCTCGGAAATCGATATTATAACGAAGACTTAGCTCAGTGGTGTACTGAGTTTTTATACATATAAAACGACTTATTCGTTTTTTATTTTATTTTATTTTACAATATAACCTCTTAGATTTTATGTTGATCGGAGTCGCCAATTGTGGGGTGCTAGGTCCTACTATAGTTTACCTTGTGTATTTATTTGTTGCCGGTTCGGATAAAATGTGGCACCTTTTAGTAAGGTACCTTCATTGTTTGACGCAATAGTCTTCTTCTGAATATATCATCCAACAAATGATTTCTTTTTCTCGAATGAGAAAAAAATGATATTTCGGACAAAGTTGTAAAAAAGTTTTTAGCTTTACTAATAAACTTAACACTTTGTGACAATACCAAATTCAATACATGTGCGTTGCAATGAATGAATATAGCTTGTGGGAAGTTTTTCCTGACTTTAGCTTGAGTACCATTCAAATCACTATCATAAGTTTGCATCACCATCATAAGTTTGCGCAACAAGTTTGTGTCATCCAAATTCTTCGTTTTAATAATATCAATTATTTTATTAGATATAGCAGTCGCTGAATGATTTGAACTTAGGTTCTTAATTTTATAAAATCTCTCTCTTGGTAAGACGTGGCCATCAAAATATCAAAAAACACGACAAAGTTGTGATTTTTTTACAATATCTGTAGTCTCATTATTAAATCCATTTGAATAGAGTTTGATGTATTCATCAAAGTAAGCAATATCTATTATATATATCTTTCTGATTAAAACTTCTTTTCTCTTTTAAACAAATTAATAACAAAAAAAAAAAACTTGTATCTAATATCAGGTTCGCACTATCTCATTTAAGCACTTGCTCATATATATAAATGAGGAAGCGTTCACATAATAATGAGCTCATTTATACAGCTTTTAGAACCTTTTTTATGTCAAAAAAGCTATAAAAGAACTTTCTTTTGTTTACAAATAAAACACAAAGAAAAATTTCGGTACAATGTAAGATAATAAAATGGAAAACGTGGAAAATTTAAAAAATATAATATATAATGTGTGTGAAATTATTAATAATAGAAAGAAAGCAATTTTTGAATATCGTAAATGTCGTGCAATGCACCGAAAAAATATACTTGAAATAAGAAAAAAGCAAATAGCAATACTTTCTACAATAATTGCTAGGAACCGGAGGAAGTGCTGGGTGATTAATGGTGTCAAAATACCCGTCTTGATCCTCGGTGACTCTGCATTTCGGTTTTCCACCAAAGTTATGAAACCATACCCTTATAATGAAAACGCTAGTATTGGTCAAAAAACTTTTAACTACCAATTATCTAAATGTTCTGAAAACTCACTTGCAATACTTTCAAACACTAATTTTGTAGTGTTATGTATAGGCAAATTGCCTAGAAATCTTTTCAATATATGGAAGTACTTCCAGTCGAATGGCGCCCCTCCCGAAACTCAACACACTGTTGTTCTTTCCTGATTTAAATTAAACAAACAAGCAAATTAATAAAAATAAATAAAAAAATTAACAAAATCGCATTTAAATCTCTTTTTATTATATGAAAGTACATAACATAATTAAAAACAAAACAGTTTATTATTGTAATTTTCAATTTCACTTATGAAATACTTACCTAAATCTTTGTGTAAAGTTGTGGACCTTCGTATGCGCATAATAACGAAGTGACCAGAAATCCCTTATTCTGAAGTTCTGTGGCCATCTCATTGAAAATATGTGTGTTCTGTTGGGCACCCCGTAATTATGCCAGTCTTTCCTCCCATATTTCCAAAAAGTGCCTTTCGGCACTATAAACTTTTTGATATTTTAATGTTTTGGTAAAACTTCTTTGTTTTAAAACTCATAAATATTTTAATATTAATTTTTATAACTTTTGATATTTTAATAATTTGGTAAACTTCTTGTTTTAATATTAATTTTTATAAACTTTTTTGATATGTTAATATTTTAATAATTTTAGTAAAACTTCTTTTAATATTATTTTTATAACTTTTGATTGAAAAAACCGATAGAGAAGATTGAACTCTTTTACAACTCTCAAAAACGGAACCGAAGGAGTCGTTTGTAATCTTAAACAAAATCTAAAGTTAACATAGATGATCCTGGGTTTTATACCAAGAACACTAAATACAAGAGGACTTCTCAACTCAAGCGATTTTATTTCTACACACATTAGGCCTTTCAAGAGGAACGCGGAGATTTTGCGTTGGTTGTGTAGAAATTGTTTTTGATTTCTCTCTATAGTACACATTTTTGATTTACGTACTGCTACATGGGCGAATGTAGCATTAATCAATGCTCGAAGTTTCCAACAACAATTTGCTTTAGTTAACTAACACAATAGAAAAAAGGCACCACCACATCTATTCTTCATTCTTATTGCACACTTACTATATGATTTCGTACACAAGAGTAGGTGAAGCAATATTTCTGAAGTTAATGCATAGTCTCTGTGTTTTATATTTTTCTTAGAATATATGATTGACTTTGTGTGCATGCAATGCACAAGTAGTTTCCAATTAATATAAATTTGATTTTTGATCAAATTTTATTCTGGTATTCTAGTATATTTGTATGAGAAATATATGAGGTTTTCGTATTATGAGATTAGTAAGCACCGGCAGTAGTACATTACTATGCCCTATAGTAGCAATGATATGAAGTATATTTATAAACACCATATTGTTTTTTAAAATTTTTTATTATTAAATTTCAAAACATCAATTTATTATAAACATTGCATTTATTCTTAAATCTAATCTTACATGATAACTTATATAATTTACGAACTATTTACGACCTATTTACAATAATTATTATTAACTTATCACTAAGGACATGGCTTGAATGCCGTTAAAAAATTGTATATACATCTGAATTTTGCTTCTACTTACTATATTGAAATAAAATAATTTTTCTTCTTTTTGTTTCCCTCAGAAGAACAAATGTAATGATATGTCGTGAAATGTGTAAAGGTCAGATAAATTTTTATACTCTATAATTTAAACTTAAAGTTTTTTTAATTTGTTTAATATTTTTCTTTCATCTTTTTTAACGACTTTTATAACTTCATTCTTTTGAGAAAGCCATTTACTGTTTTTAAAGAGCAAAACAGTTATCAAAAAATCCAAAAGTTGTTTTCTATGCTCTGAACAAATATTTTCACCATGAAACCAATCTTTATGTTCGCTTTCATTTGTCCTTGTAATAATTTCTTTTAAAATATGTTTTTTGATATTTGCGTGGTGCTTCAAATTAAAAAACATATTTTTATATATGTCAAAGTGAAATTGGCAAACGACATAAAACAGTTTACTTGGATTAATTAAATGAAGACTGCTTGTATAACTTTTATTCTTTATTAAAGTTTCGGTTGAATCACCATCTAATTCAATATTAATTGCCAATTCCAAGCATTTCTTGCACCCAATCTTTTTTAAAAATGTTTTCAAAATTCCATATCCGGTGAAGTACCTTCCAATTTGAAGTTCCAAAATGTTATCTTCTTCCTGATATATTTTGAGTTCTTTCATTTCTATATCAATTGTTTGTGTTGTATTATTGGTGCAAGACACTAAATTTTGATTTTCTTCAGCCTCTTCAGTGGCATACTTCCATTCCAAAAAATCTGAATTATCATCTTCACAATTGTTATTTCTAGTTTTATATTTATTTGAAATAATCTTCATTGAAAGCAGACGTGCAAAGATATGCTGTATTTCAAATGCTGAAGGATGATTGTTGCAATAGCCTCTGGCGCGAATCTTGAAAAATAAATTTTCCAATGCATCCTGGTTGCATTTCCCAGTTAAAATAAATGAAACGCTTGGAGTTGTACTAAATATATTTTCAATAAGTTGCATCATAGAATTGAGAGTCAAAATCAATCCCGTTATACATTGCACTTTCGATTCATTCGGCAATTGAAAACTTTTTAAAAACTGTATAAAATCACGAACTGATTGCATTTTATCGACACTATTTTTAAAAAATGGTCGTTTTAATGGATTTTTATCGTTTAAGTTTTTACAATTGATGATATCGAACATATCATTCATTTTCTTAACGAATTTTTGCGTCGGATCCAAACAACTTTTAAAGTAATTGTCTTTGTCATTGAAAAGGTTTAATTCCATATAAGTTCTAATTGCGGAAGAAACGGAGTTACTTAAAAGTTGTGTGGCCCTTGATACGCTCATCTTTTCAAAATCGTTTGGGTGAATGTGTTTTTCTGTGATTTTTGGCATCATTTTAAAATTGCAATTATACTTTTCACGGTCATAAATTGCTTCAATAATTTTCATACTAGCAATGCCATCACTAGTTTGAATGTCATATTTAAGTAATGTGTTTCGTATAGACTTAAATAGGTGGCAATAGTCGTATTGAACGAAGACTTTTTTATCTTTGAATACAAAATATGGCTCTTCCTGACTAATGGTTAATAAAGAAAAAAGCCTTTGATTTGTAGCTGACTGATCACATATCACTACAATGGGTCTAAGGTCAATTGATACAAGAAGTTCCAGGTTTCGTTCAAGTATATCCTTCAAAACGTTTCCTAGTAATACAACGTTGTGATTTCATAAAAATCGTTAAAAATACTTTCTTACCTGTTGCACCTCCTTTAGTTAAATAGTAAGCTAGAACATATTTCCAGTTGCTACAAATTCCTTTTATCATAAGCGTCAAACATTTGTTGGCCTCTTCAGGAAAACGTCTATCAGAACCAAAATCTACGAATCCATCGATTTGGTCAGTGAATTTATTGTAACATAAATCCCTCCGTATAGACATTTCATCCAGAATAACAGCACATATTTTTTCTGCTTGACTTTTTTTTGATGCCACTATCCTCAAATTCTGAATTACTCTTGTGTCAGTACCCGTTTTCATGAATTTTATTGGTCGCCAGCGATGCAAACTTGCTGTGCTCGGCATATTGAATTTTAATTCGTCTCGCATAAATTTATATAAAGAAGCCGAAACATATTCAATATTTTGAGCTAAATATTGTTCTTCTTTATTATAAATGTGTCGTTCACTGACAATCATTTTAGCAAAAGTTAAAGCTTCCTGACTAGCGTTTTCTGCTGGTAAAATACATAGCTTTTTTAGTTTTTCATTTTCATCCTTGTAGTATTTTTTTGATTTGCGCAAGGATGCGATTTTTTTGTTTAAAGTAGCAATTACTCTGAGATACTTTTTATTATTACATGCAATTTCTTTTTTACAGTTTCCAAAGCAAGGACTAATTTCATCCTCATTCCCACATTGTTCAACTTTTTCTTGTTGCTTTATAGATTCTTCGGCATAACAGATGTCAGATAATGTCTGAAACTCCTTCAAAGTCATATCTTGCTGTATTTGATTATCAGCATACGTTCGCTTTACAGGTGTAACGCGCAGTTCCTCTTGCTCTTCTAATATATTCGTACTTATAACCGAGGGTAAATTTTTTGAGGGTGTGGGTTTACCAATCAGTTTCCTCTTGCCTACTTCATTAGTGTGAAAATGATTTTTACAAATTAACAACTTCCGCTTCTGACTTACTATTCCGCAAACATCTCTCCAGTGTTGGCGGTCATACTCATCAGTAGGAAATGATAATAATGACGTGTTTGAGCGAATAATGTTGCAACCAGGTACATCGCACTTTTTACTCTGTGAAGAACTCGGATTCATTTCTACATTTTCATTGTCTAGGTTGATCAAGGTTATTTAAAATATACTTATTTCTAATAATATTATTACCAAGAAAGAGAGTAGGTATAGCCGCATGTTTCAATCGAGTTTTTCCAATCCATCGGTTATGGAAGTGACGACTACAAATTCTAGTATTTGTATTTAATTTCACAACCTCATAACCAAGATTTTTTTTCCATTTATCTATCATATCCTTATTGGTCGGAAAACGGTATAAGTGGACGTCATCTGTTATTTTTGCACGACAAGATTTTACTACACATTTTTTTTCACTTTTTCCCATCTTTAATCTTTTTTCTCTATAAAATGATCGTTATACAAATATTAATAATATTATTTTGATATTCAAATTTGTTTTTCTTGACTTTTTAAATATTTATTAAAGTAATTTATTTAAATATGTTTCCATGAATATATGGAAATATTGCAAAAAATATATTCTTCTTAAAATATATACATTAATGTTCTTTATATAATGTATACATACATATATTTTTTCTATGGGAAATATCTATGGGCTTATATTATCATCGATATCAGCGATATTCAACTTGTTGGAAAATTACAAAAAACAAACCAACAAAAAAAACAGTATCAACAGATTACATTCCATGGTAATTTGCTGTTTACTATTCGACTCTGGGATGTAATGCTAAAAAATTGCAAAAACAAATGCTATTCAATGTCATTTGGGTGATGCAGAAGTATACAATGGAAATACGATTTCATATTTATTGTTGATGTTGTTGGTTTGCTCTGTAAACATATTTTTATATACATGTGTATGAATGTATGTATATATATATATACCGCAACTAACTCACTTTATTTAAAATGTATTAAATTTTAATTAAAATGTTTTAACTCAAAAATTTTTAAATTATAAGTGTCCAATATCACAAAATCATATAATAGTAAACCTATTCAAAACAATAAAATATTAAAAATACAGTCACTCTCTGGCCCAATTTAAACTATCATGAAGGCAACATGAACATGAATTTGATAGATAACGGTTTTTGATAGATGAGACAGAGAAGAGAGTGTGATGTGAGTTCATGAATTTTAAGCAACGAAATTTGCTGCTTTTTTTTTAACTTGACACGCAATGTTATGTTTATGTTTACCTTTTCATGGTAAATACTTTTAAATTCGTTTACTCCTATCAATGTAAGATATGATGCGAGCGTAGCTTGTGATTAAAGGGTTGCTACCTCCTCTTATATACATTTGCAAATTTCATGTTTAAACAATTATACCTTATCACAAAAAGCAATTACAATATTAAAACTTATATATATTTTAATCAGTAATTTAATTAATTCAAACGAAGGAAAGGTTTTTATATTGATGCAAGGGGTATATTTTAAAACAATGTAAATGTCTAACTGAATTTTGACTACGCACTGTGTTAATATGTCTCCAAAAGAAAATACAGCAAAACACGAAATAATGGTAAACAAATATTGCACTCTTT
>NC_051846.1:338210-350590 GCF_002237135.1 Teleopsis dalmanni
GTCACTGAATGTAATATTTTCTATATCAAATTCGGAACCGGAGCAATCTACGCTCTCTTCAATCAAATATTCCGCCATGTCATCATAGGCATGTGATTGCCTTCGCATCTGTTTCCTTTGCGAAGATATAAGTGGTTCCGAAGCTAATAATAAATGATTTAAAAGATCTTTATTCGATGAAACTCTTGATGATTTTCTAGTGTGGTTTAATCGGTGTTTTCGAAATTCTTTATGACTTGCTTCTATTGCATCTTCGGATAGAAGGCCAATTGGTATATTGAAATGTTGTATAACTTCACATCCATGAATCAGTATTTTATGTAAAGTTGCTGGCATATTGTACCATGAGTAATGTACTATGTAAATTTCCTGAGTTTTTTGTAGAAGATCTTTAAATGTTAACAAATTTATGGTTTTATCACTTGATAAAATGCATAAAATTATGTACAAATTTTTTATAAACTCTGTGTTAACTCCAGTAATACTAGAAGCTAATTCAAATTTAGAGAAAAATTTTTTAGCTGTGTTTCCATCATTTGATGTTCCGTAGCCTGTTTTGACTCTATCTACAATTAATCCCATTCTATTTCGTAATTCTAATTGAATTTCTTTTTTTATTTTTATTAAAAATTTCTTTTGCTTCATCAGTAGTAACTCTCCAGCACCCTAAAGGTATTCTATAAGCAATTTTTAATACACACTCAAAACTTCTTATCCAGGCATGCAACGTTGATAATCCATACTGAAGATTTAATTCATTTGGTGGGCTTGTAATTGCAGTTAAAATATTCATTTTTGAAGGGGTGGCATTGCAAAGATAACAAGTACTACAAGATCTATTTTCAGTTAATACATTTACGACTGCTCCATCAATCATTGTTAAATACATTTTGAAATGAACTTCAACATCAAAGTTGTCAATTTTGAAATAATATGGTTCAAGTTTGTCGATTTGCTGAGACAAATGTTTTTCTGTAGATTGTATTAAATTTCGATTTTCTTTCATGAATATAAATTTTATTGGCCGGCAGTACATTATTGAAGAAGGAGTTTTATTTTCCCATACGAGATCATTGTTGATATTATTTGTCATTTTAAGTGGAACGAACCCCACAATGAACATGAACTCATCGGTAGCGTTTTCATTAGGAAATGTTTGTTTATAAGTACTATGACCTGAGCTGCCATCAAAACCCCATTTACATTCTAATAAAATTTTCATACTGCAATTAATTTTGTTTAATGCTAATAAGCTTTTAGCTGTTACATTAAGCAAAGTTTGGAGCGGCACTTCTGCTGAAGATTCCGACACAAAAATAGGATTAGGTAGCAATTCTTCCTTTGCTTTCTTTATAAGGTGGTAGCTTGGAAAGCAATCAGGATGCATAGCATTTATCACCGACCGCAAAATATTATATTTTCTTACCGATAAATCTAAATCAAAACACAAAGCGATAGCTTTATTTATCGATAAGCGTTTAATTTCATCTGTATAATTTAAACGTTTTGCAGCATGTGTAATTTCTTCCGGTGACTTCAATGATATAAGTTTTTCAACTTTACGTCTTTTTGTTCTATCACAGCTTTCAACATACGATTTTACAGGACGGCCCTTATTATTATATGCGTTATTACTTATTTCATTTTCACTTCTTAGAGGCTCCAAGGCAGCAGTTGTTGGTTCCTAATTTTGTGATATTACTTCAAGTTTCAGCAACAAGAAATAAAAATGTACTTACGTCTAAACATTTGCAGTCATCGTACCTAAACTCAAAATCAAGCCAGGCGGAATTCTTATTAATAAATTTAGTTCTCATCCTCGAACTATGTAACCACTTTCTTTTTAATTGTATTTCAAGAAAATTGATTTTCTTTTTGAGTTTTTGACTATTTAATTGAAAACCAAATCTTTTCAAAACAAATTCCATCATAATATTTATTTTTTCAACACGATTTTTTTCTGTTTCTGTAAGCCATAACTCAAAAAGTTCTTTAATTTTAATAATTGGTGCCACTGAAAAAATCACATTTCATTAAAAGTTGCAGCTAGATGCAAATAATTTTTAGATATTCTTTAAGTACATACTTGAATAAGTAATTTGTCAAAAAATTAGAAATATAAATTGATATAATTTTGAGAAAAAGACTTTTAAAGTTTAACTTTTATGAACTGATCACGCGCGCGAATTTACTTTTTTAGAATAACGGTAAAATGAAAATAGGAATCAAAACAAAATAAATCAAAGTGTTAACGGACTTACTAAATTATATATTTTACTCATATATGCATTTTATGCAGAGTTGTACCTAAAAAAAACTAATATATGGCTTGAAAGTGCATTGCTATAAACTTAGGTTTTTTCAAAAAAAAATTAAGATCTAATTAGAGTGACTTTGATGAGAAGATGTGGTCCCATGCATAGAAATTTTTGAAAAATATTTCAGATTTTTCTTAGTAGAAGTATTACCTATCAATATGTAAACCGCTTTTCCAATTCCAATAACCTTCATTTTTTATGATTTTTGTCCGCACTCGTTACACTGTGCGTTGGTTTGGCAAAGCGTCAAGTTTAACTTCGGCACTTGCATATTCTACTTCGAATGTGCCAGCAATATCCGATTAAAGCGGAGCATTGTCCTCAATGACATCATCATTAATTGTCTTACATCTGGAAGCACGTATATTATATTTACTATCTCCGATTGTTGAACAGCTGTAACAATTTCACAAACGTTATTAGATAAATTTAAAATATCCATAATCTTGCTGTTAAATCGACGTACAGTCAAACAACATAAATTTAATCACACACTGAATATTTTTACTTTCTATAGCTTTTGGTATAGAAACATAAAAGCTAACATTCCAAAAATAACATAAGTCTTAACTAATAACGATTATCATGGCTATTAGTTAACTATCGATCCAGGTCAAAATGGGTTAATAATGATCGCTGGTCACATTAAGTTAGTTGCTGTTTATATTTTAGTTCTCTCATCACGCCAGATGGCGTTGCGCTGTTTAATGTGTAGCTTTTCGCTGATGTCATCTAAGTAAGGCCTCCTGTTTTTTTTTTTTTTTAACTAAATGTATTGGACTAGACCACGGACTTTTCGATGACCGTATTATACCTTACCGTAGCAATTCTTCTACTTCAACTTTTTCAACTTTTAATATCTCACCCGCAAACCGACGATGATGCGATCACTAATTGTAGTAGACATCGGTTCTAGAAATTGTGTCGGCTTATTTAAACTAATGTATTCCTTTAAAACATTATAATATCTTGCATCTGTACGTATTGTTGATGCCTGGTGCCTTGTGCTTTTAGTTTAGTAATGAAATCAATTAGTTGTTTCAGAATTTAACCCAATAATTTAAATCAATAATAAGGTCAAAATTAGAAAGAAAGTCAAAATCGATTATAGGACATTTTACGTCAGCCACTATAAAATCCCATCGAAATGAGCGTCGTAGACCAAAGTCGATGTTTAAATTCTTAACACCATATGTTGAAATGACTGTGTTGTTAGCAGCAAAGAGTTGTAGGTCATCTGGTTTAGCATGTTGTCTCATTTTTGTTGCTGAATATGGTATCACTGAAACTACGGAGCCTGAGTCAATCAAAAACTAAGTTGCTGTTGCGATTACGAACGTCAAGTCTTTTTTTAATTATACATTGACTTTCTACGCTGCCACTTATTGCATGGACCAATGGCAGCAATTTTAGTTTCCCGAATGCTGTTGAGTGTTTGTTGTTGCTTGGAATTCACATAGCTGTTAACATTTTTTTCCTGCAATTTCAAATCTTATATGATATCGACATACTTTATTCGAACGCGATGAAATGCTTGGACGCTGCCATGAATTTCGAGACTTTCGACCTTTCCATGCCATTCTAATAGATAAATCACTCATATTGGCAATTAATTGACTGATAGACGTTTTTATGGCCAACATGGTATACTTAAGTGCTCCGATTCTTGCTGCTGATGTGGAATCCGTGTAAGTTGGTCTGTTACGTTGCCATTACATACAGTGACGTAGGAGAATTATCTAATATTCGGTCCGCAATTTCAGCTAAATCATTAAGGTAACGCTCTTGCATGTTGACATAATACATATAACGCTATGGCATTCGGTGCATCTACAAGGTAGTAAATGCTTCTGTTAATATATTATATCTAGCTAGATCTGTCATCTGAGATGACAGTAGCTGGCTTGACTTCTTATTCGCTAAATCCAGACCAATGAGAAGTTTGGTAAATTGTCGAGGCACCGAAACGATTTATTAGTTCTTTTTTTAGTTTATTATACTTGCCTGTGTCTGACGGATTTTTAGGTACATCTGCTACTTGTCTTAGTGTGTCCGCATTAAAAACTGTTATAATCGTATAAAATTTTGATGTGTCTGACAAAATTCTGGCTTTATTTTAATTACAAATAATTAATGATATAAAAAATAGAAATTTTACTTATTAACTTAACACTCACTTAATGCGTTGGGTGAAGTTGTGCACCTTTCTCTGCACTTCTATAGCGATTACCGTGTAACCCCTTTTACATAATTCCGTCGCCATATCTTTAAATATATGGCTATTTCGCTGGCGGCCCCGTAATTGAGATATATTCTCCTCCCACAATTCAATCAGCAAGAGTTCGCCGCCATCAGTCCAGGCATTCCGGGATCTTTTATTTGTCTTTACATAAAATTAATAATAATTTATTTTTTAATTAATCAAATATATATTTGGTAAATAAACTTATTTTTATATATTTTATTTGTAAAAGAAAAATGTTTAAAAAAATTCTTACCTGTTGTTAGTTTTGAATTTTAAGTGTTTGTTTATGTTTACATTTTGCTTCATATGTCAAATATGTCAAATTTCGATCATTTCCAATGTTGCATTCGTCATATTTGGTATTGCTTACTATATTCTATAGTAAATGAGAAAGCACGGAAGCTCTTTGTATGGCAAATGCAATTTACTCAGTAAATGAAGCCTACTAAGTACATAGTGGAAATGCACTATTAGGGCCAGTTTTTCAATGCACACTTTGGGACTGACTTAATATTTGCAGTTTTACTATTGAATTTTAAGTGAAATTTAAGTGACCAACAATGACCACTTAAGGGTTCCTTAAAAATCATACGTGAAATTCAAAGTTTTTTTAAAACTTTGATCATTTTAAAAACTATTTCAATGGTGTCGGTTTAGGATTCTGATTGCGAAAGTAATTGTGAAATTGATTATGATTATGATTGATTATGCGATTATGAACGCATTTTTATATCGCGTTTCAAATTTTCATATTTTATTTTTATTTATTTTTTTTAGAAATAGGAATTTTTTTAGGATTAGATGTTTAATAATTAAATTCATTGCTTATTTTAATCCAAATGTCTTCCTTTTCTTTGAAAGACACATAAGATAGGAGTCGATTTTCCACGGATTAATTATTTTGACAATTTGGGTCATAGTTTGATATGACAAACTAAAGTTTGCTTTGGTTCAGTTTGTTTTGATTCTCCTTGTAAATAATATGCTGTATTTGATTTCTCAAACGATTGTTTTGACCGTAATTCCTTTAAACATCCATACTATTATTTATTTATATGTTTTGGTTATTACAAAACAATGCCCAATTATTATTTATGTTACAGTTATCTAGTTTGTTAATTTTGCCAGACATGACTTTAATAAACATTTTTGTTCTTTAATTTAAAGTTTTATTCTTGCAATATATTATAAAAGGCAGCAGTTATGTGTGCCCCTAAATCTGTTAAGCTTCACTTGTAATAATATAGGGAATCAACCGCCTGTTGTGGTTTTTACGAAGACACAATAATGTTATGGTTTTTTACGAAGAACGATGCTGAAGAACGATGATGTTATGGTTTTCCCATATAAGTTACAAGCGTTGTATCAATTGTATTATACTTTATATTATACTTTATATTTTATATACTGTAAAGACAGAAATTTTTGTTTACCAAATTTCCGCATACATAAACTATTCACTGAACTTACACAAGATAATTGTTATTTAAAATTTTTTTAGAAATATATATAAAATATTTAACCAGCAGTTTTGAATTTTCGTATCATACTATGATTCATATCATAGCTCAATACCCCAATTACATCGGTCCATTCAACTTTGTCCAGAAGTTCTCAGTTTGATAATCTAATAAATATGTTTTCTTAGTTTATGTACGAGTATTAGGATAATTGAATAATATTACATTACTACTTAAAATTCAAAATTTTGAAATATCTTCCCAATTACCTTATGCAAATAAAATATTAATCATTTTTTAAATAAAAACCAGAAGAAATTTGCTTAAGCATTCACATCTATTAATGTATTATGAAATTTATATACATTGGACAATTACAATTACCAAAATATATTATATTCATATTATTACTATGTACAATTTAACAGTTTTTTTATGAAATAAATAAATTAAAAAATTATTTTCTTGAATTATATTACATTGGAAATCCCCCATATATAGTATATTGTTGGAGATTGCACCCGTACTCAGCAGAATGTGTTTGTTGAACTTGAAATTGATGTTGTACTGCAATTCGTTTTTCAGTTGGGAGCTGGGGGTGAAAGTTGTTTAAAGCTTGTTGTTTTTGTAGTACAGCTTCTTGTACAAAGTGAACTTCATCTGGAGTCGGAAAATACACAGCGTTTGGAGAGTAATGAGAGTTAAACGGTATTGTGTTGCTTTGGTGATAAGGATGTCCGTACGAGTAACCACTACCGCAATGTAAAGTTGCTCTTGAATGATTTAACGTTGAATTATTATTCCGACGTAAGCGGCCAGTGGTTTCCCCAATAGTTACGTCTTCCGCTGATGGATCTATTGCCCAATAGTGACCGCGTCCTGGATCATCTAACGCCCGAGGTATTCGCACAAAATATTTATTCAAGCTTAGATTGTGCCGAATGCAAATCGCCACTTTTATTCTTATTTAATTTAATAATTGTAAAGTTCTTAGGTTATGAAAAGAAAGATTTTGATTAATTTTTATTCTTAAGTCTAACATCGTTTGTTAATACTAATTTCCAATAGAATCTTATGTATTGATTCTATTGGTTAATACTTATAATACTTGCGTCTAATTGGTTAACCCAAATTAGACGTATATAATATTCTTACAGACATAACTTATCAATAAATGGTGTACTATTAACTAATGCAAGTGTTCTACATATGGTTTCACTTGAAACCGTTTATTCTATTGACACAGTTTTGACTTATGCATATTACACATATGGTGCAATGTGCGGATCGGTTTTTTGTCATCAAAGTAATGACAAAATAAAGGCTCATATTACTTGACAATAGTTTGTCATAAATTTTATCAAAATAGAACTGTGTCAATGTTTACTTTAAAATATTTAGAACAATTGAATGTTTTGTGATATGTGTGGTCTCATACCCATATCACATTACTTAATTTACACTAAAATATTTTTCGGGAAAAAAATATATAAAAAAAAAAAAAACACTACACTTCAAATAATAAAAATTGTTTTAAAATCTAATTTCGTAAGTTGAAAATATCAAACTTTGTTTTATTGGGTACTAGCATTGTTACCCTTACATAATTAAAGACTTTCTTTTAATAATAAAAGACAGCCTTTAAAATGTCTTCAGTCAAACAGCCAGAGACTGTTTCTGGGGGGTGAGCTTAGCTCTGTTTTGTATACTTAGCCTTATAAAAAGCAGTTAATCTATTGATGGTAAACTATAAAAACTTTATAAATATATACAGAACCCCTTTATTACTATTCTTTCATCTTTGTCAAAGTATACATATCCTAATTCACATTACTATCTCATTAGTATCTTCAATTACAAAATCATTTTTATTCTTTATGTTTTAAAAACGCTATATGTGCCTAAATGGATGATCTTATATGACTCTTACTATATCTAATAAAACTAATTGCATCATATGTTTAATTGTATTCTAACCCTAATCTTTGTTTAGGATATTTAAAAACTTTTATGTTTAAAAATCAATACTATGCTCTTATTTATGATAGAAAAATATGGTATTGTTGAAATATTAGATAAATGTTCAAAAATATATATTCTTGTTATATCTACTAAAAACTAATTGCATCATATGTTTAATTGTATTCTAACCCTAATCTATGTTTAGGATATTTAAAAACTTTTATGTATAAAATCAATACTGTGCTCTTATTTATGGTAGAAAAATATGGTATTGTTAAAATTTTTAGGTAAATGTTCAGAAATATATACACTTGTTATATCTACTAAAAACTAATTGCATCATATGTTTAATTGTATTCTAACTCTAATCTACGTTTAGGATATTTAAACTTTTTATGTCTAAAAACATTATTATGCTCTTATTTATGGTATAAAACATATGGTATTGTTTAGATTATAGATAAATGTTCAAAATATATATCAAGGTTATATAGATTTAATATGTTGATCTAATTGCTCAACCTATATTACTGAACAAGGGTAAGGGAGACTGTGTTAAATTTATTTTTTATAAAGGTAAAAACTTTATTTATCCTCATTGTATGTATCCCCATAGGAGGAACAAATGTGTTTATTTCCTAATCATCCTATTCGATTGATACTGTTTTTATAAATAATTACGGTATTGAAATATAATCCTTGGTTTTTGGTATTTGTTAAATTCTAATGTCATTTCTATCATGAGATTTGAGGGGTTATTTGGTGGTATGTGGATGTAAGATAATAAATTATGGTGGTATGTGGATGTAAGATAATAAATTTTGGTGGTATGTGGATGTAAGATAATAACTTTTAAATACAACATTTATTGAAACATGGAATAGTAATTTTAGTATTCACATTGTGAATTTGTGATATAGATATAAAATTAATTAATCAACAATAAAAATAAAAATAACAAAATATTCGTCAAAATCCAGCTTATATTGCAAAAATATATATATACATTAAGAAATTTATTATAAACTACAAGTGTTTACAAGATATTCCCCATATATTTACTAATTATCACACATCACTAAATCATAACAAAATATCAATAATTAAACGAAATGTAGTATTATTTTAATTTTGAATGGTATTTACATAAAGTTCATGTATATGTCCCTAAAAACGTCCAAAAAATTTCTTCCAAATGGAAATAATCTATTGTGTTGATTGATCAACAAAAGTCGTACTGTTAATGGTTTCCATTAACGCGTTTCGTCCGGTAACCAACCGGACTCATCAGAATGGAAATGAAAATATATATCGTCATCGTCCGTTATATTGTTATTTTACAAACTGTCATCATAAAACCCTTATGTTTATGTATGCTTATAAAATGTACATATACATATGCTATTGTACAAGCATAAATAATGTTATATAAGAATATATTGTGAATTAAACTTACACATGTTTATGTGGCTCGACAATTACACATTGGAGACTTAAAAATTGTGCATATCTATCTTTACAAATAATATTTTGTATATTTTATATATATGTAGTGTATATAAATCTGTTTTAATTATTATTTATATGAGTTTATGGAAAATACCTTAATGTATTTATATAAGTTTATGGAGAAATACCTTAGTGTGAGCACGGGTATGCACGTGTTATTAATCCCATCTGATGGTGTTGTTATTTTATTCCGAATCATATGTTATTTTATCCTTCCTCTTACCTTATCCTTCCCTCTTATGGTAAAAATTGGTATTGTCTTTATATATTTCTTGATATTTACACACTTATTATATTGATTTTATTTATATATAATAACACTATATACTGTATCATCATAATTATCTCTATATATATTTAATAACCGTATGGACAGAAAATATTAATATTCAAAGACCATATCTAAGAATTTCTGAGCAAATTAATATTTGAAGAACACTTATTTTGCACAATTACCGCACATATCATGAAACCATATAGATATTTACATTGAAAAGTATTTTGGTCGAAAAATTATTATTTGGAAAACACTTGTAAATTTATCAGATAAAAAGTTAAATAACATTGTTGTTTTTAGGAGATACATTGAAATGTAGAGAACACTTTTATATATAATTTTCGGACACTTTTTACATGTAATTTTCAGACAAAATTATAATATTAATATTGATATCAAACTGAGGAATTTTTGGAAACACATTGTGTAATTTTATCAGACGAAATTGCGAACTATAATGTTATATAAAATTTGTATGAAAATAACACAAACACTAGATTTTAAATGCACTTTGTACAGTATTTTGTATAAACTATTCAGTTGTGACTTTATCGTTCCGTTATTTGAAATGTACTGATCATATGAAACTGTTTTCCTTTTTTCTATAGGTATGCCAGGAGAATAGAAGGAGGAACAGATAAAATATAAATATGGCGTAAAATGTACTATAACTGCAACATATACAGCAATGGTCATGGTGGGGAAATTATGTGTATATACCTAATGAAGGTGTTTTGGTCTCTATGGCCTAGCTTATTTCTTGCATATTTTATGTGTCTACTCAATGCATCTTTTGTGTATTTACTCCATTTTGCAAGCATAGCTATGAATTGCGCCTATTCTATGCATCTTTTGTATATCTACTCCATTTTGCAAGCATAGCTATGGATTGCGCTTTGCCGCGTAAAAATGGTTACCTTATTTTTGCTTGTCTACCTGTCTCTGTGTATTTGAAACTTTATAATCTAATCCTGGCCGTATATAAGAACCATTCAAGGATAGATGGTTTATACGTAAGCATGAGCAGTAACACTTGGAGTTTGAAGGACACCAGACTAAATTTCAAAAGTGACATACAACACTGTGCTCAGGTGTATAAAAACACCTTCGACAAATCCGGAAGAGAATAAATATATTTTACTTATATATATGTTAATTTTATGATTCTTATAGTCAAAGTATGGTCTCATGAGTCTCATATTTAGCCAAAATATGTTCACTGGAGCAGGCTGCATGCGGCTGAAAAAAGTTAACATTTTAAATAAAAAACCCTAAAATGTAACAAATCGCTATACTTTTTCTGCTTTGCTATGTCGGTTTTCTCATTTTTTTCCCCTTTCTTGCTCATTTTCTTTCTCTTTTTTTCTTTTTACTGCACATTTTGCGGTACTTGCTGATGCACGTCTTTTGTGGTTCCAGCTGAAATTGCGCCTTTTTCAAAAATAAGAATATTTTTAACTATTTGTTTATCATATTCACTATAAATAAATTACCTGAAATTTTATTTACACTAGGGTTGTCTTTTTTACTTATAACATTTAAAAATTTCTCTTCCCACTCTTTCATCTGAATTTTTTTATTGCCAGTTCTGTTAATGTCCGCTTTGGCTTTTATCTTACTTTTGATATTTGCATTTTTTTTGTTTTTTTAAATTATTAATAGCTTCAATTTTTTTAGCTTTAAATATTGGCAGTTGCGATTTTTCAAATAACACCGAATAATTATTTTTTGTCTGCCAACTTTTTATTTCACACATTTTTAATTCCTCTCTCAATTTTTTGCATAAAATAAAACACTTCAATTCAAATTCGCAATAACAATAAGAAATTTTTTACCATGAAATTACAATAACAAATGCATATGAAAGCTTTGAGCATTTGCTCGCATAGATTGAGTTGAGTTCAAGCTTCTTAATCTCATTTTTATGCGTACCAAAATCAACTTGAGATTGAGGTTTTGGTGAAACTCTGAAAGTTGAGATCAAGCTCACTATGATTTGCTCTGAGAAAGAACTCATTTTGATGCATAAGACCCAGTGTTTCTTTTTAATTTTTTTTTATTTATTAAGATGTTATCTTAAAACTAACAATGTTTCGTTCTTTATGTTTATATTGAAATTGATATTTACTTTATTGTAATTGTGTTTTTCACCTGGAGAATGGATTGCGAGTGATTCAGCATATCCTTTATCAGAATATGTATTAACTCCATACAGAAAAAATGCGCATCAGATGAGTAGAGACTCCCGAATTGCTTTCAATCTGCAACATAGCACATACCGAGTACGTGTTGAGCACTGTGTGGTTGATATTTAGTTTTAGTTCTACTTTCGTAATTAAAACACTTTGTTTACTTTGATATAACTTTACTTTTATTTTAATTAATTAATCATTTTTGATATAATTTTATTTTTATTATAACTTTTTATCTTGTAACATTACTGTGAACTTTTATAGATCACGTTCTCTTGGCCACCATAAAACAACTGTCCTCTTAAACTTAACTTAAATCTTACAATAGCTTCTTTATTTATTTAGAAAGCTATATCTATCTTATTCTAACAATATTTACTTAAAACTAACAAAGTATTTCTTAACTCTAATTGGTTA
>NC_051846.1:350690-364989 GCF_002237135.1 Teleopsis dalmanni
CCCACATGTCATACAAAGTGAATGATCAAAATGCACAAATTGGATTCAATTTCAATGAAATTTTAGACAAATAAATGTTTTTAAAATGTTAACATATTTCTAAAAAATGGGCGTGGTCCCATTTTTAGTTTTACTGAAATTTAATGCAAAAATAATATTTATAAAAAAGTATCTGAAAAATTAGCATAAAATTCCTTCTTCTAAACCAACTACTTACAAATATAAAGCGTATAAAAAAGAGTTGTTTCAAATAATATATTACTTATAACAAGTTTCATGAGTTTTCATAATATATACATATATCATATACTCGTATTTCAATTACTTTATTCGCTTTCATCAGAGGTGTCACTGAATGTAATATTTTCTATATCAAATTCGGAACCGGAGCAATCTACGCTCTCTTCAATCAAATATTCCGCCATGTCATCATAGGCATGTGATTTCCTTCGCATTTGTTTCCTTTGCGAAGATATATATGGTTCCGAAGCTAATAATAAATGATTTAAAAGATCTTTATTCGATGAAACTCTTGATGATTTTCTAGTGTGGTTTAATCGGTGTTTTCGAAATTCTTTATGACTTGCTTCTGTTGCATCTTCGGATAGAAGGCCAATTGGTATATTGAAATGTTGTATAACTTCACATCCATGAATCAGTATTTTATGTAAAGTTGCTGGCATATTGTACCATGAGTAATGTACTATATAAATTTCCTGAGTTTTTTGTAGAAGATCTTTAAATGTTAACAAATTTATGGTTTTACCACTTGATAAAATGCATTATATTATGTACAAATTTTTTATAAACTCTGTGTTAACTCCAGTAATACTAGAAGCTAATTCAAATTTAGAGAAAAATTTTTTAGCTGTGTTTCCATCATTTGATGTTCCGTAGCCTGTTTTGACTCTATCTACAATTAATCCCATTCTATTTCGTAATTCTAATTGAATTTCTTTTTTATTTTTATTAAAAATTTCTTTTGCTTCATCAGTAGTAACTCTCCAGCACCCTAAAGATATTCTATAAGCAATTTTTAATACACACTCAAAACTTCTTATCCAGGCATGCAACGTTGATAATCCATACTGAAGATTTAATTCATTTGGTGGGCTTGTAATTGCAGTTAAAATATTCATTTTTGAAGGGGTGGCATTGCAAAGATAACAAGTACTACAAGATCTATTTTCAGTTAATACATTTACGACTGCTCCATCAATCATTGTTAAATACATTTTGAAATGAACTTCAACATCAAAGTTGTCAATTTTGAAATAATATGGTTCAAGTTTGTCGATTTGCTGAGACAAATGTTTTTCTGTAGATTGTATTAAATTTCGATTTTCTTTCATGAATATAAATTTTATTGGCCGGCAGTACATTATTGAAGAAGGAGTTTTATTTTCCCATACGAGATCATTGTTGATATTATTTGTCATTTTAAGTGGAACGAACCCCACAATGAACATGAACTCATCGGTAGCGTTTTCATTAGGAAATGTTTGTTTATAAGTACTATGACCTGAGCTGCCATCAAAACCCCATTTACATTCTAATAAAATTTTCATACTGCAATTAATTTTGTTTAATGCTAATAAGCTTTTCGCTGTTACATTAAGCAAAGTTTGGAGCGGCACTTCTGCTGAAGATTCCGACACAAAAATAGGATTAGGTAGCAATTCTTCCTTTGCTTTCTTTATAAGGTGGTAGCTTGGAAAGCAATCAGGATGCATAGCATTTATCACCGACCGCAAAATATTATATTTTCTTACCGATAAATCTAAATCAAAACACAAAGCGATAGCTTTATTTATCGATAAGCGTTTAATTTCATCTGTATAATTTAAACGTTTTGCAGCATGTGTAATTTCTTCTGGTGACTTTAATGATATAAGTTTTTCAACTTTACGTCTTTTTGTTCTATCACAGCTTTCAACATACGATTTTACAGGACGGCCCTTATTATTATATGCGTTATTACTTATTTCATTTTCACTTCTTAGAGGCTCCAAGGCAGCAGTTGTTGGTTCCTAATTTTGTGATATTACTTCAAGTTTCAGCAACAAGAAATAAAAATGTACTTACGTCTAAACATTTGCAGTCATCGTACCTAAACTCAAAATCAAGCCAGGCGGAATTCTTATTAATAAATTTAGTTCTCATCCTCGAACTATGTAACCACTTTCTTTTTAATTGTATTTCAAGAAAATTGATTTTCTTTTTGAGTTTTTGACTATTTAATTGAAAACCAACTCTTTTCAAAACAAATTCCATCATAATATTTATTTTTTCAACACGATTTTTTTCTGTTTCTGTAAGCCATAACTCAAAAAGTTCTTTAATTTTAATAATTGGTGCCACTGAAAAAATCACATTTCATTAAAAGTTGCAGCTAGATGCAAATAATTTTTAGATATTCTTTAAGTACATACTTGAATAAGTAATTTGTCAAAAAATTAGAAATATAAATTGATATAATTTTGAGAAAAAGACTTTTAAAGTTTAACTTTTATGAACTGATCACGCGCGCGAATTTACTTTTTTAGAATAACGGTAAAATGAAAATAGGAATCAAAACAAAATAAATCAAAGTGTTAACGGACTTACTAAATTATATATTTTACTCATATATGCATTTTATGCAGAGTTGTACCTAAAAAAAACTAATATATGGCTTGAAAGTGCATTGCTATAAACTTAGGTTTTTTCAAAAAAAAAATTAAGATCTAATTAGAGTGACTTTGATGAGAAGATGTGGTCCCATGCATAGAAATTTTTGAAAAATATTTCAGATTTTTCTTAGTAGAAGTATTACCTATCAATATGTAAACCGCTTTTCCAATTCCAATAACCTTCATTTTTTATGATTTTTGTCCGCACTCGTTACACTGTGCGTTGGTTTGGCAAAGCGTCAAGTTTAACTTCGGCACTTGCATATTCTACTTCGAATGTGCCAGCAATATCCGATTAAAGCGGAGCATTGTCCTCAATGACATCATCATTAATTGTCTTACATCTGGAAGCACGTATATTATATTTACTATCTCCGATTGTTGAACAGCTGTAACAATTTCACAAACGTTATTAGATAAATTTAAAATATCCATAATCTTGCTGTTAAATCGACGTACAGTCAAACAACATAAATTTAATCACACACTGAATATTTTTACTTTCTATAGCTTTTGGTATAGAAACATAAAAGCTAACATTCCAAAAATAACATAAGTCTTAACTAATAACGATTATCATGGCTATTAGTTAACTATCGATCCAGGTCAAAATGGGTTAATAATGATCGCTGGTCACATTAAGTTAGTTGCTGTTTATATTTTAGTTCTCTCATCACGCCAGATGGCGTTGCGCTGTTTAATGTGTAGCTTTTCGCTGATGTCATCTAAGTAAGGCCTCCTGTTTTTTTTTTTTTTTAACTAAATGTATTGGACTAGACCACGGACTTTTCGATGACCGTATTATACCTTACCGTAGCAATTCTTCTACTTCAACTTTTTCAACTTTTAATATCTCACCCGCAAACCGACGATGATGCGATCACTAATTGTAGTAGACATCGGTTCTAGAAATTGTGTCGGCTTATTTAAACTAATGTATTCCTTTAAAACATTATAATATCTTGCATCTGTACGTATTGTTGATGCCTGGTGCCTTGTGCTTTTAGTTTAGTAATGAAATCAATTAGTTGTTTCAGAATTTAACCCAATAATTGCGAATTTAAATCAATAATAAGGTCAAAGTTAGAAAGAAAATCAACATCGATTATAGGACATTTTACGTCAGCCACTATAAAATCCCATCGAAATGAGCGTCGTAGACCAAAGTCGATGTTTAAATTCTTAACACCATATATTGAAATGACTGTGTTGTTGGCAGCAAAGAATTGTAGGTCATCTGGTTTAGCATGTTGTCTCATTTTTGTTGCTGAGCATAGTATCACTGAAACTACGAAGCCTGAGTCAATCAAAAACTAAGTTGCTGTTGCGATTACGAACGTGAAGTCTTTTTTTAATTATACATTGACTTTCTACGCTGCCACTCGTTGCATGGACCAATGTCAGCAATTTTAGTTTCCCGAATGTTGTTCAGTGTTTGTTGTTGCTTGGAATTCACATAGCTGTTCACATTTTTTTCCTGCAATTTCAAATCTTATATGATATCGACATACTTTATTCGAACGCGCTGAACTGCTTGGACGCTGTCATGAAGGGCTTCGGTATGAATATCGAGACTTTCGACCTTCCCATGCATAAATCACTCATATTGACAATTAATTGACTGATAGACGTTTCTATGGCCAACATTTTAGACTCAAGTGCACCGATTCTTGATGCTGAATCCGTGTATGTTGGACTGTTACGATTTGCCGTTGCCATTACATATGGTAACGTAGGAGAATTATCTAATATTCGGTCCGTAATTTCAGCTAGATCATTTAAGGTAACACTTGTAACGAACCTTTCTTGCCGGGGTTTTGCTCGCCGGATTCCAGGTCCAGTCCTTCAATAAATTTATTTGTTAGGAACAGTGGAACGTGTGAATACACGGTGGATGGTGACGTTGGTGCGGTGATGTGGTTACCTTCCTCGGTGAAGTTAGTTGGTAGAAAAGCTAATTCCAACGCCTCTGACAACAGGTTTGAAGAAATGTGAATTTTTTCTTTATATACTGGATTTGGCGTAGAAATGTTAATTTCGACGCCCCTGAAGAAAAAGGTTTGAAGAAATGTCAATTTCTTCTTTAAACAATGGGTTTGGTATGGGTGATAATATTCATGTGTTATTATCACCTTACCGAGTAATTTATTAACGAAAATATGGTTTCGTTATGGGTAAATGAGTAATAGAAATTTATATTTCTATTACTAACGAAATGTTAATTTCGTTTTTGATACTAATTTTTAATAGAAATGTGTATTTCTATAAAATAAAAATAATAATAAAAAAAAAAGAAATCGAGATGTAAATTTCGATTTGTGGTGCTTTCAGCATGTGTACTATGGAGCAACCTGTTCGCAGCTCGATGTCTTGCTGAATCCCAGTCTACTGCTTTTGCTTCGCCTTTTATACCTGCGATGTGCGAAGCAAACAGTATATTTGCATGTTGACATAATACATATAACGTTGTATGGCATTCGGTGCATCTACAAGGTAGTAAATACTTCTGTTAATATATTATTTCTAGCTAGATCTGTCATCTGAGATGACAGTAGCTGGCTTGACTTCTTATTCGCTAAATCCAGACCAATGAGAAGTTTGGTAAATTGTCGAGGCACCGAAACGATTTATTAGTTCTTTTTTTAGTTTATTATACTTGCCTGTGTCTGACGGATTTTTAGGTACATCTGCTACTTGTCTTAGTGTGTCCGCATTAAAAACTGTTATAATCGTATAAAATTTTGATGTGTCTGACAAAATTCTGGCTTTATTTTAATTACAAATAATTAATGATATAAAAAATAGAAATTTTACTTATTAACTTAACACTCACCTAATGCGTTGGGTGAAGTTGTGCACCTTTCTCTGCACTTCTACAGCGGTTACCGTGTAACCCCTTTTACATACTTCCGTCGCCATATCTTTAAATATATGGCTATTTCGCTGGCGGCTGGCCGCAATTGAGATATATTCTCCTCCCACAATTCAATCAGCAAGAGTTCGCCGCCATCAGTCCAGGCATTCCGGGATCTTTTATTTGTCTTTACCTAAAATTAATAATAATTTATTTTTTAATTACATACCATTTATAACTGCACAATACTAACTTGTGAATTCTCAGCCATTTTGATATTATTCCTGATATTAATCTAAAATAAATATTTTTTATTAATTAATATATCAAATATATATTATATCAAATATATATTTGGTAAATAAACTGATTTTTATATATTTTATTTATAAAAGAAAAATGTTTAAAAAAATTCTTACCTGTTGTTAGTTTTAAATTTTAAGTGTTTGTTTATGTTTACATTTTGCTTCATATGTCAAATATGTCAAATTTCGATAATTTCCAATGTTGCATTCGTCATATTTGGTATAATTTTGGTCGAATTTTGCTTACTATATTCTATAGTAAATGAGAAAGCACGGAAGCTCTTTGTATGGCAAATGCAATTTACTCAGTAAATGAAGCATACTAAGTACATAGTGGAAATGCACTATTAGGGCCAGTTTTTCAATGCACACTTTGGGACTGACTTAATATTTGCAGTTTTACTATTGAATTTTAAGTGAAATTTAAGTGACCAACAATGACCACTTAAGGGTTCCTTAAAAATCATACGTGAAATTCAAAGTTTTTTTAAAACTTTGATCATATTAAAAACTATTTCAATGGTGTCGGTTTAGGATTCTGATTGCGAAAGTAATTGTGAAATTGATTATGATTATGATTGATTATGCGATTATGAACGCATTTTTATATCGCGTTTCAAATTTTCATATTTTATTTTTATTTATTTTTTTTAGAAATAGGAATTTTTTTAGGATTAGATGTTTAAGAATTAAATTCATTGCTTATTTTAATCCAAATGACTTCATTTCTTTGAAAGACACATAAGAGAGGAGTCCATTTTCCACGGATTAATTATTTTGGCAATTTGGGTCATAGTTTGATATGACAAGCTAAAGTTTGCTTTGGTTAAGTTTGTTTTGATTCTCCTTATAAATAATATGCTGTATTTGATTTCTCAAACGATTGTTTTGACCGTAATTCCTTTAAACATCCATACTATTATTTATTTATATGTTTTGGTTATTTAAAAAGCAATGCCCAATTATTATTTATGTTACAGTTATCTAGTTTGTTAATTTTGCCAGACATGACTTTAATAAACATTTTTGTTCTTTAATTTAAAGTTTTATTCTTGCAATATATTATAAAAGGCAGCAGTTATGTGTGCCCCTAAATCTGTTAAGCTTCACTTGTAATAATATAGGGAATCAACCGTCTGTTGTGGTTTTTACGAAGACACAATAATGTTATGGTTTTTTACGAAGAACGATGATGTTATGGTTTTCCCATATAAGTTACAAGCGTTATATCAATTGTATTATACTTTATATTATACTTTATATTTTATATACTGTAAAGACGGAAATTTTTGTTTACCAAATTTCCGCATACATAAACTATTCACTGAACTTACACAAGATAATTGTTATTTAAAATTTTTTTAGAAATATGTATAAAATATTTAACCAGCAGTTTTGAATTTTCGTATCATACTATGATTCATATCATAGCTCAATACCCCAATTACATCGGTCCATTCAACTTTGTCCAGAAGTTCTCAGTTTGATAATCTAATAAATATGTTTTCTTAGTTTATGTACGAGTATTAGGATAATTGAATAATATTACATTACTACTTAAAATTCAAAATTTTGAAATATCTTCCCAATTACCTTATGCAAATAAAATATTAATCATTTTTTAAATAAAAACCAGAAGAAATTTGCTTAAGCATTCACATCTATTAATGTATTATGAAATTTATATACATTGGACAATTACAATTACCAAAATATATTATATTCATATTATTACTATGTACAAATTAACAGTTTTTTTATGAAATAAATAAATTTAAAAATTATTTTCTTGAATTATATTACATTGGAAATCCCCCATATATAGTACATTGTTGGAGATTGCACCCATACTCAGCAGAATGTGTTTGTTGAACTTGAAATTGATGTTGTACTGCAATTCGGTCTTCAGTTGGGAGCTGGGGGTGAAAGTTGTTTAAAGCTTGTTGTTTTTGTAGTACACCTTCTTGTACAAAGTGAACTTTATCTGGAGTCGGAAAATACACAGCGTTTGGAGAGTAATGAGAGTTAAACGGTATTGTGTCGCTTTGGTGATAAGGATGTCCGTACGAGTAACCACCACCGCAATGTAAAGTTGCTCTTGAATGATTTAACGTTGAATTATTATTCCGACGTAAACGGCCAGTGGTTTCCCCAATAGTTACGTCTTCCGCTGATGGATCTATTGCCCAATAGTGACCGCGTCCTGGATCATCTAACGCCCGAGGTATTCGCACAAAATATTTATTCAAGCTTAGATTGTGCCGAATGCAAATCGACAATTTTATTCTTATTTAATTTAATAATTGTAAAATTCTTAGGTTATGAAAAGAAAGATTTTTATTAATTTTTATTCTTAAGTCTAACATCGTTTCTTAATACTAATTTCCAATAGAATCTTATGTATTGATTCTATTGGTTAATACTTATGATACTTGCGTCTAATTGGTTAACTCAAATTAGACGTATATAATATTCTTACAGACATAACTTATCAATAAATGGTGTACTATTAACTAATGCAAGTGTTCTACATATGGTTTCACTTGAAAACGTTTATTTTATTGACACAGTTTTGACTTATGCATATTGCACATATGGTGCAATGTGCGGTTATTCGTCTTCAAAGCAATGACAAAATAAAGGCTCATATTACCTGACAATAGTTTGTCATAAATTTTATTAAAATAGAACTGTGTCAATGGTTGTTTTAAAATATTTGGAACAATTGAATGTTTTGTGATATGTGTGGTCTCATACCCATATCACATTACATAATTTACACTAAAATATTTTTCGGGAAAAAAATATATAAAAAAAAAAAACACTACACTTCAAATAATAAAAATTGTTTTAAAATCTAATTTCGTAAGTTGAAAATACAAAAAAAAGGAAAATAATTAGTAACATTTAAACAAAAAGAAACATACCCTATATCACGAACGGTAAAATCGAATAATGTTCAACGGACATTGACCTAAAATCGGCGAAAATTAACAGCAAACTGAGTCCCGCTAATCCTGGCCGTATATAAGAACCATCCAAGGATAGATGGTTTATACGTAAGCATGAGCAGTAACACTTGGAGTTTGAAGAACACCAGACTAAATTTCAAAAGTGACATACAACACTGTGCTCAGGTGTATAAAAACACCTTCGACAAATCCGGAAGAGGATAAATATATTTTTCTTATATATATGTTAATTTTATGATTCTTATAGTCAAAGTATGGTCTCATGAGTCTCATATTTAGCCAAAATATGTTCACTGGAGCAGGCTGCATGCGTCTGAAAAAAGTTAACATTTTAAATAAAAAACCCTAAAATTTAACAAATCGCTGTACTTTTTCTGCTTTGCTATGTCGGTTTTCTCATTTTTTTCCCCTTTCTTGCTCATTTTCTTTCTCTTTTTTTCTTTTTACTGCACATTTTGCGGTACTTGCTGATGCACCGTCTTTTGTGGTTCCAGCTGAAATTGCGCCTTTTTCAAAAATAAGAATATTTTTAACTATGTGTTTATCATATTCACTATAAATAACTTACCTGAAATTTTATTTACACTAGGGTTGTCTGTTTTACTTATAACATTTAAAAATTTCTCTTCCCACTCTTTCATCTGAATTTTTTTATTGCCAGTGCTGTTAATGTCCGCTTTGGCTTTTATCCTACTTTTGATATTTGCAATTTTTTTTGTTTTTTTAAATTATTAATAGCTTCAATTTTTTTAGCTTTAAATATTGGCAGTTGCGATTTTTCAAATAACACCGAATAATTATTTTTTGTCTGCCAAGAAAATTGATAAAGAATCACTTTTCAGTTCACACATTTTTAATTCCTCTCTCAATTTTTTGCATAAAATAAAACACTTCAATTCAAATTCGCAATAACAATAAGAAATTTTTTACCATTAAATTACAATAACAAATGCATATGAAAGCTTTGAGCATTTGCTCGCTTAGATTGAGTTGAGTTCAAGCTTCTTAATCTCATTTTTATGCGTACCAAAATCAACTTGAGATTGAGGTTTTGGTGAAACTCTGAAAGTTGAGATCAAGCTCACTATGATTTGCTCGGAGAAAGAACTCATTTTTATGCATAAGACCCAGTGTTTCTTTTTAATTTTTTTTCATTTATTAAGATGTTATCTTAAAACTAACAATGTTTCGTTCTTTATGTTTATATTGAAATTGATATTTACTTTATTGTAATTGTGTTTTTCACCTGGAGAATGGATTGCGGGTGATTCAGCATATCCTTTATCAGAATATGTATTAACTCCATACAGAAAAAATGCGCATCAGATGAGTAGAGACTCCCGAACTGCTTTCAATCTGCAACATAGCACATACCGAGTACGTGTTGAGCACTGTGTGTTGATATTTAGTTTTAGTTCTACTTTCGTAATTAAAACACTTTGTTTACTTTGATATAACTTTACTTTTATTTTAATTAATTAATCATTTTTGATATAACTTTATTTTTATTATAACTTTTTATCTTGTAACATTACTGTGAACTTTTATAGATCACGTTCTCTTGGCCACCATAAAACAACTGTCCTCTTAAACCTGACTTAAATCTTACAATAGCTTCTTTATTTATTTAGAAAGCTATATCTATCTTATTCTAACAATATTTACTTAAAACTAACAAAGTATTTCTTAACTCTAATTGGTTAGTCTTATTTTATTTATTTCCTATATATTATCGACACATTACCTAAGACAAGAAATGCATAGCAAGTATTTACTGTGCATTTGCTTGTCATGTGTCTCATATTCACATGTGTTCCGATTTGTGTGGTCTCAATATATTTGACACCACATGAGCTCTTAACCGAATTTTAAGTGGCAAACAATTTATGTCAGAAGTATCGTTTTCTGACTCATGCCATAAATTATAAAAATGCAGCGGTTAGCTCTTTTAAATTAGAACACAAGTGGTTTAAAGAATACGACTGTAATAGTCATCAAAGGCGGCCTTAACATTGAGTAAGGTCAACCATAGATATACCATTACAACTGCTTTGGCATATTAAAGGAAAGATTTAGAAGTCTCAAAAAACTACGGATGCGTCTCCAAAACATAAACAGCTATAAGTATTGCTCCAAATGGATTTTAGTTTGTTGTATTTTACATAATATATTATTAGAAGATGAAAATACCACAACTGAAACTGCAATTGTGCCGGAAATATCAGCATCATTTAGCAGAAATGGTGAAATGAAACGGCAAGAAGTATTTTCATGGTTAAATATAAATATTTGTAATAAATAATCAAGAAAATAAAAAAATAAAAGAAATAAAAATATAATACTTAAAGTAATGTCCTAATCTATACTTAATAATAATAATATTTATAATATATATACATACAGTAATTAATAACGTAATGACAAAAAACACTAGCGTTAAGTACATGATTTCTATATTTCAGATCTAGCTCGTACTTCGCCAAACGTTCCTTCGTTTGTAATTCTGCCATTTTTATATTTACATTGCTCTCAATCTCTTTTTCCTTTAATTCTAATTCTTTTTTTTTTAACTCAACTTCTTTCTCGAACTTATATTTATCAATGTTTAAGTCAAGTGTCTTACCTCTGGTGGGGGATCACTATGACTCATATATAAAAATGTATTTTTAGAGGATGTAAGGCTCTAAAAAAAATGTTTAAGTCAAGTGTCTTACCTCTGGTGGGGATCACTATGACTCATATATAAAAATGTATTTTTAGAGGTTGTAAGGCTCTAAAAAAAATGTTTAAGTCAAGTGTCTTACCTCTGGTGGGGATCACTATGACTCATATATAAAAATGTATTTTTAGAGGTTGTAAGGCTCTAAAAAAAAATGTTTAAGTCAAGTGTCTTACCTCTGGTGGGAGATCACTATGACTCATATATAAAAATGTATTTTTAGAGGTTGTAAGGCTCTAAAAAAATGTTTAAGTCAAGTGTCTTACCTCTGGTGGGGGATCACTATGACTCATATATATTTTTATACAATTTCCTTGGCTTCGAAGGACCAAAAAATGATTGGATAAAAATAAAAGACGAAGTTTACAATCTGAGTATTCAGTCGATACTCAATTTATTTTAAAAAGTATGCTGTATTTATACAAAAATAATCTTAAAACTAACTTAACTAATTTACAATATTTATTACCTGTTATAGCTTGTTTTAGTGGACTGTATTGCATTACAAAAAAAAAAGGATACAATAAAATCCCGGCACGTAGGATTTTTATTATTTTACAAATATATTTTTACTATCGATACGGTGCCGTGTATCATAAAATGTATTTTAAAATGTGTTTAATGTTCTACAATTGTAAGGATGGAAATTTTGTAATAATTTCCAACCTACATAAATTTAGTAACACCACCACTTTGAGCAAAACACGTGAAGTAATCTGTAATTAGGAGAAAACATTTTAATAATAAATACAAAAAGTATATGAATAAAAATAACAATATAACATACCTTCATTATTTTTCCACCTAAATTTATTTAAATTAATAAATAATAATTTATTTATAAATTATTTATTATTTTATTTATAAATAATTCAACCATAAAAATTAACACGAGTCCGAACCGGCAACTGCGACTGCGACTGCTGCGAACACAATATGAATTTGAAATTATATTATGGAAATTTACAGAAATAAACAAATACCTTGAATATGTATATTACTTTCATTTAATGAATATGAATATTACTTTTGCTTATTTATTATAGTTTTCTCTTTAATTTACGAATTAAAATTTAGCAAACATAAACACGCGTTCTAACAAACGTCAAATGTAAACAATATGTGCAGCGGCTAAAAGAAGAGAAGACAATGCGCGCGCAGGTAAAATGCACCACGGCGAATTCAAGACAGCTGTAAACAAAATATTGAACAGTAGAATAAGAATTCACACGCATACATTGACATCTAAATTCAAACCAGCCGTAAAACAAACAAATGCGCTACACTACAGTTTGGTCTGATGGGTATATAAGAGGATACATTTGCTTGAGAAGGCAGTCAGTGATCAACACGCAAAGTGTTCAGAAGCAGACAGAGGCTCGTTATCAACTTTCGAAGACAAGAGAACGTACCAGGGACTTGGACAGTCAAACACAACATACAAAGTCGGTCGCAGAGCTAAGTATAAACAGAGACTTACATAACAAATTTTCCTTTGATTTGTATACCCCTCCTACAGCCACCGTATATAAGCGTGAACACGTTTATATCCTTTCCCAGTAGCAAATATAAGCGTGAACACGTTCATATCCTGCTATTAAAACCTAATATAAAGCGTGAATACGTTTTATCCCTCCTATTGCCACCGTACATAAGTGTGAACACGTTTATATCCTCTCCAGTAGCAAATATAAGCGTGAACACGTTCATATCCTGCTATTAAAACCTAATATAAAGCGTGAACACGTTTTAGATCCTTGCCTATTTACTAAGCCATATATATATATATATATAGGCGTGAACACGTCTAAAGATAATAACGTCTATAACCCATAAACTTTTCTTCCACAACAGGTATAATAATTTTTATATATATCAAATATAAATGAATAAACATTGTTAGTTTTAAGACAACTTAATAATAAATAAATATTGAAATCAAACACCGTCTTTATCCTTTAAAAATTTATTGTAACGACCAAGGACCAACCCCTGAGTATTACCCCGGCAAACAGAGCGACGAAAAATTGTCGTTACACAATGTTACTATTTTAGTTTTGGGTTTTTTATTACCCGTGTTTTTTCCTTCGTATATAATTCTAAGCATTTAAACTATAACAGGCTTGGAATAATAAACTATCAATTTAAGGACATCCTGCCAGTGTGTTTAATATGCACAGTTGTGCATTATTTTAATTTTAATATAATTTTTTATGATTTTAAAGAGAAAACTGGCATTTGTCTTAAATTAACATGTTCATTATTGAACAATCAAAGTCAAGTTTTTGAATTTCCAGCTCAAGTTTTTGTTTTTTGGAAGCATCTCTTTTTACTTGGATTTCTTGAAATTGAGTAATAGCTGATTTCGGAATTCTTTTATTTATTTTTTTGGTGAAAGTATTTCTTTTAGATGGAGGTTGTGACAGTTCTTCATGTTCTGTTGTATCTGTCTCTGGAATTTCTACATTTATTTCCATGCTTTCACTACAATATGACTCACCAGAGTCAAAACTGCATATACGCATGATTGTTTTAACGATTATTCAATTTTTAATCTCGCTCTTCTTATTAATCTCTGTCGTGAATTTTATCAAGAAGAATTTTGCTTCAGGATTTTTCCATTTTCATAATTATTATATTATGGAAAAAACAATATTCTAATCACTTTATAATACTAATTTCAAAGTACTAAATTATAAATAATACTATGTTTACATTACGAACTTTGCTGGCTGGAATCGACTTTGAGCGCAAAACCAGCAACCAAAGTCGATTTT
>NC_051846.1:365089-387734 GCF_002237135.1 Teleopsis dalmanni
TCATAAATTGCTTCAATAATTTTCATACTAGCAATGCCATCACTAGTTTGAATGTCATATTTAAGTAATGTGTTTCGTATAGACTTAAATAGGTGGCAATAGTCGTATTGAACGAAGACTTTTTTATCTTTGAATACAAAATATGGCTCTTCCTGACTAATGGTTAATAAAGAAAAAAGCCTTTGATTTGTAGCTGACTGATCACATATCACTACAATGGGTCTAAGGTCAATTGATACAAGAAGTTCCAGGTTTCGTTCAAGTATATCCTTCAAAACGTTTCCTAGTAATACAACGTTGTGATTTCATAAAAATCGTTAAAAATACTTTCTTACCTGTTGCACCTCCTTTAGTTAAATAGTAAGCTAGAACATATTTCCAGTTGCTACAAATTCCTTTTATCATAAGCGTCAAACATTTGTTGGCCTCTTCAGGAAAACGTCTATCAGAACCAAAATCTACGAATCCATCGATTTGGTCAGTGAATTTATTGTAACATAAATCCCTCCGTATAGACATTTCATCCAGAATAACAGCACATATTTTTTCTGCTTGACTTTTTTTTGATGCCACTATCCTCAAATTCTGAATTACTCTTGTGTCAGTACCCGTTTTCATGAATTTTATTGGTCGCCAGCGATGCAAACTTGCTGTGCTCGGCATATTGAATTTTAATTCGTCTCGCATAAATTTATATAAAGAAGCCGAAACATATTCAATATTTTGAGCTAAATATTGTTCTTCTTTATTATAAATGTGTCGTTCACTGACAATCATTTTAGCAAAAGTTAAAGCTTCCTGACTAGCGTTTTCTGCTGGTAAAATACATAGCTTTTTTAGTTTTTCATTTTCATCCTTGTAGTATTTTTTTGATTTGCGCAAGGATGCGATTTTTTTGTTTAAAGTAGCAATTACTCTGAGATACTTTTTATTATTACATGCAATTTCTTTTTTACAGTTTCCAAAGCAAGGACTAATTTCATCCTCATTCCCACATTGTTCAACTTTTTCTTGTTGCTTTATAGATTCTTCGGCATAACAGATGTCAGATAATGTCTGAAACTCCTTCAAAGTCATATCTTGCTGTATTTGATTATCAGCATACGTTCGCTTTACAGGTGTAACGCGCAGTTCCTCTTGCTCTTCTAATATATTCGTACTTATAACCGAGGGTAAATTTTTTGAGGGTGTGGGTTTACCAATCAGTTTCCTCTTGCCTACTTCATTAGTGTGAAAATGATTTTTACAAATTAACAACTTCCGCTTCTGACTTACTATTCCGCAAACATCTCTCCAGTGTTGGCGGTCATACTCATCAGTAGGAAATGATAATAATGACGTGTTTGAGCGAATAATGTTGCAACCAGGTACATCGCACTTTTTACTCTGTGAAGAACTCGGATTCATTTCTACATTTTCATTGTCTAGGTTGATCAAGGTTATTTAAAATATACTTATTTCTAATAATATTATTACCAAGAAAGAGAGTAGGTATAGCCGCATGTTTCAATCGAGTTTTTCCAATCCATCGGTTATGGAAGTGACGACTACAAATTCTAGTATTTGTATTTAATTTCACAACCTCATAACCAAGATTTTTTTTCCATTTATCTATCATATCCTTATTGGTCGGAAAACGGTATAAGTGGACGTCATCTGTTATTTTTGCACGACAAGATTTTACTACACATTTTTTTTCACTTTTTCCCATCTTTAATCTTTTTTCTCTATAAAATGATCGTTATACAAATATTAATAATATTATTTTGATATTCAAATTTGTTTTTCTTGACTTTTTAAATATTTATTAAAGTAATTTATTTAAATATGTTTCCATGAATATATGGAAATATAGCAAAAAATATATTCTTCTTAAAATATATACATTAATGTTCTTTATATAATGTATACATACATATATTTTTTCTATGGGAAATATCTATGGGCTTATATTATCATCGATATCAGCGATATTCAACTTGTTGGAAAATTACAAAAAACAAACCAACAAAAAAAACAGTATCAACAGATTACATTCCATGGTAATTTGCTGTTTACTATTCGACTCTGGGATGTAATGCTAAAAAATTGCAAAAACAAATGCTATTCAATGTCATTTGGGTGATGCAGAAGTATACAATGGAAATACGATTTCATATTTATTGTTGATGTTGTTGGTTTGCTCTGTAAACATATTTTTATATACATGTGTATGAATGTATGTATATATATATATACCGCAACTAACTCACTTTATTTAAAATGTATTAAATTTTAATTAAAATGTTTTAACTCAAAAATTTTTAAATTATAAGTGTCCAATATCACAAAATCATATAATAGTAAACCTATTCAAAACAATAAAATATTAAAAATACAGTCACTCTCTGGCCCAATTTAAACTATCATGAAGGCAACATGAACATGAATTTGATAGATAACGGTTTTTGATAGATGAGACAGAGAAGAGAGTGTGATGTGAGTTCATGAATTTTAAGCAACGAAATTTGCTGCTTTTTTTTTAACTTGACACGCAATGTTATGTTTATGTTTACCTTTTCATGGTAAATACTTTTAAATTCGTTTACTCCTATCAATGTAAGATATGATGCGAGCGTAGCTTGTGATTAAAGGGTTGCTACCTCCTCTTATATACATTTGCAAATTTCATGTTTAAACAATTATACCTTATCACAAAAAGCAATTACAATATTAAAACTTATATATATTTTAATCAGTAATTTAATTAATTCAAACGAAGGAAAGGTTTTTATATTGATGCAAGGGGTATATTTTAAAACAATGTAAATGTCTAACTGAATTTTGACTACGCACTGTGTTAATATGTCTCCAAAAGAAAATACAGCAAAACACGAAATAATGGTAAACAAATATTGCACTCTTTCTCTTCAACTAAAAATGCATACATTTTATATGAAATTTACAAGCAAAAGCAAAAATAGAGAACAAACACAAAGCGTTCCTCTTGATGGGCCTAATGTTTTTGGAGACAAATTTTTCAAAAGCTCAGTTGAGAAGTCCTCTTGTATTTAGTGTTCTTGTTTATACCCCCAATAACGGTGTCAAAAATCAAGCTCTTAACTCTGTTAAGTTGAAGCTTTTGATTTTTGTATGGACAAGAGCTTAAAGTTTTCGTTCTAACAGAAAGCTTAATGTTTTCATAAAAATTACTGTAAGGTAACATAAAGTTTCTCTGTTGTTAGCATGACAGCTCAAAAGTTTACTATTGATAACATAGCGTCACTTTTAAGCTCTTATTTAAAATTATGCTATATTCAGCATGAGTACAGTCACTTCTTTAATGCTGTACAAGGACTTTTTGTTGATCATGCGATAATGCTCTCAAGGTTTGTTTACAATAGCTTTTACTTTGTTGAAGCTTATTGTATGGTCACTTAAGGAAGGGGTTGTTACTTTGTAACAACTTTTAATGTGAAAAACGTGTAACCTTTTTACAATGTTTAGGATAAGTGGAATTTTCAAATAATTCTGTGTGGTCGTTTGGGAATTTAATTTATGTTTATTTATGTTTTAAAGTATAAGGAATTTTATTGAAGTTTATGATGTGACCAATTTTTATGCAACAATGTGGTTGATACATTGTGGCAATTTTGATAGAGAAATATTAGCATCTATGCTAATATGTAATTAAAAACAGTCCTGTGCCTTATCTAAATTTTCAGTCCAAATAAAGTCAGTATATAGATATATTATAGATGTTTAAGAAAATTATCTTTAATTTTCTTTTGTGTTTTTTAAGCAAAAAATTTTCTTAAATTTTTGCATCCCATCCTCGTCGCCAGAAATATTATAGATGGCTTCATCCTTTTCACCAAATATAATTAATGTACTAGTACATCTTTGTAGCCAGTGATTTTAGTGGTAAGTGCACGCTTCCAAATAACTCACTCGAAAGAAAACTACAATGATAATTTTGATACTTTACATTTTTATTAATTTATATCAAATTTATTTAATATTTATTCCATTTACATTTTATTACAACTTTATTTTTTATTTTTACTTCATCTTTCGGTTTATAAATTCATAGTTTATTTATTTTAAGTTTATCTTTAAATTTAATATATTTAATTACAATTTCTTATTTCAAATATAAATTCACAATATAATTTTTCTTATTTTATTTAAATCCATTTTAAATTTAGTTTTAAGAATTCACGACCGAATGTATTGAAATCTTTATCAATTTTTTTATTTGGTATTTCGTGACCGAGTATGAAATCTGATTCATAGCCGCTTCTTTGTTTATCGACTTTAACATATATTTTAATTTAATTCAACTTCTTTTAATTTCATTCAAATTCATTTAATTATATTTTTTAATTTCACTTTAGTTTTTCATTTTTATTTTTCTTATATAAGTTCATAAATTAATATTTGCAAGTAATGTTAGGCACTCACGACCGAGCATGTTGAAATCTTATTCAACCTTTTCAGTTCTAAGTGACCGAGTATGAAATCTGTTTCATAGCATCTTCCAATACTACTTCTTTCTATTGACTTCTTTGTTTAACTTCTTTGTTTTGACAAACTTAACATATTTGATCTTCGTTTTTATACTTCGTTTTAAGAACAAAAATCAAGCTCTTAACTATGTTAAGTTGAAGCTTTGATTTTTGTATGGAAAATAACTTTAAGTTCTGTTCTTAAAGACTTATAGCATGAAGTCCTAATGTTACTTTAGTTTGTAACATAAGCGTCTTCTGTTATCGTCATGACAATGTGAGAATTGCTGGTATTTACATAGCGTCATCTCTCAAGCTCTTTGCATGGAATTGTGCTATGATCAGCAAAAATAGTACAGTTCATCTTTTAGCTGTATGTGTGTCATGAATTCTTAAGAAGATGATCACGCGATAGATAGATGCGTGTATCTTCTTAAATGTTTACAGTAGCATTTATTGTTACTGTCTGTGCACATTTTGATTTCATTAAATTTGATTGTTCGGCACAGTGGGGCAATTTGGTAGAGGAATATTAGCGTCAATGCTAATATGTAACTATATATGAAAATCCTAAAGATTGGTATAAACCAACAAAGTAATCTATTACAGGTTTCCATTTACGCGTTTCGTCCAGTAACCAGCTGGACTCATCAGAATGGAAAATATAAATATGTAAAAATATTGTCAAATATTATTAAACAAAAAAATATTATTAAATAAAATAAAACAAAATACATTAAATGAAATTCAAAACAAAACTTACATTTTAATAAATCTACACAATATATCAATATAACTTTAATTTAAAATATATATAGATTAAAACACAACACATTACACGCAATAACATGCGCACTTCACAAAACCTATTCCAAGCCTTCGCTTTCAAATATTTATTTTTATATGTTTCACTTTTGACTTCCCACAAACACCGTTCGCTTTTATACTCTTCAATTAATTCTTTATATATATTATTATGCGGAAAAGCCATATCAATATTTTATTCACGCACAAAATAATTGTTTTAGCCAATTTCACTTTTTTTTATTATATAATAATTTATTCTCGCGATAGAATAATTTTTAAAATGTATAAATTTCTTTAATAATTGCTTTTTTCAAATTTGTTTCTTTTAACGAAAATAAATGTCTAAAACTTTTTCAATTATTTTTCAATTTTTCTCCGCAATCTTTGCTCGTCCGACGCTCACCAAAATTCTTAAATTATGAAAAGTTTGCAAATTTCGATATACACAAGTAAACGAGTTTGCAAACTTAACAAATAATTGAAAAATTTTAATTTCACTGCAAACTAGTTTGCAAACCAAATTTTGGTTTGCAAACTTGAGTATAGACGATGCAATTTGATAGCCAGCAAACCTTGTTTGCAAACAAATTTCATCGTCTATATCATGCTTAACAGACGACTAAAGTCGACAAAACAATCAACAAAGCAGCATAGCCGTCTCGACATTTCAAAATTTTAAAACAAAACAAAAACAAAACACAAAAACAAAACAAGATATAAACCCAATCAACTACATAATTCTGAAATGTCAGCTATGAAACTGTTTTTTATTTAATTATAGAAATTATAAAAATAAATGTGTTACAAAAAACAGATATAAAACCTAAAAAATATATCAATAAATTCTATTAAAATAATATAGTACTAAAATATTTCAGATAGATATATAAGATCAATATAATAATATAATAAATATAATAAATAAAATATTAAATTCATATAATATTAAATAATAATAATAAAATAAATAATGCAATATTAAATAATATAACAAAATAATATAAAATAAATATTTATAAAATATTAATAAGATTGTCAAATAAAAGGCTTGAGTATTCGTTTGATACTGATTTATTTCTTAAAATACTACGGTTTATATACACAATTTTTGTCTTAGAAATTAAGGGTGAAATAATCTTACTCAGCATGTGTTCAATGTTATCATTAACAATATTGCATTTGTTTTTAGTGGACTGTATTTTCTGGTTCTTACAATTTACATTAGTGATAAAAAAAGATTTTAGTGCTACACATGCTCATATGCTATTTTGGTATTATTTGTTTAGAATTAATTAAATCTATCTATATTTATCTTTACAATCCCATGCAGAGACGACTTGATGGCATTTGTTACAATAATGATAAATAAAAATTTGTTATTTAAGTTTTATGTAAGCAATGTGGAGAACCTATTATTTACTTAGGTTCAATTATCAATATGATTACAGTTGTTGGATTGCTTATTTTTACTTTTGTTGTTCTGGAAAAGTATTTTATGATTTTATTTCTCTTTATTCAAATAACAGATAAAGCATCTTCATTATTGAACATTCTGCCAGAACTCTTAAATGCAGAGTCATGTAAAGATCGAATTAAATAAAATATAATTTTAACAGATAATATAAAATAATAAGATTATATAATTAACATTATGGTATATAAATTAAAACAATGTTCATTCTTGAACATACTGCCATCTCATTTAAAACGCAGAGTCGTGGATTCTGCAAAATAATTATTTTAATATATAATAAAATATAATCTGACATAGTTACAAAAGGTTGAATTAAATATAATTTTTTTTTTAAAAATAATATAATAGGATTGTATTAACATTATGCATGAAAGTATATTTTTAAATTTCGTACAATTTTTCATAACTTATAATCTATGTTCACTCCTGAACATTCTGCCGGCGGGTAGAAATTGCAATAGCTAGTAGTTGTCTTCTTCGTATTGTTGCTCGAACTAGGTAGATTATTATTGCTATTATCACTATTGAAGTTAACCCAAGTGCTGCGTGCCCAGATACGTGATGAAAATGCAAATCTTTTAGCTTCACTGCGTTACTATTTATATCGTTTAGTTGCTTATTTATTTGATTAATTTCTTCTTTGTTATTTATTTTCCAATGGTGCCAGGGTTTTATATTACTATTATTTATTATAATTGCATCTTTAGTAACTGGCTTGATTACTTCTACTATCGTGGAGCTTTGCAGATTACTAGAGGATGTTAATGTTGTTTCTCTTATACGTGCCATACATCCTTCTGTTAGTGATAGAATGCCTTGACCTGATAGAGTTATTATTTCTTCCATTGAATTTGAGCATCTAATGTGGGCAGATTCTTGTCTAAAAGTTTTGAATATCCAACTATTCTGTCGGTATAATTTGACCCAAATGGAAGAATTATTTACTTCTTCGTAGTGACAATTATCTTGATTAGTTGGTTTTAGTGGTGATATTTCACAAGAATTATCGTTTGCATCCTTCCACGGAAAATTACCTTCACAAGTAAACTGTTGTTCTTCTATTTTCCATATATAATAAATTTTTTACTCCAATATATTTTTCTCTCGTTTCGTTATATAATGCGTCATTAAAATATGGTATATAGTAATGGAAGAATGGAATAATGGACAATATTCAATCAATGTAATGGCTGGATCGCCATGTAATGGAACTTCTTTATCAATGGAACTAGTGTAATTTGTTAGTCCGTTCAGATGTAGACTGGATCGTCAGGTAAAATGAGACGTAATACTTGTCTTGTAAGTGCGTGTAATTATCCCTGCCTGATACGAGCATGCATCAAAAAAATCTACTGATGCAATCAAGAACAAGTTATCAAGCGGCTTGTTACCGCTGGTATCTAGGCCAGTGTTACTTGGCCAGAAGGAGTGAGAATAAATTCAACAACGCATATATTTCTGCAGTCATAAGTATATTCTGGATTTTATTGAACAATAGTTTGGGTATTTATACATTTTTCTAGATTATAGCGATCTCATGACTCCGCCTCTTTATTCCAGACAAAACCTGGAAAAGTATAACCGCAGCCAATCAAAGTGATTGCTGACCTTGCAGAATGCATTGCATAGCGACGACACTGTTTGCTCATTTAGGTCAAACGTCAAAGTTATTATTAGAGTGCATTGACAATATTGCTTGCACATGTCTTTTGCAATATAGGAAATATTACTATTGAAAATATTGTAACATGTGTTCAGCAATTGGAACAGCGTGTGGCAATATTTTCGTTGGTAATACGAAACTCTTTTGTTTATGACGCTTTGCTTATGCTTCTTGTACGGTATGCATGAAGTGCAACCAATTCATAAATCTGCTTACTATTATTATTTATGAGTAATGTTAAGTGGCTAAGAATTAAGTGAGGTAGGTCCAGTACAATATCTTCTATTCCCAACTTATTTAATTTCTTATCGTTCTCAGAAAAATTTTTCCAATCTTCTTCTAATACTTCTAAAGCTTCAGTTTTACGATTCCTAGTTTTTATTTCTTTAGCTTGTTGTATGAACTTTTCTAACTTTTCTATTAGCTTATATTGAGCTGTTAGTAAGTCTGTTTGAATTGCTGTTATTAGTCCCATTTCAAAAATAAATATTATAATTTTTAGAAATATTTTTTATTTATCTTTATTATTTTTAAGTTTTTTTATTTTTTCTTGAATTAATAACCTGTCTTCTTTATTTGTTTGAAGATGTAATTGCTGATACAGAAGTGCGAACTTTTTTCTCCTTTGGAATTCCTTCCCTGCCCGTTTTCTTTTCTTCTTAGCTGGAGGTTTTGGACTTGGTAGTCTTATTGGTTTTTGCCTCTTTCTATACTCCTCTATGGTAAGCCGTTTCGGACCTTGGTTTTTAATTACACTTGGCGTGTATTTTGGATAGAAATGATGGCGTGCTGGATTTGGATCATATTCTTCGATCTTTCTCAATTTTTCTTCTTGGTTCATCTAAAACATGAGAAAAATGTATATAAATTTCCTATTTAACCGACAAAAAGAAGAAACGTCCTAATTTCTGGCCTGAAAGATTTTCCTAAGTACCTTTTTTTCCTAAAGGCTGTTAGGTTCAGCCAATGTTATTGGGCGTTCTTTTCGAACAGCCAAGGCGTTATATCTTTAAAATCTTAGCTATTTAGCTAAAATAATAAATCCTTTCTTATTATAATCTTCCTTAATGAAAGTTATAACAAAAAAATTGTTTAGTCTTAATTGACCTTTTTTGTTTTAGGCTCTTAAAAGGCTCTAAATTTATTTTATTATTTGTTCTTATTGAACTTGTAATTTAGAGTTTGTAAGGCTCTAAATTTATTTTATTATTAGTTAAGTGTCTTACCGCTGGTGGGGGATCACTTTAACTAATTTAATGTATTTTTCTTTCTTTTTAGGAAAGGTTTAATATTTTCTTACAAGTGTCTTACCGCTGGTGGGGGGATCACTTGAAGAATTTTAGCCAATTTCCTTGACTTCGAAGGACCAAAATGTCAAATAAAAGGCTTGAGTATTCGTTTGATACTGATTTATTTCTTAAAATACTACGGTTTATATACACAATTTTTGTCTTAGAAATTAAGGGTGAAATAATCTTACTCAGCATGTGTTCAATGTTATCATTAACAATATTGCATTTGTTTTTAGTGGACTGTATTTTCTGGTTCTTACAATTTACATTAGTGATAAAAAAAGATTTTAGTGCTACACATGCTCATATGCTATTTTGGTATTATTTGTTTAGAATTAATTAAATCCATCTATATTTATCTTTACAATCCCATGCAGAGACGCCTTGATGGCATTTGTTACAATAATGATAAATATAAATTTGTTATTTAAGTTTTATGTAAGCAATGTGGAGAACCTATTATTTACTTAGGTTCAATTATCAATATGATTACAGTTGTTGGATTGCTTATTTTTACTTTTGTTGTTCTGGAAAAGTATTTAATGATTTTATTTCTCTTTATTCAAATAACAGATAAAGCATGTTCATTATTGAACATTCTGCCAGAACTCTTAAATGCAGAGTCATGTAAAGATCGAATTAAATAAAATATAATTTTAACAGATAATATAAAATAATAAGATTATATAATTAACATTATGGTATATAAATTAAAACAATGTTCATTCTTGAACAAGATAATATAATATTGAAATAATATTATTATGTACCAAAAATATCTAAATTTTCTAGTGATAAGCTCATCATAAATAAATACACAAAATGTGTTCAAAAATAGCGAAACACCAAACAAACAAATATTCCATTCATGGTTCGTCTGACATTATCAATTTGAACGTTTCTGCAATGGTCAAACCTTGCGTTGCCCGTACTTGTCCAGATTGTGCATTTCTTAGAATGTTGTACGTACGGAATTTTACAGGTTGCGGTTGTATCGAAGACCAAACATTACCATCTCTGGCAGTAAAACATTCGTCAGTTGCAATTGGTGCATCTTCAAGTTCTTCATCAGAATCACTGTCATCCTCTGGGTCATATTCTGGTAACGTGGGTTCTTCGACGTCTGAGTCATCACCACCAATATCACCTACACATTCAGCTAAAGCATCGTCACCACCTATTGAATCTTGGTCACTTATTTCTTCTTGGCTCTCTTCAAGCGTTTGACGAATATATGATTGTTGCTCTTCGTACGAAAGTGCGCTTAGCTGCCGTGGAGCCATTCACCATCTGCCATTTCACTTTTATTATTATTTTTTTTTTATTTCCACAAAATAAACAGAAACGTCTTTTCACTTCGAATCACAAATGCAAACTAAATTTGCTGACGAAACTACAAAGAATGATATTTCTGACTCAATAAGAATGTACCTAGCTAATTATTTTGTTAATGAATGAATTCCTTTTCAAAATCATATTAATTGAAAGAAAATACAATTGTATAGAATTAATATAATGTTTTTTATTAATGTGTTTAATAAGCCACTTATAACATTATTATTATCACATTAAAATATTTTTTCTTAAAATTAATCAGGCATGCTCTGAATTTCGACTTCATTTCAATTCGAAATTCAATTTGAAACGGAATGAACCCGTTTTGTGTGCTTCAGAAATCGAATATTTTCATGCGGTTTCAAAATGAACTCAAAATGAATAAAATGAATTTAAACAGCTGTTTGTTGACTATTTTAACAAGTTGTGAAATATATTTTTGCCGTTTTGAAAAATATTCAAAGTTCTTAAGTGAAATTTTTAAATTTTAATAAGTAAAATAAAAAAAAAAACAGTTTTTATAAAATGTTCGGAATGCTAGCATTGGTGGCAGCTGAAAATAATAGTCACACAAATGAAAAAATAAAAAGACGGATTTTAAGAGATTGCAGCAATCCGTTAGATTTGAATGAGTCGACGTAAGTGGTTAATTCATACTGGATGAATCAACGAAAAATAAGGATTACTTTTAGCTTTATAAATTATTATAGGGTGAACAAAGATGCTTTTTGCATGCTGGTAAAAGTCGTTACACCGCACGTTAAGTTATCATCCATACCAAGTTCTATTCAGTTGGCCTGCAAATTGCGTTTTTTAGCGGAAGGGGGCATTCAAAAAGCGGTAGGCATCGACAAGCAAATAGCTTTGGGTAGGAGCACTGCTGGAAAAATTTTGACAAATGTTATCGCAATTTTGGAAAAGCGCATCTGTCCATCATAAATGCGTCTAAACGCCACTTTATGCAAAAATTTGGGATTCCGGGTGTGGTAGGTTGTGTGGACGGAACACATATGACAAAGCCTCATCGTGACCACCACCTTTTTTATAATAGGAAAGGCTATTTCAGCATTAACGCCATGATAGTAAGGACTTTCAAGTTCTTTTTGAAATTTCTTTTCAATATGCTGCTCTTTTGTACAGATTTGCGACTACAAAATGACGATTAGAGCAGTGAATACTAGGCGCGCTGGTTCTTGCCACGATTTACTAATATGGTGCGTAAGCAAGGCGCACGACTACTTCTGCCAGTGCTATGAGAGCGGTGAACGTGGAAGTTGGCTTAATTTAACGTGAAACACGCATCTGCAGTCTAGCCCGACTTCTTCAATACCAGCCCGAAAAAGTTTCCAAAATGATTAATGTATGCTGTGCGCTACATAATATTTGTAGATACTACAAGGTACAGGATGTCGAGGACGTTCACTTTGCTAATGAAGGTGAAGAGGAACTAAGTGAAATATCGGCTAGTAGAGAAGCAAATACAATAAGAGATGACATTGCTAATAGCTTGCGTTAATAGTATTTAAGGAAAATTTTTATTAAAACAAAATTATAATAAAAAATGAATAAATTCTTAAAATATTTAATCTCTATTGGAGCTTAAAATTAAAAAAAAAAATTAGCGTCGATTAGCTTTCGCTAAATTAATCTTCTTTTCTTCTAACTCCAACTCTTTGCTTTTCACATCCAGCTTCTCCTTGAGAAGCTCTTCCATCTTTAAATTATTTCTTTAAGTTTCTTCGGCAAAATTTTCAAACACTTCGCCAAATTTTTTAAAATTGTGACTCACACCTCTAATATGACTATCTATACTTTTCATTAGACGTACATTTTCTTTACTTTATTCATTTCGTTGCTTCAAATGTTGCTCCATATTTTTTATAGCCTGTGTCTGCTCCACAATATATTTTTTTACAGATTCTTGTCTTTTTACAAACAATCGCCTTCCAGTCGAGCCACACCTGTAATTGTATTACCATGAATAAAAAGTTATCATGCTAAAGAATAAAAAAAAATGCAATTTACCTTTTTCCATCCCTGGATATCTTTGCTAGGTGGACCATGGCTGTTTAGATCACCTGTCAGTTCTGCCCATAGTTGCTCCGTGGCCACTTTGTCGCCTTTGACAAAGCCAGTTGCAATTTCCTTATGCATCTCCATAAATCTTAGCAAGATTCCATCTTGCACAGTGCTCTTGTGTTTACCCCTTCAAAATAATATATCAAAATTATTATATTCTTTATTTACATAACTTGTGAAACTGATTTAATTCAAAAAAAAATGTTATTATACTTACATGTTATTTTCACCACTTTTAAATTCACAACTATTTCGATAAGTGTTTTTAATCACATGTTTTTATGCGGACTCGATTTCTAGAGCATGCCAGAATAACATTGTTTTTATATTAAAATATTAAATAAAACTCGACATAATTTATATAAAATTGTAACGACCTTTTTCCCCGGCCCTATCTATAGCTGGGGTATACTCAGTGAGTATACCAGGGTTCGTTATAAGAAATTTATAAATGTGAAATAATAGAGACACTTCTGTTTAAAGTAGCGTTTATTATTTAACCAAAAAAATATAAATTAAGTTGTGGAAAGTAATGGACAGCGATGTTGAAAATGTTGTCAATGATGTGGAATGTTGTTAATGTTGTAACACTGTTGTAGCGATGTTGTAAAAGGTGTAGAATGTTGTATGATGTTGATGTCAGTGGTGCGCAAGTTGCTGTCATTAGAATCGTGAAATCTTGAAGTGAAAGAAATTCCAAATAGCAAAACCTGTAGTGAAAGAAATTCCAAATAGCAAAACCTAAAGAAACTCTAATAAAATATAAATCAATACCTTTGTCAGTAAAAACCAGACAAGGGTCCCTTCCTGCTATTACGCCTGCCCACGTCCGTCAGCAATTGCCAAACGCTCGTTGTCCCACACGCCTTCTGACAGTGTTTGTGACTCGTCGTCCATTCCTCCATCAGCTATGGCCAAATGGAAAACTGGATGACTAGTTAAACTACCCAACGCCAGAATAAGCCAAGCAGAAGGTAATTCAACCATTATCACTTCACCCAAACTAGTTCATCCATTCACATGGTGATCGTCAGCAATGGCAAAACGAATCAACATATGCCTGGACCAACTAGTCCGAGCTCCCACTATCGTCCCTAACAAAATAGTTCTTACCTGTAGTGAAAGAAATTCCAAATAGAACGATTTGGCAATTTCGCTGCCCTTTTATTTGAAATTCCTTCCATTACATACAAAAACAATAATTATTTTCAAATAAACAAAGTCCCGTAAATTTGTCAAAACAAATTTCTTATTGTTGTACGCATTGCAATCAAATTCAACAAAAATAACTGCATCACATAAAAAATGCGTGCACAATATTTTTCTTAAATTTGTTTATGCAGACAAACAAGTGAAATAGTTACAACAAATTTAACTAACTTTTATTAGCGGCAAAAAATTAATCAAAACATATTTTACTTTACAGGGTCATTCGTTTATAAAAAATGTTTGTCTTTGATATGTAATTTACAGGGTCAAAAATAGGTGTTACTGCAGAAAAATTTTATTGAATATAGAAATATGTTTTATTAAGTGGATTTAAAACTCATTATAAAAAAAACTCATTATACTATTAATTAAATTTGTGAGCCTATATTTTAATGCAAAATTTGGGACTTACAAAATATAAAAGTAAATAAAAATAAATATAAATATATAAATAAAGTATAAAAATAAATAAATAATAGAGGACTAAACTCTATTTGAGCTGCCAAGAGTATGTCACTGCATTGTTTTATTACTCTGGCTTGCTTCTTCTTTTCAAATGTTGATAAAATAGCCATCGCCATTTGACCGAAGCCTTCAATTACTTCATTGTGTTGTGGGACCTTAAATTTGGTCTTGATGAAATTCTTATATGTTGCCGTTGTATTCAACACGGCTCTGCCAAGTTCATCGCGATCCACAATTTTTCTTTTTCTGGTAGTTGATTGTTGAGGAAAAGAGAATTGTGAAGTTTGCGAAACGACTATAGGTGAAGGTGAAGCTGCTTCGTCAGATGAAGTCAGCCATGGATAACATTGTGGTGGCATTTGTGGTAATGTAGGCGTCACACTCGGAAGCACTAAGCAGTTGGTACTTTCTCGCATTCTGTAAAAAAAAACATTTATTGAAAAAATTATATGCAAAAAAAAAAAACTACATTTAAATAATATAAAAGGAAAGAAAAATTAACGTTATTTCCAATTAAACTGAACCTAGACCCATCAAAATACTTGTATATTAAAATATTTTATGTTTTTAAAAAATACTAACTTAATACTTTTCGCTTACTGGCGTGGAAGTATATGCTTCTTCAAAAACATTAACTGCCTGTAAAAGTGCCATTCCGTCGATGTGCTAGCACTACTTCCAGATGCTCCGTCTCGGGATTCTTTACCGAAGCGCTCTCTCAAACTTCTCCACCGATTTTTTACTGCATTCTCTGTTTTAAAAAAAGAAATGTTTATAAAATTGTTAAAATGTATAAATGTAGATTGAAAATTACCATTTACTTCCAATTCTTCAACTATTTCCCTCCAAATTGCATTTTTTTTGTCATTATTTTTAAAGTCTTTATGACTTTTGTCATATAAAATTGAATTTTTTTCAACTAGATTAATTAATTTTTCTTCATTCATTTTGTTGAAATTGATAAAATTTTAAAACTTTTTTCATTTAAATATTCATATGTAAAGCAGTATTTTTTTAAATTAACTTTTAACTGCAATGAAAGAATAAAAATAAAAGAAAATAAAAATATCACACCCACTCTCAACAAGATTTCACGAACAATTGAACATGTAAACAAAATATTATATATTCCGCATATAATCGCAACGCACCCACCCTCATCAAGGTTTCGCGAGCAACTTTTTACATCATTTTCGTCTACATATTTCAGCATAATTGCCCGTTTTTTCTCAAAGTATTGCATTTTCGGCTTTCCTTTGTTCTTTTAGATACTGCAGTTCGATTCTCATATGTTCCTTGACATGATCGAACCGCCCTTACTTATCAAGTCCTCCTCACTTGGTGCCTTATTTGAAACCCCTTGTGAAGCCTGCATTACCTCACGTACCTTATTGCATTTATCGCAACTCCACGGCAAGTCTGTCATCCACGCCCACGCATGCAAAATGACTCCATTGGTCACATGCGTCGCATTGCACCATCTTTCCTGTTTCGACCTTTTTGCACACGGCAAAAATATTTTGGTAAATTTTTTGCCATGTGGCCATTATATATTTTTATTCATATTTGTGCCTGTTGTCTAACAAGGCTACGTTTTAATTTTTTGTAAATTTGTTTAATGAGAAATGAGATTATTATGATTGTGACAGTTATGGATAATATTATTTCTAAATAGCTTGTGTTTGTCAAATTATAGTTTACAATATTGTTATTATTGTCTTCAATTGTTTTACCTATTTCATATCCTATGAATATGAGTGTAATTGAAGTGAAAATTTTGTTCCAAAATCCCATTTTTAGGAATAAGGGATATAAATGTTATTTAAAAATTTTTATTTTCTTTAGTTATTGTTTTTCATATAATTTTTTTTTTTTTTTTGTTGGGCAGTAATAATTATTGTTAATATTTCTTAACTTAAAGTTTTTCTGATCTAACAAAATTATCAAGTTTCTATTTATTATATTCTAACGACCTTTCCGGCCCTTTCCACGGCCGGGGTATACTCAGCGTATACCAGGGTTCAGTACAAAAATAAAATATATCTATTTAAATTAAGAATAAACAATTCAGGAGATTCCCAAAAAGAAAACTAATAAAATAAATAACACAGTTTATATAGTATATGCTTCATTATTACACACTAGATATATTTCAAAAAAAAAAACCTAATACAATACTAAGTAATAACATAAATAATACAATTAGGATGTTCACGGGGCACTGGTTATCGGGGTTATGTGATGATAAAATGAAAAATAACCTGTGTGCACCGTGAACAGACTTTTATGTAGGTTATCTGGTTATTTTTATACAATCAGCTGTTCTTTGTTTTTGTCGTAAGTACAAAGAAATTTGAATTTCAAAATCAACACAAAATATCTAACAAGAGTATAAAAAATCAAATTATAGACTTAAAAATAAATGCAGCTATTAAAGATCTTGAATTTATCGAAGGTATGTGCTTTAAAGCTTAATAGTTGCAAAAATCAAAGTTTTTCCATTTATAGACACAGCACACTTCGATCAACGGCACGCTCTCATTGATGAAAGAATGGATGAACTACTGGAGGATGTAAGAACAATCACATCTTATCGATCACATCAATTTTATATTTTTTAATTCTTTCTTTTTGTTCTAACTCTAATTTCTTGAGTTTGAACTCATTCTCAACTTTCTGTCTCTCCAATTCTAATTTTTGTTTTTCCATTTCTTTTGTCCACTCGAATTTTTCAATTTCTAAGCTTAATTGCTCTTTCCGAAATTTGACCCGGTCACTCTCCATATCTTTAAGCTTATCAATGCAAGTAGGACGTGCTGTACGCTTAACCTTGTTTTCAAAGGAGATAGTTTCTGATGATGCTGATAGTTCACCATCCAATATAACACTATCTTCTTCCAAATCAATTGCATCAAGAGTACAGTCCAATGCGTTCGATGTGTCCATTACAACAAATTCAATTTCCTTTGAAGGTGAAAAAATGTCGACAAGCTGTTCGTAATGTGGACATATTTTAACCACCTTGTCTGCACATAAACAAAAAATTTGAAACTATTGTAGTAAAAAGTCTACACTAAAATGATTATAAAGTTTACCTTTTACAGTAATTGTATTGTCATCATCCTCAACTCCAGCGCCTGTTGAATTAATCCATGCGTCTGCCTTTTGCAAAGTACTCTTCAGATGGCGAACTTTGCATTTTAATATGTTCCAATTTGCATTGATGTTTGTTTCTGCCAACAATTTTTTGTAATATAGCTGGGCTGTTGGTTTCTAACATTAAATATATTTATAAAAACAAAAGTTATAACCCAAAGTAACAAAAATACAAATCAAAATACAAATTACCTCTATGTTCCTGTGCTCTTGCATATAGCTTAGTACTGTTTTTATTTCTTGCTCCGTGCATTTCTTTACTTTATTATCCCATTTACGTTTCCGGATTAAGTTAGACACTGAAAATGGGAAATAAATAAGTCATATGTATATTTTTATTTAGTATAGATCATTTTAACTTACTTTTGCAAAATTTAAATGTTTGTTTACAAACGAAACTAGCTTCAAATGTTAGTGATGCCAATTTGAAATTCAAAATTCGTGGTGCCATTTGGTGAAATTAATCTTTTTTGTGATGCCATTTGCTTAAATTTTATATTATTTTTCAACACTGCAAATAATCATCACATAACCACATAATTCGTATAGATAGGCAGGGGTTGTGCAAAGTTGGTTATTTTTGTTCAGTGCATTTTGTTGTTGCTCATATAAGCACATACGCACATAACCCGATAACCGGTACCCCGTGAGCACCCTAACTATTGTACAAATTATTGTAATGCTTAATGAAATAGTATAATTTATGTACTATTAATTTTTTAAATTAATATGTTCTAATGTTACATTACTTATTATTTTTTTGATTTTCTTGTTTGGCATTTGTATGTTTATTTCTATTAAAACTTTTGATTCTTCGTTTATAAATTCTAAATCACCTATCTTAATTTTGCATGAATGAAAGTTTATGACATTATTGTCTTTTATATAAAAATCGTTAAAATTACAGTTGTGTGTTATTTTAGTTTCTTCTAAGTCTGCTGGATTTCGAGCAATTATTAGGGTTTTTGTTGGTTCTGGTAAATGGTTTTTAAACGTTTTTAAGGCAATTCTATTTATTTCACTTGTGGTGTATGTCCCATCATTGTGTGTAAGGTTTCTATTATTTAATCTTGATACTAATTTATTTATCTGAAAGTAATAATTTTCTATTGTCCCATATAATGTTATACTACATTTCCACTACGTACTTAGCAAGCCATATAGTAACATTGAGCTTTTGGTCGTTTACATTATCACAAGTTACTTAAGAAATGGAAAAGAGCTTTTATGTGTCAAAAAGCTATAGTCTTAGAGCTTTTGTTTGTTTACATTTTAATTGTAAGCAGATGACATTAAATTTTGTATTGTTAGAAAAAAATAAGTCAGCATGGAAATCGCAGAAAATTTAAATAATTTATTATATAATGTTTGTGATATTGTTCACAATATAAACGCGACAATTGGTGCATATACAAAAACAAATGCAATGATTTATAAACAAATTCAAAATATTCAAAATCAACAAATAAGAATTCTTTCTTCAATGATTGCTAGAAAGCAAAGGAAGTGCTGGACTTTGGTAAGTACAGTAAATATTATTATAAAGACTAAAATTTAAATGAGTTGCTATTTAAATGCTTTTGGGCACCTTAAAGCAAGGTTTCGCAGAGTAGGTAAGGGTATAGATAACAAGATAGAAAACGCAACCAGCATTATACGAACGTGTTGTGTTCTGCATAACTTTCTAAATGAAAAAAATGATGCATTGAACAAAGACTGGATGCACGCTCTAACAAGACAACAGCAGATTTCTGAACGACAACAACCAGAAGAAGTCTCAACACTAAATGACCACGACCCAAATGGCGAAGAAATAAGACGATGCTTGGCTCATATTTTTAGTAAGTTTTATTTAATCAATAATAATATTAATATATTACAAATATATACAAAATTATATACAAAACAATATGATGTAACGAATATATACAAAATTATATACAAAACAATATGATGTACGAATATATACAAAACAATATGATGTAACGAATATATACAAAACAATATGATGTAACGAATATATACAAAATTATATACAAAACAATATGATGTAACGAATATATACAAAACAATATGATGTGACGAATATATACAAAATTATATACAAAACAATATGATGTACGAATATATACAAAACAATATGATATAACGAATATATACAAAAAAATATGATGTAACGAATATATACAAAATTATATACAAAACAATATGATGTACGAATATATACAAAACAATATGATGTAACGAATATATACAAAAAAATATGATGTAACGAATATATACAAAATTATATACAAAACAATATGATGTACGAATATATACAAAACAATATGATGTACGAATATATACAAATGGTCAGTCAGTCGATTCAATATCCGATACGACCCTTTCGTATGGATATGCTCTCTCCATCGCCGCCGCTATTCTTTCCAAAGCTTTAGAACCGGTCTGCAGAGCTTTAACAATTTCGTTATTATTTTTATTGACAGCATCAATAAGCTTTTCTTGCAGATTCATTAATTTGTCTAATCTTTCTCCCATCATTTCATCATCCCTTTTCTTTTTTCTTTTAGGCGTTTCCTCCGTATTGCCTACAGAGATGTCAGAAGGGGAGATGGTTGATGATGACGATACTGCCAATAACGGCGACGGTACACACGTTGAAGTGGATAGGTCCTGGTTCGTGATCTAATTTAAAAGAAGTTACTTCATTCAATGAATTAAAAAAAAAATATATACAAACATACCTGCAAAACTATTTGAAATAAGCTCAGTTATATTATGAAGTGGCAAGTTTCCCAAAATTCTATTTATTTTCATAAAAAATTTCCAATTTGATGGGGACCCTCCGGACACGCCAACACAGTGCTGTTCCTTTCTGTTTTAACAGAAAAGATGTAACTAATTAGCTTTATATTTAATGACATATATTATACATTATTAAAAATATATTTGACGAAATCAACTATTCAATAAAGCATTTTTATTACTTCCTCGTAAACGATTACGTGGTTTTATTTTAATTAAATGATATGTACTTTATATGATGTGTACTTTTCTTTGGACTTCGGTAGCGGTTACCTTGTACCCCATTTCAGACATATGTTTGGCCATATCCTTAAATATGTGGCCATTTCAATTAGAAGGTTTTCGCCGCCCTCAGTCCAAGCATTTCGGCACCTGTTAATTGTTTTTACCTAAAATTAATAATTCTGTTTTAATTACATACCATTTATAACTGCACAATACTAACCTGGGAATTCTCACTCATTGTTATAACCTGAAATAAATATTTTTTGTTAAATATTATATGATATTTTATAATTATATCAAATATATACTTGATAAATAAACTTATTTTTATATTTTTATGTATTAAGTATATATTTTATTTATAATAAACAAATATTTAAAAAAATTCTTACCTGTTGTTATTAGTTTTGAATTTTGAGTGTTTGTTTATGGTTTGTTTCATGTGTCAAATGTTTCAAATTCCGATAATTTCCAATGTTGCATTCGTCATTTTTGGTATAATTTTGGTCGAATTTTGCTTACTATATGCTATAGTAAGTAAAAAAGCACAGAAGCTATTTGTATGGTAAATGAAATTTACTCAGTACGATAAGCTTGCTAAGTACGTAGTGGAAATGGCCTATAAAGAATTAAAAAAAAAAGCGATTTACCTTTTTCCATCCCTGGATATCTTTGCTAGGTGGACCATGGCTGTTTAGCTCTCCTGCCAGTTCTGCCCATAGTTGCTCCGTGGCCACTTTGTCGCCTTTGACAAAGCCAGTTGCAATTTCCTTATGCATCTCCATAAATCTTAGCAAGATTCCATCTTGCACAGTGCTCTTGTGTTTACCCCTTCAAAATAAAATATCAAAATTATTATTTTCTTTATTTACATAACTTGAAACTGATTTAATTCAAAAAAAATGTAATTATACTTACATGTTATTTTCACCACTTTTAAATTCACAACTATTTCGATATGTGGTTTTAATCACATGTTTTTATGCGAATTCGATTTCTAGAGCAAGCAAATTCATTCGATTTCATTTGTGAAATCGCAAATGAATCGATAAAAGCAGAGCACCAAAATGTGATTTTAAATTGAAATCGAATTTTTTTATGCGGATTCGAATTCTGGAGCATGCCAGAATGTTAGAGTCTTCAAGCTATCCATTAGTTCATCTCTACGCGTTTGTTCGCCATAATGTTTTTTTAATATATTTCATAGTTCCGACCATGTTGTTACTCGTTCACTATGCAAGATGCTTCTTGTTTGTCCTGTACATTTATTTTTTAAAAATTCGAATGCTATTTTCTTATTATTTTCTGCTAAACTATTAAGCAAGGTGTTATATCTGTATAATTTCGATATTTATTTATACAAAAAACTCCTAGTTATTATTATTTCACAAGTTACCAAAAACTGAACAAAACTAAAATGTTAATTCTTCTTTATATGTCATCTGTCATTGTTGGCAGGGTTGCCAACACAAGGGAATGAATGATTGTATTTGTTGAATGAAATCTGGTAATTGGTTCCTGTCCGTCCCGTCGAAATCGTTTACGTTTCGAATTAATTGGAGTACATTATTCAGGGTATCTAGAGCCATTTTACTAGTTTAGAATATTGTAATTATTTTTACAAGAAATCAAAATGTCACAGAGA
>NC_051846.1:387834-450183 GCF_002237135.1 Teleopsis dalmanni
AATGAAAAACATAATTGAGTTATTAACAAACATGCATGACAAAAATAACTCTCAACTTAGTTGTGTGGACTGCGTAACATACTTCAAATTATGTCATTCCGTTACTATTTATTGACAGAATATAATGAAATGGCGCACTGTTGCGCACAATTAATTTCACATGTATAAGGGTTTTAAAAAGTTCCGGTATAAAACATTAAGAATCGAATAATACATAATTGAGTTATTAACAAACATGCATGACAAAAATAATTCCCAACTTAGTTGTGTGGACTGCGTAACACATTTCAAAATATGTCATTCCGTCACTATTTATTAACAGAATATAATGAAATGGCGCACTGTTGCGCACACTAATTTTTTATGTATAAGGGTTTTAAAAAGTTCCGGTATAAAACATTAAAAAACGAATAATACATAATTTCGTTAATAACAAACATGCATGACAAAAATAATTCTGAATTTAGTTGTGTAGACTGCGTAACACAATTCAAAATATGTCATTCCGTCACTATTTATTGACAGAATATAATGAAATGGCGCACTGTTGCGCACAATTAATTTCACATGTATAAGGGTTTTAAAAAATTCCGGGTATAAAACAATTAAAAATGATAATACATAATGAGTTATTAACCAAAGATGCATGACAACAATAATTCTCAATTTAGTTGTGTTGGATGCGCAACATACTTCAAAAGATGTCATTCCGTCACTATTATTGACAGAATATAATGAAATGGCGCACGTTTCGCACAATAAAATTTCACATGTTAAGGGTTTTAAAAGTTTAGGTATAAACATTTAAAAATGAAAATACTAATTGAGTTTATAGTGGACCTACCTCACTTAATTCTTAGCCACTTAACATTACTCATAAATAATAATAGTAAGCAGATTTATGAATTGGTTGCACTTCATGCATACCGTACAAGAAGCATAAGCAAAGCGTCATAAACAAAAGAGTTTCGTATTACCAACGAAAATATTGCCACACGCTGTTCCAATTGCTGAACACATGTTACAATATTTTCAATAGTAATATTTCCTATATTGCAAAAGACATGTGCAAGCAATATTGTCAATGCACTCTAATAATAACTTTGACGTTTGACCTAAATGAGCAAACAGTGTCGTCGCTATGCAATGCATTCTGCAAGGTCAGCAATCACTTTGATTGGCTGCGGTTATACTTTTCCAGGTTTTGTCTGGAATAAAGAGGCGGAGTCTTGAGATCGCTAGAATCTAGAAAAATGTATAAATACCCAAACTATTGTTAAATAAAATCAGAATATATACTTATGACTGCAGATATACATGCGTTGTTGAATTTTATTCTCACTCCTTCTGGCCAAGTAACACTGGCCTAGGTACCAGCGGTAACAAGCCGCTTGATAACTTGTTCTTGATTGCATCAGTAGGTTTTTTGATGCATGCTCGTATCAGGCAGGGATAATTACACGCACTTACAGGACATGTATTACGTCTCATTTTATCTAACGATCCAGTCTACATCTGAACGGACTAACAAATTACACTAGTTCAATTGATAAAGAAGTTCCATTAATGGCGATCCTGCCATTACATTGATTGAATATTGTCCATTCTTCCATTCTTCCATTACATGGCGATCCTGCAGGCTTCAATGCCAAGCGGACCAATAATAAATTACATCAATTAAAATTATAATTATCAATTATATATTACATCAATTATAATTATCGATCATAAATCACATCAATTAAATTGATTGAAGTCAACACAATCCTAGACGATATGATAGATGAAGCGACCTTCCACGCAATTTTCCATAAGTACGAGCTAATACTGCAAGCAACAAAGGCAACTCCAGAAGAATACGTACCAGAACAAGTAGCGCAACGCGAAGAAGTACATCCAACATATGTACCTACACCACGATCGGCTGGCCCAAAACCAATAACTATAGAGGAATACAAAAGGCGGCAAGAGGCAAGGAGACAACCTACCACACCTGACACTCCACCACCACAAAAGAAACCTAATAGACGAAGAGGGAAAGCATTTCGCCAACGAAAGCAAATTGCCCAACTGTACGAGAGGTACAACCTGGCGACAACTATTGCAGAAAAGAAGGAGATCAAGCTGAAAATAAAGAACCTGCGGAGAAATAAGCAGAAATAACATATTACATTTCTATTATATTTTGTATTTTTTTTATGTATGTATTTTGTATGTTTAGAATAAAAAAAAAAAATAATAATAAATTTTCTTTTATAAATATGAATAATTTCAATTGTTTTGTCTGTGGTAAAAGTCACCAAACAAGTAACAAATTAAATATACATATAAATAAGAAACATTTTAAATTGATTAATTATGTAAATAAATTATTTAAAAATTGAATATAACAAAAAAAAAAAAAATAAAAAATTTTTTACTAGAACCAATATTATTAAAATGGGATTTTGGAATAAAATTTTTAGTTCAATTCCACTCATATTCACAGGATATGAAATAGGCAAAACAATTGAAAATAAAAACAATAATATTGTAAACAATAATATGACAAATATAAGTTATTTAGAAATGATATTATCAGCAACTGTAATAATAATAATAATCTCATTTATCGTTAAGCAACTTCATAAAAAATTAAAACGTAACCTTGTTAGACAACAGGTACAAATATGAATAAGAAAATATAATGGCCACATAGCAAAAAATTTACCAAAATATATTAGTCGAAAAAGAAAATTTTAATAAAGCATATAAATGCTTAAATAAAACTATAAAAATCAAGAAAGATACTGTAAACAAGCATTTACAAACACTTTTCTCCACACTTGAATCAATACGAAGTATACTAAACGTATACAACGTTAAGTTTTCAAAAGAACATAAAGAAACTGGTTTAGAAATTTTCTGGCATTTAAGAGACAAATTGATAAAAATATTATCACAATACAATACTGATATGTCAATACCACACTCTATATCAACACCAATACCAACACCAATCACCTACATTCCTGAAAATTCAAACACTGAATCTGATAACACAAGAAGAACCATGTCTGATTTCAATTTAGAAGTAGCTACAAAGGCTATTCCCAGCTTCTCAGGAAATCACAGAGATCTAGAACCCTTCTTAAAAATAATTGAAATTATTTATAATGGTCTCACGCCTATAGGCAAAAGTTCACTTATTGATTTTATACTTTACGTAAAATTATCGCAAATAGTACGAACAAACATAACTGCGATTCAACAGCCCACAACACTAGAAGAATTAAAAAACCTGTTATCAAGTAAATATAAAACAACAACCACTATACCGAAACTACAAAACCAACTAGCCAACTTAACGCAGAGAAATCTGAACATTTCTAACTACAAAAATAAAATTCTCTATTTAATATCCGAGCTAAATAAACTTCAAATAGCACAAATTGGCCCTAATGCCACACTTGAACAAAAAACACTTATCACTCAGCTAAATGAACAATATAGCTTAACCGTATTTAAAAATAGTTTAAACGACCAATTTAAACAAACTATTTTTTCCGCACTCCCAAAATCTTTTGACACAGCCGTAGACCTAGCCCTAGAACTTGAACAAATTAATGATAATAACAACGCAAGGGTTATGTTTATCTCTAATAATAAACGATATAATAATCACAATAACTACAACACTAATGACCATAGAAAGTACCCCAACAATAACACTTTCAGAAATAACAACAATTCAGGAAACATTACCAATTTCAGCAGGACAAATAATAATAATTTTAGAAACAACAACAGTAATAACAACTTTTACAATAATAGTACTATACAAAGACCAAACAACTACAACAACCGAAACAATTTTAGACCAATCAACAATAATAACTACAGGCCCAATAATAACAGACAAGGACAAGAATCAGAGTAGATTTATCTGATTATGATTTTGAAATTATTTACAAACAAGGCAAAATAAATACAAACGCAGATGCACTGTCACGCATCAAAATAGATAGCGATACACTGAGAGCAATGATACCTACTACAGAAAATGACGTAGGAAATATAAAAATTAACATATTAACAAGGAGCAAGGCCGCAAAATTAAATAAGAATGAAGAAATTAAGCATGCATGTAAAAATAATGAAAATAAAGAAGCGCAAATATATAAGAAAAATGAATACAATCAGGCCTATTCTGAATACTCCCAGCGAAAAAACTCCCTATTCGCACGCTGTTCCCGAACACACAGCTCCCTTATTCTGAATCGCTAGGGAGACAGCAGTTTCGTGAACAACAACAATTTCAAATTTGTTTTGTTAAATTTTGGCAACCATGCCACTTTTTAATGACGAAAAGTGAGAAAATGAGCAAAACAAAGAAAAGAATTGCGTATCATATGTTGATTTAAATGTAAAAATCGCATTATTTGTTTGCTGCACAAATTATCGGAAATAAATATAAGTTATTTTATGAGTAAATAATAAACAATTAGAAACTTTTATTTTAATGAGTAAAATAAATATATAAAAAGAATTATGCATGAGCAAAATAAACCAAATGCTAAATTCTAAATTTTTAACTCTTTTTTAAACTAATTAAAAAACAACCTTAAAAAACAAATAAATTAAATTTATTAAAATATATTCGGAAAACTAATCAAAAAATAAAACTTTGAAAATATTAAATTTATTGTAATAATTTTATTATAATAATAATTTTATTAAAATATATTCAAAAATCTGATCATTTTCAGTTACTTTTATATTAAATTAAACTATTTTAACTTGTCTCCCCAACAATTTGGTAGCGAGAGAATTTGTGCAAAATTAGGAAAAAACTCACATTCGCATGCGATTCAGAATAGGCCTGATTAAAATATTAAAGCGAAAAATGTGTGCCAAATACAATGTATAATGTCTCAACATAGCAAAATAACATATCTTCGAACGTAACGATTAATTAAACTCGGATTGTCGAATCATCGAATTAAAAGTAGAAATAACGAAATTATATAAATATTTAAAGTAGTATAAATTGTAAAAGTAAAATGCAATGAATAATTCTGGTCGGAAATATACTGAAATAATTGATATACATATAACAACAGCTGATTGAAATTTAATACCTGTGTTATTAGGATTTGATGTATTTGCTTTGTATGACATACAGACTGGGTCTTCCTGAGGTTGAGTCTGTGATGAAAGCAAAACATCAACACTACATGCTCCATCGTTATTGGTACTTTGAACTGCATTTAAAAATAATTTTATTATTAACAGAAAGAGAAAATAAAAAATTTTAAAACTAACAGATTGTAGATGCATTGTCCGTAATTTTCAAGGAACGATTTGTGATACTGGAAGACGTTTCAACCAGTTCTGTGTGATTATGATATTCCGAATTTTCATTTAGATCTATATACAATTTATAAATAATTTAATTTATTTATGTTGATTTATATTTGAACAATATGGAAATAAGCATGATAAAAAATATATATGAATACGTTGAATACTGGTACTTAAACTAAACTAGTAAAGATATTTACGCCGAACTATGTCACTTTGAAAATACTTATTCTGTCTTGATAAAATTATAGTTTTATGTTCAAATCAGTTATTTATCGCAGTAGTAATTTATGGTATATAAAATAAAAATAAATTGTTTCGTATGGTTAGCATAAATGTTTTGATTAAACTATGAATACAAGGATTGTGGCAAAGTTTTTGGATCAGAGTTTCTTAAATACCGGTTCGTGAAATATTGTATTTTGGTCTTATTTTTTGCGAATATATAAGTACTGAAGATTGCAAATTGGAATGAATATTTTACCGGCCGGTTTGAGTTGAAAAACATTGCTCTAGATTGCAGCATAAAGTTTAATCCAGGTATGTTGCTTTTTCTGCAATTACCGTCCTCATTCCAACTCATCTACGTGTGCTTTTAAGAGAGAATGACTTGTTAATGCACTAAATGTAATTATACTTTGTTAATCATTTTAAAGGAGAGTCTTAGTAAGTTTTCTGTTAGGAGAGCTCGAGTTGATTATCGTTAATGTACAGGTTGTAATAGTTTACCATCTGTCTTTTGTTTTAGTTGTGAAAGAATGTATAACACTGATTTATAAATATTTGATTGCCATGTTAATGTCAGTGTGATTGTTCAGTTGTAAGTTTGTGTTACCTTACCCAGTTATTCAGTTACTTTCTTATCTCCTGTTTAAAAAGTTAATGAATTGAATCGGTTTCTAAAAGAGGTACTGTGTGCATAACCTTTACTCTTTTGACAATACTGGTAAAGTGATAGTTTTACAAAAAACATATGAATAAAGAAAAAGTGAGTTCAATCTGAAAACCTTTAGTGTAAATATCTACTAAAAACTATATTGATTGCTTTTGTTTAAGCTTAAGTAACAAATATATTTAGACTTTGATTAAAACCAAAAAGAATGTTTTTATAAGAGATATTTATATACATATATCTTACTTACACTTTTCCAGTGATATATATGAGCCCTTTACATTTTTCTTCTCAACAGTCCACTGTTCTGCATCTTCATCAGATAATGCTAATGGTTTAAGTATACATATAATTGAAGTCTTGATTATGCATTGAAAACAATACTTGGAAAAATATACTAGGCTCGAAAAGTAATTTCGTTATATTTTTAAGGAGGATTTGAAATTTTTTTTTTTCGCATTTAATTTCACGCTTAAGCCGCATTGAAACTAAGACAACAGAAAGCTCTGCGGCATAAAATACCGATTCTTAATTCTTAACATCATCACAAGGTTAATTTACAATTGTGTTTTTAATTATATTTAATTTAATTCTCAAGAAAAAGGTTAAATTTTGAAGCTAATACTCATTGTGTATGAAAAAAAGGCTATATAGAATATCAAACGAACATTATAGGCTAACTATAATTAATTAAATTGGCAACTCACGAAAAGCATTTATAGGTAGAATTAAATGTATTAGAGCAAGAAAACATAGAAGTATTAAATTCTAAAATTATGCTACTGCTACAAACAGAGCAAAATGATATTGAACCAAAATAGAGAACATATTATTCAAATACTTATGCCATATTAAAAAGCTATAAAAATAAATAACGAAATTCTGAATAATCCCGCATTAGTAATAAATTTTTAACTTTTAATCACTTGCCTTTAGTAACATTAATTAACATCTCTTGGATCGAATTATTAGTTATTTTGGGTATTTTCCATATCCAATCGTCCTCATTCCAGCAACGAGTATAAAAACTTTCACAAGAAATTTGTAGCTGTTCATCACCATCAATGCGCTCTCCATTCATATTAAAATAATCTTGTACAATTTCATTAAAATCAGTATTCACTGCAAGATCACTCCAATGTAAAAACTTTGGTGATATATGTTGTAAATCACTTAAATCAAGCTTTACATCATTTAACAGTAAATAAAGGAAAATATCACTTATGCGCATATATAAATTAAACGGCCATATTTCTTTTTTAATCGTGGATTCATAAATTTTGAATAGTTTTAGTTTATCATTATAAATATTAGACAATTGATAAATATTTGTGAACTTGCAGAAATCTTCGAACAATATATGCATCAATGTGCGCAGAACAGATTGTTTTGGACCAAAAGAAACGCGAAGTACATAGGATAAAGTACATTTCTAAAAAAAGAATTAGTAAAATTATATAAATTTATTCATTATAAGTTCATTTCAATTACCAAAGGAATTGGATCGAACAACTTATTGAATATTTCCATGTTTTCTTCAGGTATGACTGGCGATTGTTCATCCAATGTTATTTCATTTTCAATATTTGGTGGCACAATCGTTTCTATTGATATTATTTCTATTCCCGACTGTCTTTTATGTGGTTGTTTATTTTCCTTTATACGTTTTAAAATTTCTGGATGCTTATTAACATCAGACACTTTTTTTGATATGTACATTAATAAAAATTCATCAGATAATGGCTTATAGCTATCGAAATAGGTGTAATTTGATTCTCTATCACTTTTTAAATGGTTTTTATCACATTTTTTTTCTAAAAACAAAACAGATTACAATCACCAACAATCATCATATGTTTTTATTGAGATTCGAACGAACGACCAAAAATTTAATCATGACTCTTAAAATCTTTTAGTTATGATATCATCACTCCTCTCTTATATAAGAGTTGGTTATTGGGAAACAATGATTATTCTGATGAATAGACTTAAAAGTTAAATAGAAATATTTCAAGTATTCGATGGCGTTAATATCAGTGATATAAATACGTTATATCACAACATAGTGAAAACCTTTGATGTAATTAGATTAAAAAGACGAATGGAACCAAATCTCGTCAACCACAACATTCCGCAAGAAGAAGTAGAGCCTATAGTAGAATGAAATACGAAGTCAAAAAAGAATAAGTGACGTGATAGTAGTAGAATTATAGTTGAAAAAGGAATCAGCGTATATCATTCAGGTGTATTTTAATTGTAACAATCGGAAACCGAAGATCTATGCAATGGTGTGTTTGAGATTGGTAATGAGAATATCATAATTACGGGAGATGCCATGTTAGAATAAGATAAGAACAGTGTCTTGAATTTAATCAACTGACAAAGTAGTAAATTGTCTATATATCCTAACGTCAAAAATTAGATTTTATATCAGAATGGGTGAAAACCACTTCGGTTTTGCAATATAGTTGACCTAAATGCATAGAATGGATATAGCATTGTTTATTTATTGTTGAGCAGAGAAGGCAGTCATATCTTTCCCAGAAGACTTAGTGAAGCTTCAATTTACCACACTTTGGTAGTAGAGAATATGGTATAAACTGTTCATTGGGCAGTGGTCACTTATTGGTGTACGTTGTGCAACTCTGCTAGAAAAAATGTTACGCAAACGTATATAATGTAAATTCAAACCTACAAATTAGTGGATAAATTATAAAGGCCTTAGTTCCCCCAAAAGATTGGAAATCCTAATGCAAAGAATTAACAACGCAGCTAAATCTTTACAACATAAAAATATAAAAAATTTGCTTTAGCTGAGTTTAATACTTACTTTCCTTCACTGTAGTTGATTTTGCAGGTATTTCTAAAAATTTTGCCTTCAAACTTTGCGGCATTTCTTTCAAACGCAAAGTGTATTTTTTACGTATCGATGCACAAATTATCGGAAATAAATATAAGTTATTTTATGAGTAAATAATAAACAATTAGAAACTTTTATTTTAATGAGTAAAATAAATATATAAAAAGAATTATGCATGAGCAAAATAAACCAAATGCTAAATTCTAAATTTTTAACTCTTTTTTAAACTAATTAAAAAACAACCTTAAAAAACAAATAAATTAAATTTATTAAAATATATTCGGAAAACTAATCAAAAAATAAAACTTTGAAAATATTAAATTTATTGTAATAATTTTATTATAATAATAATTTTATTAAAATATATTCAAAAATCTGATCATTTTCAGTTACTTTTATATTAAATTAAACTATTTTAACTTGTCTCCCCAACAATTTGGTAGCGAGAGAATTTGTGCAAAATTAGGAAAAAACTCACATTCGCATGCGATTCAGAATAGGGGAATTGGGAACAGGGAACATACCAAATTTATTCAGAATAGGGGAATTGGGAACAGCGAACAAACTCGCATTCCCTTGCGATTCAGAATAGGCCTGAATGAATTATCCGCGGAACGCATTAGAGATACATCTCCAAAGAAGTCTGATCAACTTCACATATGGAAATGCACATCCTTCAATGACGTTAAAAATTTAAAGAAATTAAAATTTAAAATTGATAAAGAAAGTAGTACTGCAATTGAAATAATTAATAATGAAGTGCAAGTTACATGTAGCGATGACCCTTTGAAACTAGATTCAATGTTGGAGAAACTACATAGTACTATGCACAATTCACATATAAAGGAGCTAGCCCTTTGTGAACAAGAATATATATTTAAAAATATTAAGATGAATGCATTCAAGAATAAATATAATGAGCTCAAAGAAAATGAAAGCGCGCCAATAAGAATTTTAATATATAAAGCTCCAAAAGAAATAAATAGTGCGATACTTAAATACAAATTAATAGATGAATTCCATACTTCCAACATATCAGGTCATTTAGGTGTTAGGAAAACCATTTTAAAATTAAAACAAAGATATATATGGAAAAATATGCGGCAAATGGTTAAAGAATTTATCAACAATTGCACAAAATACGCACAGAATAAAACAATAAAACATATTAAAGAACCGCTTGTAGTGACAGATACACCAACTTCAACATTCAGTACAGTCTCAATCGACACAGTAGGCCCACTTCGTATCTCGAACGGCTACAGATACATATTAACGATGCAATGCGATTTATCAAAATTCGTTATAGCACATCCAATCGAAACTAAAGATGCAAAAACCATTGCAACTACGCTAGTTGAACAACTCATTCTTAAATATGGTTTCATACAAACATTAAAATCTGACAGAGGGACAGAATTTATTAATGAACTGATGCACAATGTATGCACATTACTAAATACAAAGCAAATATTTTCAACTCCGTATCATCATCAAACAATTGGGTCACTAGAACGAAACCACAGAAAACTAAACGAATATTTACTTACTTTTGCTGACGATTACGAATGGCACAAATGGATACCATATTACACATTCGCATACAACACAACACCTCACATAGACACTGGTTATTCACCTTATGAGCTAGTATATGGTAAATTACCATCGCTACCAAGCGACAATATAAATAAAGTAAACAAATGCTATGACATTGAAAATTATGCAAACGAATTGCATATTCGGCTAAAAAATTCAATTTCAAAGGCCAGAAAATTAATAAATACAGTAAAAATAAAAAGAAAACAAGAATATGATAAATATATAAACAAATCTAATTTTGAAATTGGAGATATGGTGTATGTAAAAAATGAAAATAAACTAAAACACCAGAGTCCATATCACGGACCATACAAAATTATAAACACAAATGGAACAAATTCCATTATTAAGATAAGAAACAATTGTAAAGAATTTCATAATAACCAATTAAAAAAATACTTAGGAATATGTCTATAATGTAAACAAAAATGTATTTTAAATTAATCATATGTAAAAAATTATTATTTTAGATATTGTAGATATGCAATGCATTCTGCAAGGTCAGCAATCACTTTGATTGGCTGTGGTTATACTTTTCCAGGTTTTATCTGGAATAAAGAGGCGGAGTCTTAAGATCGCTAGAATCTAGAAAAATGTATAAATACCCAAACTATTGTTCAATAAAATCAGAATATATACTTATGACTGCAGATATACATGCGTTGTTGAATTTTATTCTCACTCCTTCTGGCCAAGTAACACTGGCCTAGGTACCAGCGGTAAAAAGCCGCTTGATAACTTGTTCTTGATTGCATCAGTAGGTTTTTTGATGAATGCTCGTATCAGGCAGGGATAATTACACGCACTTACAGGACATGTATTACGTCTCATTTTACCTGACGATCCAGTCTACATCTGAACGGACTAACAAATTACACTAGTTCCATTGATAAAGAAGTTCCATTACATGGTGATCCAGCCATTACATTGATTGAATATTGTCCATTCTTCCATTCTTCCATTACAAACCAATTAGAATCAAGAGAATATTGTTAGAATAAGATAAATATATCATTTAAAAATAAATAATGAAACTATTGTAAGATTTAGAATAAGTTTCAGAAGACAGTCTATTGTAGAACGTGATCTGACAAAGATCATGAATAAAAAAATAAATGATTAAATAAATAAAAATAAACTTTTCATATAATTAATGTGTTTTCATTAAATCTCAAATTAAATCCCATCACACTGTTAATAATTAATAATTTCAGGGATTCAGATGCTGAATCTGTTAAAATATCAAAATCATTGTTCCTGAACATAGATTTTTATATCTTAATTTTAATTTTTATATCTTTAAAATGCGCATTGAATTTTCCACATTAAATATATCTTAAAACGCCTATGTGCGTTAATTTATTTCATTACATTGTAATGACATCTGGCTATTGACACCAAAGCTAAAGACGCTTATGAGGCGGGGATAAGAACGCTTCTGGAAAATTCCTAAGAATTTTAGAAGCAATAATTTTATTGGTTAACCCAATCTGCAATGTTTCAAAAAAGTGATTCTAGTCATTTTCTATAAAGAATTTACAGCCAGTCTTCAGAATTTTATTGAAAAGATAAGTCGTGTCTTGAGGATTTAACGGAATCTTCTGGACTCAACGAAGTCCTGTGGACTTACCGGAGTCCTAGTTATAATTATAAAAAATATATATCTTTTAACTTAGTTAATATTTATATCTTGTAAGTTCATAAATATATATATCTTGTTACTTTATAAAAAAATATATATAATTAAATATTGTTAATATTTTGTTATAAATAAATAAAATGAAAAATCGTATTTTTTTAAAAAATACTAAAAATAAAATAATTTTAATTTGTATGCGAAGTTCAGTTGAACAAAGGCTAAAAATGACGCCTATAAATTAGAAGCCCAGCATTAATGTATCTATTAAATCCAATCTCTGTTAATATTCTATGTATAATTATATATTTTTTGTCATGGATGTCCTTAAATTTATAGTTTATTATTTTAAGTCTGTTATCGTTAAATTCTCAGAATTGTTAACGAAAAAAAAAAAAATAAACACGGGTATTAAAAAACTTAAAACTAAAATAGCAATATTCTACAAAAACACAATTTACAATATTTTATGGCACCGTATCGAATTACGATAATAAAAATATATTGTAAATAGAAAGAAAAATCCTAAGTGACGGGATCCTTTTTGACCACCCGGCGAGTTATGGGGGATGTCCTAAAAACCCGAAAAATATGAAATAGGTGGACTCTAATTTAGACCAGCATACCGAAAAGGAAAAAGGCAATATAACCTATGCCGAAATAACAGCAGGTCCTACCAATAACTTAAATAAAGATTCCTCAAACAAAAATATCAACAACATCGAACAACTTTGCATTAAGATGCAAGAGCAGTTTAGCACAATGATGTAAAATATGATGGAAACAATGTTAAAAGTAATGCTCACCAACCCAAATAATAACTATGGACAGATATAATTTATTTCTATACTGCAATAAGTAAACAAAGCTAGTAAACAACAGTTAACAACAAAAAACCTATCAACGAAACCAAACCTAGTGGTAATTTAATTCACCACAAAGAATACAGAGTCAAAGTACTTATTGATACTGACTCGCTAGCAGAAACAAACTATAACAAGGTGTCCTTATGTGTGGTGGTGTTGTAATTTATAGTGACAGTCAGACACTATATTAACTTGTGATATGTGTGATAAAAATTTAATGTATAAATTTGTATCGTCAGACCACACATCCGTTCCAGATAAGAAACTTGTTTTGAAAAAATGGTTTCGATAATTATATACTTGCTTTTAGAGATAAAATTAATGAAAGAAAGTATGAACTAACCACATACATTCAAGATAAGTGACATTCATACATACTTATCACGTTTTTTTCAAAGTATAAAAAGCGTAAGACTGCTCGAAACACTGATCAGTTACATTTTGTTCTTTCATAGAGTGTAATATAATAAAATAAAAAAAATATATATAATTAAATAATTATAATTATAATTAAATAATTATAATAAATCGACAAATTATTTAAATGCTATTGGTAATAAAATACCAGATTTCAAAAAACCAATAATATCTCTATCGAATTTTCCTGTTGACATGCTACTTAACATCATCAAAGCGGAGAGAAAATTCACAAAATTTGGAATGAAGATTTTACTGGAGTTGGATGAAAATGTCATATTTTTACCAACAAAATACAATGAAATAACGGATTCTGCTATTGAGGATTTAAACTCTGGAGGGTTCAGAATAAAAAAAAGTTATGATTAGTAGTAATAATTATAAATTTGTATTTGATAAATAAAAAAATTACAATATTGTATATTTAATTGTTTTTATGTATAAAAATTATAAGAGAAATAAAATAATAGATCATTAAAACGACATATAAAATTAAAATATCCTCAGTGTGATATATGTAAATCAAAATTTAATAACGTAAACGAGTTATTTATTATAATGTGTGTAAAGAAAATGTGTTAAAAACTCACTGGTCATATCATTTACCCACTAATAAACATAAACACAATTCTTCAAGTGAACAAATAGACAACGATGTAAAGTGTATTACCATCAGGTTTTAATGATCGCATTGAAACATAAAGAAGACGATTTAATTATTGAAAACTTTTTTAAAAATATTAAAAATGATATTTGTAATATATTGGGAAATGTATTAAAAAGACATATTAATACTAAATTTAATTTTGAACTATTTTGCAATTATATGCTAATTAAAGACAATGAAGTGGATTGTAAAATTGAATTAAAGTCACATCAGATAAAAATGATGATAATTGTTGCTCATTCTTCTAAAAATGATATAATTACACATTATGAAAATCAATATGCTATTATAGAGATACTGGATGGACACTAATAAAAATATCTTAACTTGAAGTTAAAGTTAATCAATATAAACCTGTAGCTGTCCATATTCTCGGTAATCGCAGTAAACTAGATTATAATTTAAAATATTGGGTCTTATGCATAAAAATGAGTTCTTGCTTGATCTCACATTTTCTGAGTATTTGCTCAAGGTGGCATGCATAAAAATTTTGTGCTTGTGCTCGCAAAAAAGAGCTTTAGCAAATTCTCAATTTTATTGATTGAACTTTTGTTGAAAAGCTCATTGTGAGTAAATGGTAGGTTTCGTATGCATAAAAATCAAGTTTCTTAATTTTATGTGAGCAATTGCTTCGAAAAAGTTAAGCTGCTTTTCTTGTGCTCACGTTTGTTGAGTTGTCACTTTAAAAATATTTTTCACAAGAAGTCGGTGGTAGTCGGTGTTTTTAAAGTTTTTGATCAAAGTTTAAAGTTTTAAATAAAATTATAAAATATATTAATTATAAAATAATTTAAATTAAAATACAAATTTCCAGTTAAAATACAAACAATTTTTAAAAAATAGAAATAATGGCAGAATTTTTAAATGTTCAAATTAAAAAAAAAATTTATAAGCAGCGTTTAACTGCAATGAATATAGGAAGTGATAAAACCTTGTATCGATTTTCAAAGGAAAACATTCAATGGTTAGTGGATTATTTTTTGCCTTCAACTAGTGAAACACGTGGTGGAGGCTTGGATGGATTCACAAAAATGTGTACATACCTTCGATTTTTGGCGGATCCAGGTTTTCAATGTGGAATTGGGGAAGATATCGGTATTCATCAGTCCACTGCATCACGCATAATTAAAGAAATGGCATTTATTATTTCGCAACGTGCAGCAGAATGGATCAAATTTCCGGAAACAACGACTGAATTCAAGGCAGAACAACCGTTATGGAGCACGAAATATAAAATGCCATTTGCAGTAGGAGCAATTGATTGCACTCATTTCAAAATAAAAAAACCTTTAAATAATTGTGATGAATACATTTGTAGAAAAGGGTTTTTTTCAATAAATGTGCAAGCAACATGCAATGCTAATGAATTGTTTACAAGTGTCGATGTTTCTTGGCCTGGTTCTGTGCATGATTCAAGAATTTTTAAAAATAGTTCGGTGCACAATGTGATTAAAAGCAATGATGTAGAAGCATATTTACTTGGCGATGAAGGATACGGTATTGCGCCATGGTTAATGACACCCTTTAAAAATCCATCAAATCCCATTGAAGCCTTATATAATTCCACAATAACAAAGGAAAGAATTATCATTGAACGTTGCTTTGGTCAATTAAAGCAGAGGTTTGCATTATTTCAATATAAAATTCGTGTTGATATAGAAATTGTACCACAAATAATTATAAGTGGTTTTGTTCTGCATAATATAGCAAAACATCTTAATGATACATACGAATATTCAACAGATTTAGAAAGTAACATCGAAAATGTAGTGTTTTCTTCAAATGAAATCAGCGGAGTTACTTGCAACCAGATTCGAGAAAACGGCAAACGAAAACGGTTAACAATTGCCAACATGTTATCAGATAACAGTAATTAGTTTGTAAATAAATAATTGTAAATAAATTTACAATTAGTTTGTAAATAAATAATTGTAAATAAATTTACAATTAGTTTGTAAATAAATAATTGTAAATAAATTTACAATTAGTTTGTAAATAAATAATTGTAAATAAATTTACAATTAGTTTGTAAATAAATAATTGTAAATAAATTTACAATTAGTTTGTAAATTTTAATTATTTGAAAATTTATTAGAATATGAATTTATGTAATAATTTTTTTTAATTTTGATATATTATAAATATAAAGATAAATAAAATTCATAAGTTTTCAAAATCAAATTATTTATTTCAATTATTAATTTTTTTTTTTAAAATTTTTAATTTTAAAGAATATATACAACGAAAAATAGAAATAAAGATATAAAGATATAAGATATAAATATATAAAGATATAAGATATAAAGATATAAAGATATAAGATATAAAGATATAAAGCTATAAAGATATAAGATATAAAGATAAAGATATAAATAAATAAAGATTCATAAGAATTTAAAATTAAATTATTCATTTGAATTTTTCATTTGTTGCGAAAGTACTATATTTTGCTTAAGCAAAATATATCTTTGCAACTGTGCTAAATTAAGATGCCTGGTCTCATCAGTCTCATATTTATCCAAAATATGTGCACTGGAGCAGGCTGCATGCGTCTGAAAGAATTTAACATTTTAAATAAAAAACACTAAAATTTAACTAATCGCTATACTTTTTTACGCTTTGCTATGCCGGTTTCCTCGTTTTTTTCTCCACTTTCTGCCTCATTTTCTTCCTCGTCTTCTTCCTCAATTTTTCTTTTAACTGTACATTTTGCGGTACTTGCTGATGCACCGTCTTTTGTGGTTCCAGCTGAAATTGCGCCTTTATAAAAAATAAGAATATTTGTAATTATTTGCTTATCATATTCACTATAAATAACTTACCTGAAATTTTGTTTACACTCGGGTTGTCCTTTTTACTTATAACATTTAAAAACTTCTCTTCCCACTCTTTCATTTGAATTTTTTTATTGCCAGTTCTGTTAATGTCCGCTTTGGCTTTTATTCTACTTTTTATATTTGCAATTTTTTTAAGCAGTTGTTTGCTTTCAATTTCAATACCACTCAGTTCTTTATATTGTTTTTTTAAATTATTAATAGCTTCTATTTTTTTAGCTTTAAATATTGGCAGTTGTGATTTTTCAAACAACACCGAATAATTATTTATTTTTTCTGCCAAGAAAATTGATAAAGAATCACTTTTCAGTTCACACATTTTTAATTCCTCTGTCACTTGAAAAAACACGAATTCAAATTCAAATTTTAACTGAAAATGAATAAAAGCACTTGCAATAACATAAATGAAACTTTTTACCACGAAATTACAATAACAAATGCATATGAAAGCTTTGAGCATTTGCTCGCATAGATTGAGTTGAGTTCAAGCTTCTTAATCTCATTTTTATGCATACCAAAATCAACTTGAGATTGAGGTTTTGGTGAAACTCTGAAAGTTGAGATCAAGCTCACTATGCTTTGCTCAGAGCAAGAACTCATTTTTATGCATAAGACCCATTGACAACACAAAAACTTGTAAAAATTTAGAAGGAAAAATTATATTCGAAGAAGAAGTTGAACACAATAAATAATTTGATAATTTAGATATAGCCTCTGTGTTTTCAATTACGTTCAAATACAGAAACCCGCGACGATGTCCATAGCGACGATAGGATCCTTCATAAGTTCAAGCGCAAACTCACTCCATGGAGCTATGAAGAATATATCGACAGTATGGACAGCTCCAGCAAACGAGGATTTTATAACAAAGTTCTCGGAGAAATACGCACCGGCAGAAGGATCTCGAGCGGAATCACTCCTTTTACAAAGCTCGAAAAAATGGGAACAAGCAAGTACAAAGCTCCTCGCCTTATCCAAGCAAGGCATCCAACGTTTAACTTGGCTTATGGCGTATACATCAAGCCACTCGAGCGAAACCTTAAGCTCGATGTCCACTTCGGTAAGGGAACTTACGATGAAATTGGCAGAAAAGTCGACATTCTATGCAGGAGATATAGATACTATACGGAAGGAGACCATAGTACCTTTGATGCACACGTCACTGTTGACATGCTCAGGTTATGCCACCGATTTTATGAACGCTGCTACCAGCAAAGCAGCGATTTACGGAAGCTGTGCAAAAAGACGATTAGAAACGTTGCTCGATCCCGCAATGGAGAAAGTTACAGCGTACGAGGAACCCGAATGTCAGGGGACGTTGATACCGGCCTTGGAAACAGCCTCATCAACTATTATATCCTCAGGCACTCGATACATAAGCTCGGTATACGAGGAAATGCCATCGTCAACGGAGACGATTTCATTCTTTTCACGGATGAGCCAGTACCTATCGAAGCCTATACGAGACTACTACGACAATATAATATGGACAGCTACAAACCTTTAAGTGGTTCGCGATATATACGTTTACCACAAACAATATTAAAAAATATTGTTTTAAATGGTCAATAATAGCTGTTTTATATCCATTCAATATTAAACATAAAGAAAGATGTGTGTCATATCATATTAATGATATCAGTTCAGATATCATAGAACTAGAATATAATATAATAATTAATTATAAAAATTTAAGATTTGCGTTAAGTGTGAATAATATAAAAAAACTTTGAAAGTAATAATCCTCAAATAAGCGTAAACGTATTTGGGTTAAATGATAATAATATAATAGACTCATATTATACTACAAAGGAAGAAAAATCATGTCATATTAATTCGCTGTTTAGACCAGCATACCGAAAAGGAAAAAGGCAATATAACCTATGCCGAAATAACAGCAGGCCCTACCAATAACTTAAATAAAGATTCCTCAAACAAAAATATCAACAACATCGAACAACTTTGCATTAAGATGCAAGAGCAGTTCAGCACAATGATGCAGAATATGATGGAAACAATGTTAAAAGTAATGCTCACCAACCCAAATAATAACTATGGACAGATATAATTTGATTCTATACTGCAATAAGTAAACAAAGCTAGTAAACAACAGTTAACAACAAAAAACCTATCAACGAAACCAAACCTAGTGGTAATTTAATTCACCACAAAGAATACAGAGTCAAAGTACTTATTGATACTGACTCACTTGCAGAAACAAACTATAACAAGGGGATCCTTTTTGAACCTGTATTTGAATAACACAGTCCACTTAAATGAACAATGTGTAATGTATATAGTTACATATTAGCATAGATGCTAATATTTCTCTATCAAAATTGCCACAATGTATCAACCACATTGTTGCATAAAAATTGTTCACATCATAAACTTTAATAAAATTCCTTATACTTTAAAAACATAAATAAACATTATGAAAACGTTACACGTCTTTCACATTAAAAATTGTTACAAAGTAACAACCCCTTCCTTAAGTGACCATACAATAGCTTCAACAAAGTAAAAGCTATTGTAAACAAACTTTGAGTGCATGATCGTGGGATCAACAAAAAGTCTTTGTACAGCATTAAGTGACTGTACCCAATGCTGATCATAGCATAATTTTAAGTAAGAGCTTAAAAAATGACGCTATGTTACCAACAGCAAACTTTTGAGTTGTCATGCCAACAACAGAGAAACTTTCTGTTACCTTACAGTAACTTTTATGAAAACATTAAGCTTTCTGTTAGAACGAAAACTTTAAGCTGGTTTCCATATAAAATTCAAAGCTCCAAAAATATAGCTTTTGAGAGCTTGAATTTATCTCTGTTAAACCGAGTATAAAACCCTAAGATCAATCCTGTTAAGGTTAGATTTTGTCAAAGAGTTCAATCTTCTCCATCGGTTATTTCAATCGTAGTAATAAAATTTTGAAAGATCAAAATTTTAAAAATAAAACTTGTGAAAATAATAAAATTTTTGAAAGATCAAAAATTTTAAGTAGAATTGTGAAAATTGTGGAAAATAATAAAATTTTGAAAAATCAAAATTTTAAAAATTAAAATTTGTGAAAATTGTAAAAATAATAAAATTTTGAAAAAACCAAAATTTTAATAAATTGTGAAAATTGTAAAATAATAAAATTTAAAAATAGTGAAAATAATAAAATTTGAAAAATCAAGAATTTAAAAATAAAATTTGTAAAAAATCAATGTTTTAAAAATTAAAAAATAAAATATTGAAGACGAAAATTTGTGTGTTTTTTTTTTCTCTTTCACTTCATAAGCGTGCAACAACATTACTATATAAAAATACACCAATTGTTTCCAAGCGTCGTTATGTACCTAGGTTAAGTCGAAAGTAAAGAACCAAATAAAAATCAGAACTAGAAATGCACTCATAAGAAGCGCACTAGGTTCCAAACCAAAAAACATTCTTTTTATTTTTCAAGTAAAAAATTGATGTTAGCAGAAGGATCGCCAAATAATATCGGCGGTTAAATATCCTTCAGTAATAAACATCATTACAAATGAGTTAAGTTAGTTTTAAGACAATTTTTGTATAAATAGAGAATAATTTCTTAAATAAAATCAGTCCATGAGTTACTCTTTAAACTTCACAGTGCTCGGTTGATATTAAGTGTTAATAGTGCCTTAAACATTTGTGTAAGTTAACGCCATAAATTATAAATCGCTTCATATTGTTTAGATACTCTAAGCGTTCATAGGATTAACGGTTCTAAAATGTGAAGTACTTCATAAACAATCTTAGTAATAAAATTCATATTTTATTGTCGTGCATTAAACACGCACAATGTGCATTAAATACGCACAAATATCAACTATTTGTTTACATTTGAATCTTCCGTTTATAGTTACTTTTAGGTTTAAGTCTTCTGTTAAAAATTATAAGTTTCAGTTTTAAGTAAGATTTCAATAAAGAATGATCATACTGATCATAAGAAATATTTTTTAAAAATAAATTGAATAAAGACTAAATTTAATTTGTATAAGTGGAAAACACCCGAAGCGCCGTGAAGAGTGCCTTTCTGTTAACTTAAGTGAAATTTACCGAAGTGCCGAGAAAAGCCTTTTTAAATTCTTAGTAGATTTGTTACGAAGCTCCCGAGAAGAGCGCCTTATAATTTTTTAACTGTAATTCGCCGAGAAAGGCGATTTGTCATAATAAGTGCTATTACGCTGATATTTAGTCAGCATAATTTTTTTTTTTTATCGAAAGTGACGATTTAATGAGTTAATAATTAATATTGAAGTGCGAACTAGTGAAAAAAGTGATTAGTACCTTGTTAATGTAAATCAATTATCACATTTACAAATCGAAAGAAACGATTTATCAATTCTTTTCTCGCGGTTGTTTGAACATTCTGAATGGTTGGAACGCGTCGTGAGTGTTTCCAGACTTGAGATCTTTTCAGAGTTAGAATGTAATTTGTTCATCTTAATATTTAATTGCTTTTTATTTTATTTTCAATTTTAAATTTTTAATTTCATATTAATTTAATTTCTATATTATATTTTTTATTATTAAATTTTTTTTTCTAGCTTTATTTTATAACACATTCATATTATTATTCCTTTATTTTTATTTTTATTTGCTTTTTTATTATTTAGCCTTTAATATTTTAATTTATTTCAGCAGTGAATCTTATTTACTGCCTTTAATAATAAGAAATTTGGTGTATTTATTTATTTTTTATACCTTTAATCGGTTGTCATTATATCTGTTGACCCCTGCCTTATGTCTATTGACGACTCCGCTTCACTTAGCAGTACCCTTGCCATCATCACCAAGCAGAATGTCTCCCTCCTTGAGGAAATTTCTGAGTTCAACAAGCGCCTCAGCTTCCTTGAGGAATGTTTGGTTGTGAGTTAAGTAGTTGTAAAACAGCTGACTTTAATAAAATCGGGAAAATATTTTGAATAAAATTTAAACAGTTAAGCATTGGCGATGGAGAAGAAAAGTTATAAAAAAAGGTACGGTTGCCCCCAAGCAGCAGAAAATGCACTTTTGGAGGTTTGTGAGTGCAATATGGAAGGCTTTCGTGGTGCACGCAAGAACGGGCATGTGCATAAAGAAATCAGCGATGCATTAAATCAATTCGGGTTTATGCACAATCCCAAAGAAGTGCAAACGAAAATAAATAACATGACCTCAAAATTCAGGTATTTGGAATTAACGTAACGAAGATAATAATAATATTTAATGTTTAATTTAAATTTTCAGGAAGAGGTATTAAATACCTTGAAAAATTCATGTGAAAAATTATCAAGTTCTTTAGAATCAATAAAGCAAATTGAAAGAGAGTTGCTTCAAGAATCAAAAAAAAAAACTGAAGAACTTCATGAATTTGTTCAAGATTCTAAAGAACTGAAAGATGTTTTTCTAGATTTTTTAAAAAAACAAATATAAGTTGTGACGACTAAATTTTTTTGAATAAATTTTAGTCTTGCCACAATACGCATTTCACACGTTTTTAAAAAAAAAAATGCTGACGTCAAAGATAACTATAATTAAATAAAATTTGATGTTGTGTACTCCAACATATCTAACATATGCTATACATACCTTGAAATACCCTGACGAATATTGATTTTAATTAATATAGTTCGAACTATATTAATTAAAATAAATTTAAATTATTTTTCCGAACCGCATGAAACACATTTTATTAAAAACAAAGCATAATCAAAACAAAAATAGAAAAAAAATGAGAAATGTCATTTATTAATTTGTTTTGTGCATTTCGGTTGATCGCCAAAAATTGCAGCGGATAATAGAAAAAAGCTGCGAGTGTAATTTAAAGCTTTCAGAAGTCAACAACAGAATACCTGATGAGGGGAAATGTTGAGGGTATTGACCGAACAACGGCTAGCAAAAAAGTCCGCTCGAGGCAGTTAGAAAAAAAAAGGAGAATAAAAGGCGCAAGCGGAGGAGTTTTCGGTCTCGTGGCTCGTGGTAAAGTTGAACGCAACGCATCGTACCGGTGGTGTTAATTACTTAGTTTTTTTATTTGTCCATATATAGAAATAATTTATTCAAAAATTATTTATATACTAAATTTAGATTTTTTCAACTTTAGTTATTTTTTTTGTAAAATTAAAAATTGCTTAAGAGCATAACGTATCAAATAAAACTTTGATTTTATTAATAAAAATTTACTTTGGTGCTATTTTCTTAGCCAACTTTTGCATCTCGGGATAATAGTGTTAATAGCCACAGTATAAAAGAAATAGTTGACGGCTTTAACAGTGGTCAACTAAAAGATTTTGTACTGGTGCTCGTTCGAACGTATAAACGTGTTGACACCACAAGCAAAAGACGTGGCGCGGCTTGGGTGTCTCTTTGTCTCCGATACGTGGCAAAGTTTAAATTGATTGGCGTTTCCTGATAATCAACGCTGGACATTGTAAGCAGCCCTGATGTACCAGAGAGGAAACGACATTAGTTGAACGCTGGGTCCCCGCGAATAGAAATTTTCTTGTAAGACCTTGGACTAGGCTGAGAACTACCCCGGCTAGGAAAAATTAGGTTCATTACAAAGTAAATAAACAAATATAAATAATAAAAGTTCAAAAAAGTAACTAATTTTTATTTTAATAAAATGTAAATAACTAAAAATTAAGTTCAAATATGTTAAATAATTTTTTAGTTCATAAGTAATCTAATCATTATTTTAATAAGATGTAAATAATTAAAAATTAAGTTTAACAAAAAAATTCATTTTTTCCGTATATTTTAGGTTCTGCACATTGCATGTATCGATGCCCGCGGCACGTTGGAACCGAGGATCGCAGGTAATGTCCATGTGATTTATAAATAAACATTTTAATTCAATTTCATATTTTTTTAGGTAAATCCACTTCAGTTTTCTTCACGTGAGTGATTTTTATCTATATTATATGTAGAGGTAGTAATTAGTTGACACACAGATTTTCTTTTTCGCTTGTTCTTGCGATATGTAACACAGAAATTTACTGTGTAAATTTGTGTCGTTACAACGGGTATATCAAAAATAGGTGAACGATCATTTGGCGAGGTTTTCAAGGTGAAATCTAAAGAAGACGGTCGCATTTATGCCGTTGAACTTACAAAACTAATGTTAGGGAATAAAATATATCAGAAAGACCGTCTGGAAGAGGCCATGCTCTATGAACCGTTTTCTGAGCAACCAAATTGTTTGACTATTAAAGAAAATTTGCAAAAATATTTAGATAGGTGGATTTTCCTCGATATACTGGTTGCATTGAAAAATTTACACGACAATAAATTGAGTCAAGCACCTGTAGTATTTCGAACTTAACCAAGAATTTTTGATAAACGCGCTAATAATTTAAAAAATAATTGTCTACAAAAAATTTTATTAAATTCCACAATATCTTTACTTCCAATAAAAAGAGAAGTACAATACAAACCCAGAGTAGCAAAAATCGAAGAGCAAAACCAACCAGCTAATGCTGGTAAGAACCACATACAAAAATGTGAAATAAAATATATAATATCTCTAGATATTAAAATTTAAATTCAAGAAAAATTTATAAATATATATTTATAAATATGTTTTATATAAAGTAAATGAGATAAATGTCAAATAAAAATAATATTGTTAATAAATTCATATTGTAATTAAGAGGCAAATATGTCTCCAACAATGTCTCCAATTATATAAGTTAAAACACGCGTTTCTGAATCCTGCCCTGTGCTTAGTTTCATTAACTACTTGTTTGTCTGGAAAAGTCCCGTTTGGCTTCGGTAGATCTCAACTCCACAAAAGTGCGCTCGTTCACTTCTACTTGGGCTACTAAGCGAGCAGCATATAAAAATTGACTATTGTGGTGCCCATGACCTACATCATTGTTTAATATGACAAGTCATTGCATAAAGTAACAAAACAATTGTGACATAATTTATTGAATGCACATTTGTCGCTTTGTCGTTTTGACTTTGATCATATTACACTTTTAAATTTTGTTTGACTCACGCCGTTATGATTGTGCACTCGTAACATGATGCGCGAGCCAAACGTTTTATCATATGTGGTCATTGTACGGTAGTAACACAAATTCCTTTAGAGAAATGTTAAACCTTATGAATAACACTTATAATAATATATACAAGTAAAAATGCATAAGAAATAGATAACATATGTTAGAATAGTATAATAGATACTATGAATATCTTACATGTAAAAATTATATACTTTATCAAAAATTGGGAGTAACCAATGTATTGATTGGTTACTCAAGAATATATAGGAATTAAATAATAAGTTTAGTACATAAGAATATTTTGTATAAATAGAGTAAGATTTTACAAATAAATCAGATTCTTTTAGATTCTTTTGCAAAGGCAACAAGAATAAACTATATTTTATTTTGAATCTCTGGTTATATGCGGCATATCTGCTGGTAATACCATTAAGGCGGCTGAAGAGCTTAGAAAATACTTAAAGGCGGCTGAAGAGCTCAGATTAATACTAATCCTTGCTAGGTCGAAACCTTTCTTCTGGGGTTCTTAATTACAATCCCTTAGCAATCCTGTCAAGTTAATACATATTAATGTATTGGATGAAGAACCTTGCATGGCAATCCTGAAGCTACACATCTTTACATGGCGATCCTGCAATTGACGGACCATTGGAATCTCGAAATTATTAAATCGAAAACTATTAAATAACCTGCAATTGACGGACCATTGGAATCTCGAAATTATTAAATCGAAAACTATTAAATAACCTGCAATTGACGGACTATTGGAATCCCGAAATTAATAAATCAGAAATTATCAGAAATAGTGTGGTGCCCATGACCTACATCATTGTTTAATATGATCAAAGTCAAAACGACAAAGCGACAAATGTGCATTCAATAAATTATGTCACAATTGTTTTGTTACTTTATGCAATGACTTGTCATATTAAACAATGATGTAGGTCATGGACACCACACTATTAACTTGTTATAATTTTTATTACTTGGATATAATAAAACCACGTAGGTCATAAACAACGTTTTAAATAATTAAATAAAATAATAAATAACGATTAACAAATAAATATTTAAAATAAAATAAAATAATAAACTATTAACTGGCGCCCGAGCAGGGACTTGAGGTTATCTGTTAGACCAATAGCAGCGAAACAATGTAAAATGTAACTAAAATAATACAGTTAATTAAGTTAGTTTTGAGATAATTTTTGTATAAATAGGGAATAATTTCTTAAATAAGATTAGGATCGATTGAATACTTATGCTAAATGCTTCTTTCTATTCTTTTCAATTATTTTTAAACATTTGGTCCTTCGAGCCTAGGAAATTGGCTAAGGCAAATTTTTTTAAAAATTCTTGAAATATATATAAAAATCATAGTGATCCCCCACCAGTGGTAAGACACTTAACTTTGTTAGAGCCTTACAACCTCTAAAAGTAAAACCGTTCATTAAGAACAAAAATATTAGTTAAAGTGATCGATGTAAGACACTTAACTAAAAATAAAAAGTTCAATGCGAACAAAAAATTAATATACAAATCAAAATTATTAAGGCTGTTCACAAGAACGCCATTAAACCCGAAGAGCTGATTATTTTATTTTAATTTTAACAAATTAAAAAAAAAAGGCAAATGGAAAATGCTCGCACATTTTTGGAACAAAGTGACGACGATGAAGAAAGCGAGATAAATTTAAATTCCATTGAAAATATTGTTTATATACCACCTTTGTTTGATAATCAAAGCGATGAAGAACAAATTGATGACAATATTATTACTGGCGTCGATTTGGATGCGTTGTGCGAAATTGCTGGTGAAGTCGAAGTAGAATACACGTCACTAAATGACTTCGATGCTCCACTTTCCAAGCTTCCAAAAGCCAAAGTGGAAAAAAACTAAGATCACGAAGTTTAGAAATCATCACGATGCAACTGCTTTATTTGAAAAACAAAATGAGCTTGTTGCTAAACTCAGTAAGTTTTTGTGAACTTTTTATGTCTTGGTTGTTATTTTTAAGATTATCTTCATTTTTGTAGGTGGCAAAAATGTGGTGGAATATGTGGAACTTTTTTTGGACGACGAAGTTATTAATTATATAGTTGAACAAACAAACATATACGCACATCAAAATAATGCTCAGATGTCTGCAACAAAACCAATATAGTACGGTTTATTGGTTTTCTGTTACTAACATGGTATCATACTGTTCCTCAAGTAGAATTATATTGGAGCAACAAAAGTGACTTAGGTGTTCCAATTGTTCAACAAGCATTTTTACGAGCTCAATTTCGAACTATTAAAAAGTACATACATTTAGCCAATAATGAAACACTGAATTCGACGGACCGTTTTGCAAAAGTCACACCACTTATCAATCTGATGAATAAGAAATTTATGCAGTTTGGTATTTTTGAGGAGCATATTTCAATTGATGAGCTAATGGTGCCTTATTTTGGAAGACATTCTTGTAAAATGTTTGTTCGGTCTAAGCCCATTCGTTTCGGGTTTAAAATATGGGCATTGGCATCAAGTGATGGTTATATATTTAACACTATTCCATATGCAGGAGCCTCACAACCCTACGATAAGAAGTTGGGATTGGGTGCACATGTTGTTCTCGAATTACTTAAAAATGTTGAGAACCCACAACATCATTTAGTATTTTTTGAGAATTTTTTTAGTTCACATTATACAGTTAGCTGCTCATGATTGCTTCAAGACAATAGAGACCGAACTGGAAGAATGCAGGAAAGTTGTAAAAACGTTGAGGATGAAAATTAAAAACAATGTTAATCTTAAACTTGTAATGCTATCAATTGATAATTTGACCAGATGGAACTCTACTTTCAACATGGTTGAATCAATATTAATTTTAAAAAGCTGTATTGATGGAAATGAAATCGATGTGGACTTAGAACGCGAAATAAATTGGGATTTTATACGATCTTTTGTCGCTGCTTTCGAACCCATGGCAGAATGCAGCAGAAAACTTCAAGCAGAACAATATATAATGGGCGACTTTTATCGTGATTGGCTGGTATGTGAAGTCCAGCTGAAAAAAAAAGTTGAAAACTTATTTGCAAACAATTTATTGGAGGCAATGAAGAGAAGGAAGAAAAAATTGATGGAAAACGTTGCTTTTATTTCTACTTTATATCTTGATCCGCGACTTAATTTTCTGGAATCTCCTTATTTTACAGATGAGCACCGAAAAATTGGATTGGTAAGTGCTAACTTCACGAATTGCATTTGATGTTGATGTGGATTGTAGTCACGAAGAATTACCAACTACATCCGCTCTACCTGATAACCCATTCAAGGACTTGGAAGAAGAATATCAACTTTCCAAAGGTTGCTCTACTATTCTTACAAATGCGACCATAAGACAAAAACTTGACAAGCTGTCGTATAATGAAAGGATGCCATTTGGTACGAATGTTTTAAAGTACTGGAAAAATTTAGCTAGTACGGATAAAGAGATGTCTAAGTTAGTGGAGGTCATCTTAGCAGTACCACTTGACTTGTGTCCTTACTGTAAAGAAGACAATTAAGTAACTATACGACCAATGACATAGTTATATATAAAATATTATATTATTATTAAACAATAGCATTTAAGTAAATAGGAATAACGCAGATTATTGTAAAGAGCGTTCTTAGTTAATAAGTATTACCGAACTTTCTTGGGACTAAAAGTAGAAGTCTCCAAGCAGTCTGGTGCGGAGTTAAGATATAAGAACACGGTCTTGTGTAAAGAAGTTGAATAAAGTAACTATTGAAAACTTTAAATAAAAAATTACATCTAATTAAATTACATGGCGATCCTGCAAAAATTGCAGTAGGACCAATAAGATCTAATAAATCTAATTAATAATAGATCTAATAAATTGAAAGTTTTAAAATTTCCTTTGTAACATAAAAACATTAAATAAATGTGACATGTGAAATACAAAGAACTAGTAAATGATTAAAAGCTCCAAATTTCCTTTTTAATATAAAATATTAAATAAGTCACATGTGGAGTACAAGAACCAAAAACTACATATAGTTAAAAGTTTCTTTTTTTTTCAGTAAAAAACACTACATAATAAAGTGAGATGTGGATAAAGTGAGATTAACAAATGAACACAAAGAAATATATATAATAAAAACAAAACCAATGAAATAATACAGACGCCAAGAGATAACAATTAGAGTACTAGGAGTAAAAGAGTTCTCGAGCGATGAGTACAACAAAAACATCAACCTCCAACTTCCAAAATAGTAAAACAAAGACTTCAAATGGAAATCAAAATCAGTATCGATTGAATACTCAAGAGAACATCAACTCTCCTCTTTTATTTCAATTTTTAATCAGTATCTTTTATATTCTTTTATATACTTTTATACAATTTTTATATATATTTTTTTATATATTTTATATTTTTATTTATACATATTTATATTGTTTTTATATATATTTTATAATTAATTTTATTATTGTTTTATTTATTCACACCATGCAGTTTTTCATGAGTAGGTTTGATTAGGATTATATGCCCTTCTCCAGGGTCTTTTGGTATTATATGCTAGCATTTGGTATATAACATTGATTGCTCTGAAGGCCTAACAATACTAAAAATATTGTTAGATTAGATGGTGACGTATATGCCACAAGGTGATGCTTTATTGCACATGTATGGTTATGCAACATATATGTGTAGTTTGATGGATTGTAGGATGTGTTTTTATTTCTTCTGTCACAAAAAACTTGATTGTTAATTGGAACTAGATTATGTGTTGAGGTAGGTTAGAGTATCCATTATATAATATTATGGTGGTATTACTAATGGAGCAGTAAAGAGTAATTTGATTAATTGGCCTAGGACAATGGTTGTTACCATTTATTCATGATACTTTGACTTAATTATGTGATTGATGCCTTATTCATGATATTTCAATTGTGAATGGGGGATTAGTTATGTATTTTTGGCTTTGTATATATTGATGTGCACGTAATTTAATTATTTGATTATTAAGGCTTATATTTTGTTTTTTTCAATAATTCAATTATATTATTTTATTATATATATTTAGTGCAACATGTGTAAACATATGTCGGTCACGTGTAAATATATATGTAGAAATAAATATATATGTAGGATGGTAGATACCATGTTGTTTAGATAAGATATATATAGTTAGTCATAAAGCAATCTGATTATATGATTCTTTTAGAATTGTATTTTTAGATAATGTATAGTTTGTGTTTGAAGGGATTGATTTGCTTGACAGATATATTCTTCTTAAGTAGTGGTTGTACCATGAAATAGAATGAATGTTTTGTTTGTTTGGTATTTCGTTATATTCTTTTGAACATATATTGTATATTCATTTATGATGAGCTATAAAAATAGGATTGTTTAGACAATTTTTTACAAATTTTTAGGGAAATTTTTAGAAATTTTAGCAATTTTTAATAATGGCTTTAGTATATATTTTATTAATATATTTCTTAATTTATTATTATTATTATACTATTATTTAATAATATTTTATTATTAGTATTATTATATTTAGTTGTTCAATAATGAACATATTTTACTTTAATTAAAGTAAGCGAAAGCATTTCTCTTTCATTTCAAAAATTAATCATTTGGTCCTTCGAGCCTAGGAAATTGGCTAAGGAAAATTTTTTAAATTTTGAAATATAAAAGTCATAGTGATCCCCCACCAGAGGTAAGACACTTGACTTTGTTAGAGCTTTACAAACTCTAACTCAAAATTTTTCAGAGCCTTACAACCTCTGAAAAATAAACTCGTTCGTCAAGAACAAAAAATTAGTTAAAAGTGATCGATGCAAGACACTTGACTAAAAATTCAAAAGTATTAAGGCTGTTCAAGAACGCCATTAAAACCAAAGAGCTGATCCTAACAGCTTATATAATAAAATAAAATAAAAAAAGGAATTTAGGGAAATTCATCAAGGTTAGAATACAGGGCGTTTTTTAACTGTCGTCAGCAAATAGACATAAACATTTACTTTATTTTTTAGATGACAAAAAATAGAAAAAATCCATCAATACGAAACAATATCAAAAACGTGTCAGAAGAACACAAAACAATTGAAGAATATATACCCAAGCAAAAGCAGCCAGGTTCCTACCCTACTTACACACCAAGTGTAATAGCAAATCAAGGTCCAAAGAAGTTAACTATTGAAGAATATAAAAAGCGGCAAAGACCAATAAGACCACCAAGTCCAAAACCCGAGATAAAGAAGAAAAGAAAAAGAGCTGGAAAGCAGTTTCAAAGAAGGAAGGCGTTTGCACTATTATACCAAGAATTGCATCTGCAAACAAATAAAGAAGATAAAATAAAAATTAAAAGAGAAATTAAAAAATTACGAAGAGAAAAAATATAATAATAAAAATTTAAACTAAAAAATATCTTTCCTTTAAAAAAAAAAAATGGGTCTATTAACTAATACACAGAGCGAATTAATCAAAGACCAATATAATTTGATCAAAAAACTAGAAGAACTATTTAAACAGGCAGAAGGAATAGTAACAAGGAGTAAAAAAAATGAAGTACTAGAATTACTAGAAGAAATATGGAAAACATTCTCGGAGAATGATAAAAAATTATATAAGTTAGGTATAGAAGATATACCATATTTCAACGAAGGGGTAGGAAAAGATATGTTAGAAAAATATACTAAAGCAAAAAAATTACTTTCAAATACAGAAGAATCAGAGATAGACAATCCAGAAGATTCAGAAATAACCACACAAGAATTCAAAATAACGAGAGAAGAAGCAGGAAAAGACAAGGAAATGGCTAGAGATAAACTAGAAAATTTGATGAAAAGACTAAAAGGACAAGAAGAAATGATTAAAGAATTTAGAACAGAAGCAATGAAACGAAAGTGTGCTAATTCGAATAATAGAAGGAAATTATGAAAAAATACAACAAATATTGGCAACATTAGACAAAGACCAATTAAGTAATATTAATGAAAGGTATGAGATGATATTGGAACAGGCTAAAGTATTTTTGGATTGCAAAGATGAATTTAATAATACTAAAAATCAAGTTAAGATTGAAAAAGAAGTCATAACACCAATTACACAATTACACGATTTCGACGGAAGAGAGGAAGACTGGCAAACTTTCGTAGAATTATTTAAAGATTACGTACATAATAATCGAAATTTATCATCCTCAATGAAACTTGACTATTTAAGATCTCACATTAAAGGGGATGCGCGTATGACTATTAGTCATCTATTATCTGGAACATCAGCAAACTATGAAGCGGCGTGGGATACGTTAATAAGAAGATATGAAAACAAAAGATTAATTTTTACAAGAAATTTTGACAAATTACTTGACATGAAAACAATTAACTCATCATCAGTTTTGAGTTTAAGAGACGCTCATGATCAAATTAAACAATGCATTCAACTAATTGAATCTAAACAGGCAGAACCTAACTGTGACAAATTATACGCGCACATAATAATAAGAAAATTGGATAAAGAAGGTATTCAATTATATGAACAATACATTAAAAAACCAAGAGAAATAAACACACTAAAAGATGTATTTGAATTTCTGGAACAACAATTCCAAACTCTGGAAGCCCAAAATAGCCTTAAAACATCAAGAATAAACTATATTAATCCACCAACTAACATAAGAATTCAGAACAATACTATCCAATGCCAATGTTGTAATCAATTAGGTCATCGGATGTATAATTGCAAACGATTTATGGACATGTCGATTGGACAACGAACATCATTAATCCGCAATAAACAACTATGCGAGATATGTTTGAGTCATAATAATCGCATTAAATGCAACTCTACACACAAATGCAAAAAGTGTAATAAAGCTCACAATTCTCTTTTACACATGGAATACAATTTAAATCAACGTCAGCAAAACAGCAGAAATAACCCAAAAATTAATAAAGAAGGAAAAACTTATTCAACAATAATAAAAGATAAGAAACAATTAACCTTACTTCCAACTGTATTAATCAGCACAAAATCATCAGATGGAAATATTCATCAATTGAGAGCCTTGGTAGATCAAGGTTCGCAAGTATCAATGGTGTCTGAGAAGGTAGTTCAATTATTGATATTAAAAAAAATGAAACACATGACCAAATTGTCAGGGGTATCTAACACAACGGTTGGTACATCAAACGCTAGAGTCTTTATGGAAACATCATCAAGCAACTTGCAAAGTTCTACAATACTGAATATAAACAGTCCGGTTATAAAAGAAGCAGATGCGGTCGGAATCAATAATATAAAACCCTGGCGTTATTGGCAAATAAATAACAAAGATGAAATTGAGATGCTACATACACAAATTAAAGAAATCAAAAACAACGGGGTCAAATTAAAAAATTTGCACTTCCATCACGCATCCGGTCACGCAGCGCTTGGTTTGACAACTATAATAATTAGAACAATAATTATTTATTTGATTCGAGCAACAATGAGAAGAAGGCGACTGCTGGCAATTGCGATATCAGCTCAGCGTCAGAATGTTCATGAATGAACATAATGTAAATTATATTATTATTATTCAATACTACTATTCCAAAACATTATTATTTTACTATTATGCTACATTATACTTTAATTTAAAAAAAAATATATTAGATAATCATTCATGTAAATTCTTATAATTTTTTTTTTTTATATAGTTACTAAAAAAATATATACATACTTAAATATTAAAATTTTTTTTGTAAAAATAAAATTCTTATAAAGCTAATGTATAGCATATTAAATTAAAATTAAACCTTTATATTATATTTAATAGACTTTTTATATTAAGCCGTTCCGCCTTAATAAAGGCGCGGCAGTATGTTCAATAATGAACATATTTTACTTTAATTAAACTAGTATTCAATTTGATACTCTAGCGAAAGCATTTCTCTTTCATTTCAAAAATTAATCATTAGTAATATTATTTATATAATACATTATTATATTAATTTATTATGTTATTTATTATTTGTTATTTATTTATTAAATAGTATAAAATTATTTGAATATTTTAGTAATCTTAATTATTTTAATAAATTTTATAGTTTTGGTATACTTCTTACTTACTTAGTTGGCCATTACAGACGTGTGTCGTCCTTGGCCGCGTCGAGTAGCCTCCGCCAGTCAGCCCGATTAGTTGCCTTCTGACGCCAGTTGGTAGTACCGAGCGCCCCCAAATCGTTGGTCACCTGGTCCTTCCACCGAAGATGCGGACGTCCTCTACCGCGTTTATAGTTTTGGTATAGGTTCATCTTATATCATATTAACACTCAAGATATTTTTGTTTGCTCATGACTTATAGGTAATATAGATATGAGCTTGCAATATATCCGCATTATTTCATACTAACATAATAAGAATATTATAGATTGTCCATGAATGTATAGTTATACAGATATGGTCAACGTGATATTCCGCATTATACTAACACTAATGTTTTTATAGATAGAGTTTATGAAATATATAGGTATTATTTTCATACTAACATTCAAGATACATTTGAACTGTTCATGAATTATAGGAAATATAGATGTGAATTGTCCAGGGGTATCCGCATTGCAATTTATCTATTATCTATTGCAAGATGTTGCAGGTGAAATAGAACTGCACTTTATTAACACCAAAGAAGACATTGCTACACCATAACTGGACCTATCCAAAACAGAGCATAATTCACCAGGTAAAAAGCCTCTATTCTCCAAAACTTCGATTCCACGGAGTGTTAAGTTTCCAAAATTTCCACCAATTGCTCACAATACAACTGGCCTCGAAGCTCAGCAAGAGGATCTTGTTAATATATAAGTTATGGAACTTGAATATTTTGATTCTGTTCGAGAATCGAATATTAAGCTTAAGCTTAATTAAGTTTAAGAATATTAAGCTTTAGTAGTTAAGTTTAAGAATATTAAGCTTTAGTAGTTAATATAACATTAAGTTAAACTTGTGAATGATTGGAACATCATCTCCAATCGTAATTATATGAAAATAATAAACACTCCACTCCTTCTCTTTTTGGACTGGGGAACAAGAAAACCTAATTTATATGGTAAACTAGTATGTAACAATTATACGAAAGAAAGTGTTTGATCATTTTTTTTCATCTTAGGTGGAAAAACTCCAACAGAATTATTTAAATTGTTTTTCGATAAAGAAGTTGTTGAGTTAATTATTACAGAAAGTAAGAAGTATGCAAGTCAGAATAATGTAACAACTAACATTCTCGACGAACGTTTGCTTAATCGCTTCATTGGATTTCTCTTGTTCAGTGGCTATCATAAGCTTCCAGAAATTGAGCATTATTGGCGGCAACAGAATGATTTTGGTATTCCAATAGTTAAGGAAGCACGTACTCGCAATGAATTTCGTCATGTGAAACGATTTCTGCACATTGCAGACAATAATTCACTTGATAGTAATGATCGATTTGCAAAAGTAACACCTTTAATTGCTTTGGTTAATAAAAAATTCATGCAGTTTGGAGTGTTTCATGAATACTTGTCTATAGATGAGCAAATGGTTCCATACTTTGGGCGACACAGTTCAAAAATGTACATTCGCAACAAACCAATTAAGTTTGGTTTTAAATTATGGGTATTAGCTTCATCTGATGGCTATATGTATAGTACAATTCCATATGCTGGTTCAACTCAACCATACGATAAAGAAATTGGACTTGGAGCGCATGTTGTATTGAAGTTGCTAGAAAATGTTGAACATTCTGAATGGCATTGTGTATATTTTGATAATTTTTTTACATCATTCTATTTGATGTATGTACTATCACAGAAAAATTTTCTAGCATGTGGAACAGTCTGTCGAAATCGTTTGCCGTCAAACCTCTCCCTTAAAGGAAAAAAAGAATTGAAAAAAGGTTATTCAATTACATATCGTGTAAAATAATTTATTCTCTATCCTATTCTCTATTTTTCTCTTTTCCAGGTGAATCCGATTATGCTTTTGATAAGCAAAACGGATTAATTTACGTTATATCTTGGCAAGATAATTCGCTTGTTACAATTGCAACGATTTTCGAATCAATGGAACCCATGAATTCGGCCCGTCGTTACAATAGGACTTTACAAAAGTATGTGAATGTTCCTCAGCCTCACGCGATTGCAAATTATAATTTGCACATGGGTGGTGTCGATATGGCGGATAATGCAATATCGAACTATCGCATATCCATCCGTGGGAAAAAGTGGTGGTGGCCTTTGTTTTCAAATGCAGTGAATTCGTGCTTAGTAAATGCGTGGAAACTTCATTGCTTCATTGCAAAAGCACGTATGCGTATTTTTGTAAGAAAAATAATTTTTTTTATTTGAAGTTTAAAGTTGATCGGGTAAGTTTTTAAACGTACAAAATAGGTTTTGATGATTAATATTTTTTATAGTAAAAAATAAAGTATAATGGAGCGAAAAATATTGACACTAGTTTGAATAAGACAACTGCTTATTGAAGAGGAGGAAACTAAAAAACAAAAAAGAAAACGAATATGGGTGAAACATTGGCTTCAGAAAAGATCAAGACTATGTCACACTTATTTACTAAATAAATTGCAAACAACTTCACCCAATGATTACAGAAACTTTTTAAGAATGGATCATTGTTCATATGAAGAATTATTAGCAAAAGTAACGCCGTATATTCAACGGTAAGATGACGAAGGCTGTTCAATAATGAATATGTTATTTTAAGACAAATGCCAGTTTTCTCTTTAAAATCATAAAAAATTATATTAAAATTAAAATAATGCACAACTGTGCATATTAAACACGCTGGCAGGATGTTCTTAAATTGATAGTTTATTATTCCAAGCCTGTTATAGTTTAAATGCTTAGAATTATATACGAAGGAAAAAAACACGGGTAATAAAAAACCCAAAACTAAAATAGTAATTTTGTAGAATATTAAACACATTTTAAAATACATTTTATGATACACGGCACCGTATCGATAATAAAAATATATTTGTAAAATAATAAAAATCCAACGTGCCGGGATTTAATTGAATCCTTTTTTTGTAAATACATTCCACTCAAACAAGCTATAACAGGTAATAAATATTGTAAATTAGTTAAGTTAGTTTTAAGATTATTTTTGTATAAATACAGCATACTTTTTAAAATAAAATCAGTATCGACTGAATACTCAGATTGTAAACTTCGTCTTCTATTTTTATCCAATCAAAGGCAATTTCACCGCATGAAAGACTATCGACAACTTTACGATTTTGGCAACAGGCCAAAGTTTGAAGGTTTGAAATTTCGTGCGTACATTTCTCCAACTAGCATCAGCAAAATTGTTACTGAGACATGCAATGCTATATAAAGGTTTTAAAGAAATATATTTATGTAAGTAAAAATTCGACAGAGCCAAAGCTAACATACTAAATCTAGTTGTTTTTAATTACAGTTGCCAAAAAATGAAGAGGAATGAAAAATTACTTCTGATGAATTTAGCAGCAAAATATGAATTCTTGATGATTGACGTTGGATATAATGGTTGAGTTTCTGACGGTGGGGTGTTTTTCAACACATTATTTAATGAAGTGTATGAAGATGGTCAGCTACTTATATCGCCATAAACACTTATAACTAGTTCTGATACAGAGCTACCATATGTATTTGATGCAGATGATGCGTTTCCTCTTAGAGAAAATATAATAAAACCATATAGCAGCAGTGGATTGACTGCAGAACAAGATTACTTCAACAAAAGATTATCTCGTGCACGTAGAGTTGTAGAGAATGCATTTGATATAATATCCTCAAAATTTCGAGTACTGCTGACTACAATTCATCCATCTCCGAAAAAGTGTACAAAAATTGTGATGGCAATCTGCTACTTGGATAACTTTTTAAGGAAAAGGTATGCATCTTCGTACTCGTTACCTTTACCTGAAGATAATTTTATTTTAATTCTTCTTAGTAACATGTTTTGGAAATAAAATTTTATTTGGAAATTTTACCTAGGTCGAAAGTACAAATATTTAAAATAAAAGATACAATTCGTTCAATTTTGAAATATCAAACTTTTTTGATTTTCGTCAACGCATTTTTCAAAATTTCAAATTTTACTATTACATAAACAAATTTCGCATTTCACAAAAAAGTTGGAGAAAAATTCTCATGTGTATATACGCGCATAAAGGGAAAACATCGTTTAAATGCATGTATTATTTTATTTTCTAGTATATTTGTTGTTTTATCTGGGGCGTGTTTAAAAAATTGTTGAAAAATTTTGATGTGTAGTGGCAAGCTACACATAATGGGCCCTTAAGACGGTTTGAATTAGTTAAAGATGTTGGAGTTTAAAATCTGGCGTCGAGAAACGAAAACTATTAATAGTTCATTAACATAATAAATAAAAATAGTTGAACATTAAACTTGTGTTTTAATTAATATGAAATATATATAGTTATCATTTACATGGCGATCCTGCAAAACTGCTAGGACCAGTTTTTTTTCTTTAAAAAAAAAAAAAAAATAAACATATATAGTTAATTAATAACATTAAGACAAAAATTGAAATATCATAGAAAGTAGTTCAAGCAACTAATATAGACTAAAGAAAACAATACAAGACCAATCAACGGACCAATCCAGTTTTGTGGTCGATACTTTGGGATTAGCTTAACCAGCATAAATCTACAGACGCAACAATTTACCAGAGGACAGACATAACCAATAACAACAACGTACAACACCCACTAACAACAACTATGGTTGAGCTACAGTCGGTGCTTACTCACCTCATAATAGGCAAACCTCATATATTTATATGACACCAGTATAAAATTTTCTCAAAAATCAAATTTATAATAATTTGAAAGAACTTGTGCATTGCATGCGCACAAAGTCAAACATATAAGTTAGCACAACATTAACCAACGTAATAATATGTAATCAGCATTATTTAATTGAACAAATTTAATTAGCAATATTAAAATCAATAAATGTAATTATCAATATTAAAAATAATATGTAATCAGCATTATTTAAACGAACAAATTTAATCAGCAATATTAAAATCAATAAATATAATTAGCAATATTAAAATATGTAATCAGTATTATTTAAATGAATGAAATTAATCAGCAATATTAAAACCAATAAATGTAATTAGCAATATTAAAATTAATATGTAATCAGCAATATTTTATTGCGATCGATAATTTTGCTTATTATTTATTATTTCATTAATTACTAATTAATTGTCAATTAGGCGTATTTTAAGTTAAAATTTAAGTTACCTTTTAAGTGAAAATTAAATAAAGATTCAGTTTGAAAACAGCAATTAATTTGTTATTTTTTTTTGAATTATAACCGCAAGAGTTCATAACTGGCGCCCAACGTGGTTAGTTTTTATAAAAGAAAAAACTAAGTACTCACTGTCGCGTTTATTTAAAGTGTGCGATTTAAATCGAATATTAACTTTTTACAAAAAGGAAAAAAATTTAAAAGTGTACTACGTAAAATTTCGCATATTAACTTTTTACAAAAAAGGAAAGAAATTTAAAAGTGTACTACGTAAAATTTCGAATATTAACGAAGGAAGTGAAAGTGTAATACCTTTAACTTCACGTATTGAAGTTTTGGCAAAAACATCAAATAAAATAAGTGCAGTGACGACAACCGTTCCATGAGTAGGGGCCTAACAACTCTAAAAGGGATTTTAACGGACCGTCCACAACAATGCTGATGCTGATCTTCGTCCTGTAAGTCAAACTCTTAAGTTATATATACGTATAAAAATACAATTTCTATAATATATCACACACCCCTTCCTACGCACATTCAACAGTTCTTTCGTATGTTTCGAACACTTAAGATCATTGTATTATACGCAGCTTTTGTATGCCTTAATTGTTCTACAATCGAAAACTCATGGTACTTTTAGCTGGCTACTCGAGTTGGCTACCATGAAATCAAAGGGAGTCATTTTGTTGTTCTGTTATTTGTCTGTGATTTTAATTTGTGTTTAATTAAATTATAAAAAAAATACTAAATATAAGTGAAAATAAGATGAAAAAGAAAGAAGCATGTAGGGGCATGAATCAACACTAAGATTCTATTGGAAATTAGATGTAAGAAATTATGTTAGATATAAGAACTGAAACGTAATAAAAATCAGTCTTGACTCGACGAGCAAAACAAAAGGTTGTTTTATTTGTTAATAAATAAAAATAATATTACTACATAGAAATAATTATCAAGATATTAATACATGACGATCCTGCTAAATTGGATGGACCGAATTTAAAACGCAAATATTGCAAGAAAACGTGAACAATATATGGAATGGTAAGACCAAGTGACTATATAAGTGAAATAATAATAAAATGCAACTAGTGCAATTCTTCATTTAACTAAGTTCATAAGATATTACCTACCAGCGCGAACTATAAAATTTAAAGACTAGAAAGTGAAAAAATCGATGAACACAAAAAAAAAAATTAACTTTAAAAATGAGCAATTTTGACTCTTTTGTGTGTGGACAAAGTTACAAGTCAAAAAGATTATTATTAAAACATCAAAATCAATATAATGCCCTTATAGATTATGTAAACCAACTCTTTAAATCAGTGCGCGTTTAAAAAAAAAAAAAAAACTCATAGACATTAATAGACACGTATGTGCATAAATGACAACAATAACAGTTTCTTGGATTCAATTTCTTGGCCTATATCTTCATCAGTCACAACAAAATATTCATCTATCAAGTTACAACAACAAAATGGGTTGGTTCAGCAAGGATGAGAACTTAGAACAAAAAAATGACATCGTCAACAATGTACAACAATCAACGATGAATTCACATTATTATATTATTAATAATATACATTGCATATAAAGTAAATATATATATAAAGAAATATGTACACAAGAGCTTACGCTCGAGACGTGTACCAATTGATGAAGTTTAAATATGATATAAATGTTAAGATATCATAATATTTGTACAAATTTTAATAAAAACACAAAATATGTTATTTCAAAATCATATAAACATTTTTTTATATCTTTATAGAAATTTAATTCTAATTATAGATATTATATAAAATACACTTAACATTTTTTTTGTATATGGTTTGGTTTGTCGTTTTCACTATTCTCTTGAGAAATTTTCATTCTATCGTTGTAACTATATTGTTGTCACATGGACAGAATTATAAAAAATTTGGGAGAAGTACAGGCAATTTTAAAAAACGCTAAGAAAACAGGTAGTAGAGGGTACGCCAGACAGACTATTCAGAACAAATTAGTTAGATTAGAAAATCTAAAAAGTGAGGTAAATTCACTATATATAACCTCAAAGTTAGAAGAAACTGCAATACTTAAAGAAAACTTTCTATATAGTTATAATAAAACAAAACTCTACCTAATAAAAATGTCCAGCTCAGAAGACAATACTAGCGGCACAGGCACGGCTAGCAATTATAACTCTTCTACAATTACCGACCAGGCTGGAAATTGAATCATATCTACTCTCGTAGAATCTTCCTATTCAATGTCATAATTGTCAATAGTTTGGACATGTCTCCACCAACTGTAGGATGAAATCTAGATGTGTAAAATGCGATGGAAATCACCACTACAGCAATGCACAAAAAGTTATTGACCCGGTTTGCACAAATTGCAAAGGAGAAGTTATTTCTCAATATCTAAAAGGCTCCGAAATACTTTTCGACGTTAGTTTATCTCAAAAAAATCTACTGTTGATAAAAAAAAACTCTAAGAATAATATTTAAAATTACTAGAAACACTATTTATTACACTAAAATGCCAAATAAGTTCGCAAAAGACTATCCAATCTGAATAGTCATTAAAGGAAAGACTAATTGACAGATTCCACAAGTATTTTACACTGTCAAATGAAGCAGCAGAGGCGATTGTAGCGTCTATTCTCCATCATTCGTGCAAGTTTTTCTGGCTTGACTCTTTGAAAGATTTGACTTCGCGATCCTGAGATCAGATTCTTAAAATGGTTGTGGAGTACATCGTAGAAGCAAATACTAGCGAGCAAGAAAACAGCAAGAATATCGAATTCCAAAACATCGCCTGCAATTCGTTTTTCAATTTCGCCAACCAGAGCACCAATTCCATACACAATTAAAAACATAATTAAATACTGTTTTTTAGAATCTTTCCGTGATCCATTCACTTCACGATGTGAAAGCGAATTGCACCGCTTTTTTGAAGATGCAGAATTTAACAACATTACCAGCATAAAGCAACTCCGTTTAATCACAAACGCGTTTAGAAAAGCAAATACGCCACCGATGTCTTCAGCACCTGTGGAGCGATTATTTTCTTTTGCTGGCATCGTTAATACACCCAGGCGACATGCGATTTCAGATAAGCATTTTCAAATGCTAACGATCATGAAAGCAAACATAAATTTATACTAATTTAAAAAATAATGTAAATGAAAATGTAATTATTTTTATATTAAGTTAAATTTTTTCAAAGATCATGTTTAAAAAGTTAATATTAATTATAAGAAATTATTAATTTTTTTCTAACATGAATATAATAAGAATCTGAGTGTCACTTTTGACAAACGGCTGAATTGGTATAAACATATGAAATGCAAACGTTATAGCTGCTCTAAAATTCTACATTTTCTAAAGCCGCTGTTACTATATATTCAAATAATTAGGCCAGCACTACTGTACGGATGTGTTACATACAGCAAAGCCTCAAATACTCCCATAAAGCAATTACAGATAGCATAAAACCTGACTATAAAAAGACTATTTAAGATTCCATGGTATATTAGAACAACAGATATACACAGAGATCTAATGATCAGCTCAGTGGAAAAATATATCAGGGACAAAGCCATAAAATTATTCAGAAAAGTTGATACGCTGCCCAACCCCGCCCTAACAAACCTCAAGTCCACCTCAGGACCTACAGGAACATATGTTGACCATAGTTAAAACCTAGTGTGGGGGACGTTTAAGCCCCCCAGCCACAAAATAGTAAAAGTGCGCAATAGCATTAACTCAAGAACTACAAGAACAACAAGTATAGTATAATAAAAATAATATAATGAAAAATGTTCGAATTCAGATATATATATTTTGTTTTCTTAGTGATAAAACTACATTATATTATTTTTAGAGTATAACAAATAAATGAATTTAAATTGATCAATTAAGAAATTAAACATTATAATCGTATTTCTATTTTTGTCAAAAACAACTATGAACGAACGATCGCATCCAGTCTGGGCAGCCATGATTTATATTAGAATATCATCAAGACGTTGAAGAACCACAAACGTTCTTCAAAGGATCACCCATAACAAAAAACCGACCAATACATTTAAGAGATTTCGAATAATATGACTATTGTTGTATTTGTCTGCCCGCAAGGAGTACTGGGATCATTTGCAATAAAATCCTTTGTCCGCTAAAAACATATGCATAAGTACGCATGTTGTCAATACTGCGAACATAAGAAATACGATAACAACAGTTAAAAACATAATTAATTTCTTTCGAAAATTTAATACACGAAGACATCATGCTCCAAACATTTGTGATACTCAATGGTCCCTAAAAAAAACGGGAGCAATTGAGTTTTCAAAATGCATTTCGTGGAAATTATTAAATCGTTAGAAAAATTAGAGGTTGAAGGCAAGTACTAGAAAATACTAGAAAATCAACTTTTCAACTGCAGACAACAGCTACTAACTCAACATTTATCATTGCCATACTAATAATAGCCAAATATTCAGCTGGAGTCAACAGTAAATGGTTTAAAATCATCTTCAATAAGCGTTATACAATACTCTCAACATATACAAAATACAATTGAAGTCGTGGAGCAAAATCGAAGTAGCATTGATGCGATACTAGGTGCAATTTTAACCGAAACGAACGAAATTGCAGAACAATTAAATCTTGAACTAAAGCTTTCTAGAATATATACAGCCGCCAAACATTTAAAGCCAAAACACCCGTAACCACGATAGATCAGTATTATAAGATTTCCTTTATTATACCTTATATCATATTTAGACTCACAGCACACATAGCTCAGTATTGGATTTAGTAAAGAAAATTCCACTGCAGTTTTCTTATCCTATCTTCATTCAAACCACATGTTGCAATTGTCTGATGAAAGATTGTGAGAAAAAATTAAAATAATGCAAGCATTTTACAATATTGAAGGACTTGAGGCAGTGTCAAATATGGTACATCAAATGGAAAATAGGTAAAATTTGCTAAAAAGTTGAAATACATTTGTATAGAAGAATTAATTAGTGAAATGGGTTTCTTAGCACACTTAAAAATATATAATGACATATCGGCATACCAGAGCACCCCTCTCATTACGCCTTTGGGTACGCTCAAAGGTAAAAGAAATTAATTTTTATACTTATGTAAGTAGATGTAAAAGATATAAATAAAAGAGTTTTTTTTTTGATGTTCATAAAGATAAAAATCATAGGATAGTATGATTGGCTAAAGAAATCATTGTTGGTTAAAAGGGGGGTGTTACAAGCGTTATAATCACCATTTTTATCCGTCGTTGAGATAGTGCCGCCTTTGACCCTGTTAAGAACTTATCCCTTGTCCGTTGATATTTTTTGATCCTTCTTCTTTTTTTTCTCTGGTTTGTTATTTCATTCGATAAACTACGTGACCAGACATAAATACGCAAAACATGGAGTCGCGTAGGCATCTGGCTAGGCATCTGGCTCAGGCCTTACCGGATGTATTAGCTGTCTTTCCAGGTTTTGAGAATGAGGAGGTATATTATGCTGGTAGGAGGAGAAGGGTTGACACTCAGGTAGAGAAAGAAATCATTCAAATGATGGAGCGTGCCGGTTTGCCCGAGGTAAAACTTGCATGATCAATGCGAGGCAGGACATACCCTTGTACTCAACCGCAGCGGCAGTGATCTGTCCTATAGGGAACCAGCACAAGGTCTTAATTTTTTTTTTCTTACATTTTTTTTTATTATTTTTTTTAGTTTTAAGTTCATGAATTTTTTTATTTGTGTGAATTAGAAAGAGTAGAATGAAGTAAAGATATATTAGTTATATAAGTATAGGGAATTTTTATTTGATATTTCATTTGAATTTTTTGAGTCAATGGATAAAGGTATAGTTTCTTTATATTAAATAGGTATAGTTAGTGAAAGCATGACACGAATATTTTTTTTGTTGTCGTCTGCAGCGATACCTCAGTTTCCAAGAACCCCACCCAACATCGGCGAGCATACCGGGCTAGCCACCGTGCCATGAGCGGCTTCTGAGGGCGCTGAACTACTAACAGGCAGACACAACAAATCATTAAGGACTTAAAGTAATTAATTTAATTATTAACAATTTAATTAAAAAGATAAAATTGACTGTAGATTCTAACTTTAGAAACGAAACCATTAAAAATTACATTGTAAAAAAATTCGAATTAAGAAGATTGATTCTATACAGATGCAATATAGGATTCTATATTAATACAATATGAAATCTCATATTGATCTGCAACGAACACAACTGTGTTTACTAGATTCTATTAATTTTCGAAACAATCACTTCTAGCACACAATAAACTAGGGTTTTTATTCGGGAGAGAATAAAACTTAAATACTTACGGCCTTATTCATAAAAATTTATAGTAGGTTTGTAATACATTTTATCGAAAATGTTATTCAAAAACATTATTTAACAGTGTTATAAAGCATTTATAAAACTCTATTCATAAACGTATTTTAAAGTTAAAATGCTGTTAAAATATGTCAAAATTTATAATAGGTTTATACCTTCTATAACAGCATTTTAAGCAAAATTTTTGATTGTGTAGTAATTTTTATTGGGTGAATTACAAATAAATATGGATGCCATAAGCATAATTAAAGAAATATTGGTGAGTATTTAATTTAATTTTTTTTATATAATTAAAAACGAAATTATTGTGCAGCTTTTGGAATAGCCAAAAAAAATTGCCGCCATTTAAAAACATATTAACAACGTGGAGATCCGTTTATGCTGCGTGATGATGAATTTCAACTGAGGTACCGATTTTCAAAAAAGGGCGTAGAAAAAATAATTGACTTGGTGAAACAGGACTTAACGTTTGATAGTAAAGGCGCTGGAACTTCCGCAAGATTACAAGTTCAGTAGCTTTGCGATGTTGGAGTCGTAGAGAAGTAACTAATCTTTTTCAAATACTATTACACACTAAAAGCTTTTAATATAAAAGGTACAAGACGATGCAGGTGATTTACACGGCCTTAGCCAGGCTACAGTCAGTCGCATTTGCATTAGAGTAGCGATGGCTCTTGCAAAACATGCCGCAACTGTGATTAAAATGCCAGAATCATTAATAGAAGAGGTAGCAAATATGAAAAGCTTCAAACGCATAAAAATTTTTCCAAATGTGATTGCTGCAATTGATTGCACACACATAAAAATTAAAAAAGTGAGTGGAGCTATTTCCCAATATTATATAAATCGGAAAGGGTTTTATTCATTAAACGTACAAGTGCGTATTATTTAAAATATTTTTTAAAATATTTACTTACATTAAAAAAAAAATTATATTTTGTAGGTGGTATGTGATGCAAATTTAAAAATTTGCAATGTAGTCGCAAGATGGAGAGGTAGTACGCACGACTGCCGGATTTTCGATGAATCAATTCTTAAAGAACAATTAGAGGCAGGAAAATTCAAAGGGCGCTTGGTTGGCGATTCAGGATACAAACTTCAACCATACCTATTCACTCCAATACTGAAACCACAAAACGCAAAAGAAGAACGATACAATGCTGCACACTAGTGGTGCCAAACTTCGTTACTTTTGCGTATTTGTAACTACCCGTTACTTTACGAGTATGTATTCGTTACTCAGTATTCGTTACTCAGTATTCCTTACTGCGTTTTCGTTACTGCGCTTTCGTTACTGAAGTTTAAATGCTTTTTTCGGCAATAAAAGAAATTTTTGAAAGCATATATATTTATTATAATAAATTATAGATTTAATAAATTAAAATTATTATTTTATTGAATTGTTTGATCCGCATATCTTGCATTTAGCTTTTTACGTCCTACTGGTTCAAATGAATCCAAATTTCACTTTTTTATATTAATATTTTTAAACATTTTTAATGAATTTGATAGCGAAGAAAAATTTTGTTCAAAATAAAGTAGTTATTATTATATCGCAAAAACAATTGCTTAAAAGTGATCGTTACTAAGTATTCGAAAGAGTAGTTATAATAAATATTACTTATTGGTAAAATGAGTAAAAGTAACGAATACAATAAAAAGTTTGTATTCGTTACTGAGGTATTTCTTGAGTAACGAATACAAAGTAACGGATAGTTACATTTTTGGCACTACTACTGCACACATTGCCACCAGAACTACAATTGAAAGATGCTTTGGTGTGTGGAAGCAAAGATTTCGTTGTCTTCTAGATGGGTTGAATATATCATTGGAGAATGCGAAAACAGTTATAGTCGCACTTGCAGTTACTTACAATGAAAATAACTCCAAAATACCTTATAATGACAATTTTTCTGCGGCTATCAACTTTAGTTCCTTATCTGACTGTGAAGAAATATGTGATGATAATTCAACAAATCGAAAGAAACCTAATGTTATATTAAAAATATTTATTGAAAAAAACTTTTAATGAAATTGCAAATTAAATAACGATTTATTAATCATAAACAAATCTTTTAATTTTTATTTTTCTGCTGCATTAATTCATATTCCTCACAGTGTTGTAAAATGTTTTGTGTTGAACAGTAATGTTATTAACATTTGTGTAGTATATTCGATCATGGCAACCCTGTATAAAGAAATAGATAAAAAAGGAAAAAATACAAAATGTGTGTTTCCTCGTTGTGCTCAAAGGAGTAAGCGTGCCGTGCCGTAATTATTATTATTATTAATATTAAATTGTAAATCTATATAACTTTAATCAATAAAGTATATTGTATTATATATAAAGAATATAATAAAATTTGGCGACGAGGATAAAACATTAAAGGATGGCGAAGAATTTTGGTGAACTAAGTCAATATAACGTGGCGTCGGGGAAATGGAAAACATACATGGAACAAATGGAATTTTTCTTTGTTGCAAATGACATCACAGACGCAAAAAAGCGATCTTTTTAGCCTCATGTGGGACGGAAACCTACACGATATTAAAATCGGTTGCCACACCGATTAACATTTTAGAGGAAAAATTTACATTTGAGGCGGCAACTAAATTATTGGCTAGTTATTTTAGTAACAGTAAACAGTAAATAATAATAGTAAATAACAGTAAATAATATATGCCTAGTAACATATATTTATTATATGTTACTTTATGTATATATTGTTTTTAATTGTAATTTTATAAACCTTAAGTTAAGCTTTTTATTAAAAAATTAAGCACTGAAGATGTTCTAAAATAAAGAACGAAATATCTGCTTCTAAAATTTTTAAATAAAAGCGTTTTATTGTGGTTTGTCTGATAGCTGAAAAAATTTTTCAACTTAAATAATACGAAACCAGATGATAAACAAACTTAATGGGGAATATAATAATACAAAGGTTTAAATTTTATCGGAGAAACCAAAAAGAGGACGAATCAATTACCGAATATTTGGGAGCGCTAAGGAAATTGAGCCAAGACTGCAATTTCAATGATTTGGAGGAAATCTTACGAGACAGACTAGTCTGTGGCATGCGCGATGAAAATTTACAAAAGCGGCTTCTGGCGAATGACCAGTTAACACTAAAAATAGCGCAGGAGGAAGCTATAGCATCAGAAACAGCACAAAAAAATGCGACGGAACTTAAAACGTCAGTCAGCCTGCCAGGGTTGAATAAAATTTCAAGCAACAAGGTAAAACCAAATCGTGCTCCAGTGGGCCATATTCAGAATTGTTATCGTTGTCGAGGAAATCATCATTCAGATCAGTGCAAATTTAAAGACGCGGAATGTTATTATTGCAAAAAGCGTGGACATATTGAGAGAGCTTGCATAAAAAAAGCAAAAACCAAAAAGCCAGCAACAAATAATGGGAGAAGACCAAACAGAGTAAATCTTTTAGATACAAACCAGGAAACTCAAACGACGGAGTATTTATGGTCAATGTTCGCTAAAGGTAGTCCATCGGTCAAGAGAGTGATTACGATAAGTAAGTCACCGGTACAAATGGAAAGAGACTCGGGGGCAAGTTACTCAATAGTAAGTGAAAAGTTATTTAGAGAAAAAATGTCGTATATTCCGCTAAAACCAAGTCAAATACAATTAAGGTCTTGGGGAACAGAGAAAAATCTTAAACTGAGTGGAGAAGCAGAAGTACCAGTCTCGGTTGGGAACGTCACAAAGAAACTAAAGTTGTTAATAGCAGCGGGTGATGGTCCGGCTCTAATTGGTCGAAATTGGTTTAACGATTTGGGAATTACTATAACTAGCAATTTATGCAATATAGAATCAACTATTCTAGTAGAAGTGATGAACTTCAGTTCAGTTTTTGATGGAAATCTTGGAGATTACAAGGGAAATCCTGTGAAGTTACAAATGTCAGTTTCAAGTAAACCGAAATTTCTTCGATATCGACAAGTGCCTTTTGCACTAAAACTCAAGGTGGAAGCAGCATTAAAGAAGTTAGAAGATGAAGGCGCACTGCGTTCAATATCCTTTAGTGAGTGGGCAACGCCGGTTGTACCTATTATTACACCAGATGGTAGCAATTTGTATTATAGTTATCAAAGGTTTATAATACGTTTATGAATAGTGTGCATTATAAGGCCATTATAAAGTAAAAATACATTTTAACTTAAATGTATTTAAAAAGCTTTTTAAGAAATTTTTATGAATAAGGTCGTTAATATATATAGAACTAGTTAGAGAAGATGATCATAGTCATCATTATGTAGCACTTAAATGCATTGCTAACTGCTATCAAAAGTTATGCAAAGATGAGAGCATGGCGTTCAATATCAAACACTTGAAACCACTCACCTATACGCACATGTCTATATATCATGCATTACACACATATATAATCCATTATCAATAATACTATATAATAACACGATGTTTAGTTTAAAATTACGCAGCATAGGTGGTTTTTTGACAAATTATCTACAATATTTTACAATATATAAAAGTTTTTAATAATGAGCATATCAGAATATATTAGGTTCATAAAAAAAAATCAAACAATATATACCGGTAGGTAAATTAAAAGTATTTCACTATGGAATGTCTTATGTATAAATTCTAAAAGGATATTCGGTTGGAGTTTATCACTTAAAATCTATATTACCTTACATATTAGAATTAAAATTGTTGATAACATTAGTTTAAAATTATTTTGATGTAATCTCCCGCAGAAATTGTTTGATTTATATAGCATGAAACTTTGCTGTATTGCCGTTTGCCTCAGCACAATACAGATTTTTGATTATTGAATCGGTGCTAATGTTATTTTTTGTTGTGGTTCCACTAGACGCATTTGCATTCGAAATAAAGTCTGAATGATGTTAACTGCACACTGCAACTGAAATTTGTAATTTTTTGTTAACATTGTAACATTGCTTTATTTTATTCTTTAAATACCTTTTAAATGTGTTGAGTAAACAATGAGCAAAACCACAAGTCACATCGTGATTTTCACATCATCAAAGTTGTTTGGACAGAAACAACTTCTTTATTAAGTAACGTTGTTTCCAAACTTAAGTTTCCAACGTGCGAACATTTTGATTTTGTATCATTGTGGTGTTGGAGACAGTATCAGCAGTGACAATGGTTTCCAAATAGTTCAATATTTCAACGGTATATTAACAGTATATATAAGTAACGCTGTTTCCAAACTTAAGTTTCCAACGTGCGAACATTTTGATTTTGTATTCATTGTGGTGTTGGAGACAGTATCAGCAGTGACAATGGTTTCCAAATAGTTTGATATTTCAGCGGTATAGCAACAGTATATATAAATAACGCTGTTTCCAAACTTAACTTTACAACGTGCGAACAGTTTGATTTTGTATTCATTGTGGTGTTGGAGACAGTATCAGCATTGACAATGATTTCCAAGTATTTCAATGGATTGATATTTCAACGGTATAGTAACAATATATATAAGTAACGCTGTTTCCAAGCTTAACTTGACAACGTGCGAACAGTTTGATTTTGTATTCATTGTGGTGTTGGAGACAGTATTAGTAGTGATAATGGTTTCCAAATAGTTCAATATTTCAGCGGTATAGCAACAGTATATATAAATAACGCTGTTTCCAAACTTAACTTCACAACGTGCGAACAGTTTGATTTTGTATTCATTGTGGTGTTGGAGACAGTATCAGCATTGACAATGATTTCCAAGTATTTCAATGGATTGATATTTCAACGGTATAGCAACAGTATATATAAATAACGCTGTTTCCAAACTTAACTTTACAACGTGCGAACATTTTGATTTTGTATTCATTGTGGTGTTGGAGACAGTATCAGCAGTGACAATGGTTTCCAAATAGTTTGATATTTCAACGGTATAGCAACAGTATATATAAATAACGCTGTTTCCAAACTTAACTTTACAACGTGCGAACATTTTGATTTTGTATTCATTGTGGTGTTGGAGACAGTATTAGTATTGATAATGGTTTCCAAGTATTTCAATGGATTGATATTTCAACGGTATAGCAACAGTATATATAAATAACGCTGTTTCCAAACTTAACTTTACAACGTGCGAACATTTTGATTTTGTATTCATTGTGGTGTTGGAGACAGTATCAGCAGTGACAATGGTTTCCAAATAGTTTGATATTTCAACGGTATAGCAACAGTATATATAAATAACGCTGTTTCCAAACTTAACTTTACAACGTGCGAACATTTTGATTTTGTATTCATTGTGGTGTTGGAGACAGTATTAGTAGTGATAATGGTTTCCAAATAGTTCAATATTTCAGCGGTATAGCAACAGTATATATATGTAACGTTGTTTCCAAACTTAACTTTACAACGTGCGAACATTTTGATTTTGTATTCATTGTGGTGTTGGAGACAGTATCACCAGTGACAATGATTTCCAAATAGTTTGATATATCAACGGTATAGTAAGAATATATGTGAAGGTAGTTAGATATTCGTAAAAGTTAACAGTAAGAACAATTTCTACATTACTACCATAATGTGCTATAGTGATATACCGATGTTAACATATCTATAAGCACTAATTGCGGTATTTGAAATTGTCTATGAATTCCACCATTTTAATATTAGTCACACTTTTTAGTTAGATGCTAGTTTTTGAAATTTGTTTGCCAAAATTTTATGATCTAACTGCTACACCAGATACAGCTTCAGCGATACATTAACCCAACTTAAATTCAAATCATTTTTAAATAAATTATGTTAACAGTTGTTCATATTTTAATTTGCTTTTTCGTCGTATTTTATGTTTTACTAACATTGTAGTTAGTACAGTTATTCTTGGAATTATACGCATTCTCCACTTCGTTTGTGTTTGTCATATAACTCTTTGTATATATGTAAGTACGAAAATATTTGTGGAATTTACGTAATTTATATGTTTTAGATATGAAAATGAACAAAATATTTTGCTACTAACAGTTTTCATTCTACAAATTAAATAAAAAGTCAGTCTTAAAATTTGAAGGTTTTTAACGTATAAATACCGACGCCATGCTGCCGCGCTCCTTTGACTGCAATTAGACAACGCAATTTTTTTGAATGCAGTCATATAGCGCCAAAATTTTTGTTCACGTATCTAAAATGTAATTAATTAAATCAAATCAATACTGTTTAATTTAAAAAACATTTAAATTACCTCTTCAGTCGACATTTTGGAGGAAACCGTAAAAACATTCCACTCAGCCGCGCACAACATAGAATTTACAAGTCTTTTCCATTTACAAATTTAAACTCATTTAAATTACACTCCACATTCTTTTATTAAACATTTTTTTAATATAAAGATGTTTGTTCTTACATATTTAATAAATTTAAACGAACAATGCTACAAGTTGCTTCTCACCGCGGCTTCTCCATTATTAAAACAAATGTCAAAGCTAATGAAATAAACGTCAAACAAATAAAGTGACGCAGGGTATTATATTAAAAAAAAAATACAAATACAATGTGCCCTTACCCTCAACAAACGTGCTGTACAGCAGGATTTTGCTTGCGAATATGCGAAGGAATATATAAAATTTACAATATATATATTTTTAAATATATAATTATATTATATAATATATTTATATATAATAAATTATTATAAACATAAATTAATATTAAACTTTTTCGGTAGCTCGCAAGTATGGCAAAAAATTCATGCTGGCCTATATTGATTATTGCAATCTATCAAGTGTTATGTTTCGGCAAACAGCAAATCTCGCAAATGTACACATAATGGAAGTAAATACGATTTTGCATAACAATAGTGCCTATTATAGATTGTCGATCGCTGATAGACAATAGAAAAGTTTCTACTGCTGATAAATAAAATCAAATTTTGGTGTTATGAATGGCAAACCGATAGAAGTTTTTCTATCAGCGGTAGATAAATTTCTCTACTGCATTTGAGCACTAGAAATTTGTGGATCGTATATAATAAATGCTGTTAAAATGCTTTATACAGTTAATTTAACATTCAAATTTAATATAATTTTAATATTACTAATTTAATAGTTAGTAATGATTTATTTAGACTTAATATAATACATATATAATATTTATGTATCATATCATATAATATATATTATTTAATATGTCTGATTTCAAATATAATGTTTTATATGCATATTAAGAATAACGATTGTTGCATTTCTGTTTTGTTTTGTTATTTATTTATGTGTATATTTATGTGTGATGTATTTTTCAACGAATAATGTATTTATATAAAATTAAGAAATAATAAAATTCTACAAGTTACAAAATTAATAAATTGTGTTGTAGGGCAAAATTGATGAGCAATAAAAAGGAGATAACAAAACTTGTTGCAAATATGGAGAAATATCCAGACATTGCGAAAGGCATTCGTAACAAGTCACATTCCAGACCACCGCGGGAGAAAATTGCAAAAGAGCTTAATAGTCTAGACGCCTAGAAAATATTGAAAACAGGTTTGTGAAGGGAGACAAGAATATTGTGATCAAACACTTACTGCAAAACAAGAAAAATTAATATTGGCTATGGAAAATACTGATAAAAGATATAAATATCGGTCCCTTAAGCTTCAACTGCTTAAAAAAATATGAATATTACTAATTTAATTTAATGTACACATAATGTGAATATAACTACAAATTATTAAAATATTAAAATTAATATATATATAAACATTTTTATTTTTAGAATATTAAAGTTTAAGTTTAATATATTACTTTAGTTTGTTAATGTAATGTAATAATAAATAATAATTTCGTATTAATAATATATATTTAGTTTGAATTCAATTTTAATGTTTCTTAGCGAACACAATTCAAACAAAATTGGTTCGATTAAAGCTGCACGCTCTAAAACCCTTACATCATTCACAATAGTGCACATGTTTGTCTATGAAATTTCTTAATACCAAATTTGCGTACTAATCGACTCAGTACAGAAAAGTCTATTGTTTCCTGGTAGAAGTTTAATAATAGCCACTAATATATAATTAATAAAAAATTGATAAATAAAATTTATACAGAATTAAAAATGTTGAATATTTGAAAATAAAACACTGAAATTTAATTTTTTTCCCAATTTTCAAATATATGAAATTTTTGAATTATGTTTGATTTTTTGTTAACATATGATTTTTGTAATATGATTGCAATATTCGTTATTCATCATTTTATCATATTTTTTACAGTATTTGTTCAAAAAGTTTTTTGCACGGAGACATTGCGACAAAATTTTTTCACCATTCCTTGTAATAATATTTTTTAGCTGCATGAGAACTATCGATAACTATGATTTGACAGCTAAGAACATCAAACTGTGTTGAGATTTATGTTCAGTTAAGTTTCTTAACAATTTTAATTCCAGAAGTGGTCCTGTTAACTGGCACCTTGATTTTGTGATTTACTGCCTCACGATTTATTTTTGTGGGGCTCTGTCATTAGTTTATGCCGACAAACCAGCAACTCTTGAAGACTTGAAAGTCAATGTTCATGCCATCGTTGACGACATACGGCGACATTTATTGCAAATAATTCTCAAGAATTGGACTGATCAAATGGACCATGTAATGGAATTCATATCTAAAAAATGAATACCATAAAATTACCTACTACATTATAATAAAAAAATATTTCATTCCATGCAGCTAAAAAAACACCCGATACATAAACAACAGATTTTTATTTTTTAGTTTGCTCTAATTTCTGCGTATTTTGTTTTCAAAATTTGCAGGCGTTCATTCAACGGTTTTATATATTTAGGCAGTATATCATATAAAATGATTATTAATTAAAACACTAACAAAACACCGAATTCTTCAGGAGGTTGCTCAACATTATTAGGTAATCGTCTATTAGTAATCGATCGGATGATCAAAACAAGGATTTTGAGGTCGCTGTGCACCTCGGCAATTGTGACAGGTGGTAACGCTGTCTTTTGCTTTTCTGCTGGAACTCCAAGCAAAGCGAATATGCTGACAACTTTCACCAAAAAAGGTGAAAACATTCTGCTGATCTAAGAATCTAAGATTGTTAACAGTCGGTTTTGCAAACAGAACACCAACGGATACTGCACAGTAACCGTAGAAGTTCAAGGTAAACCCAGATTTATTTTTTTCATTTTTATTTAGACGGCTCCAAAATATATGAATGAGCTGGCGGTGGCATGTTCTCTGCAAAACTGGGTCTTAGTTTTTCGCTTCGATTACCAAACCACTGCAGTGCCTTTCAGGTAGAACTGATAGCAATCTATTGTACAGTAAAATTAGTTCTTGGTGATCAAATCCCTGACGAAACTGTTTCAATCTTCTCGGACAGCCAAGCTGCCATTAAAACTCTGGAAGGCACTTCAGCCACATCAATCATAACTCAAAACTGCCATGCTTCCTAACTCAATGCCTTAACTCGGCATTTCAAGGTTCCATTCATATTGGTGTTTATAAGAACATTTCGGGGAATTGCAGGGCAAGAAGATTGCAAAGGAGGAATGCACCCTTCTCCTTTACATTCGATTCTCAGATATTCGCGTTCCCCTTGCAATAGGTAAACTGACAATTAAAACAAATATATCTAACCAAAGTTAAGCAATACTTAGCTGACGAATCCTACTGTCAGATATTTGTGTCGATTTGGTTTAATTTGGACCAAAAACGTACAATTTACCTACTTCAACTTAGGCAGAACCTGCTCAGCCTCACGGCATCTGTGCTTACGGGTCACTGCATAATAGGGAGGTATGCTGTGAGACTAGAGCTAAGCTATAATGACTTTTGTCGCGGCTGTGGCTGAGAATGAGAAGGAAACTGTGCTCCATCTCATGTATCAGTAGTCTTCTTTAGGTAGTAAGAGAACAAACATATTCGAGGCCCCTTTTCTTACCGACCTGACCGAGCTATCATTCTTTAATATTAGAGTCTTAGCAAAATTCAGAGTTTTTAAGGTTGGTTTACCTTTGGGAGAGTCGTTGCCTTTTTTGACGTTGGTCGTATACTGAAACTTAAGTCTATATACTAACCAACGCTATTCCTGTGGTATCACAATGAGCCATTATTTGAGCTCAAATGGGTTTTCTTGGACACAAGGCCTCTAGTCCAACCTAACATAACTTAATATCAGAAAGTTTGTAGAAAGTTTTCTCTTTAGCCACAAAATAGGCGTTGATTTCGGTAATGACTGCTTCATTCAATAAACACCTTTCTCCTTGAAGTATTTTTTAATGTTTGCGACTAGATAGTAGTCGCTGGGGGTCGAAAATGACAATAACGGTGCATGCTTAAGCCATATGAAGTGCCGTGAGACGGAATATTGTCTTGATAAAACCGCACTTGTTTCTTCTATATTTGGGGCCGATGTTTCCTAATGTCTCGATGAATATTACACCATTCGCATCCAAAAATATGGATACTATAACAATACTATCCGACTGTTGTGCCTTTGGTCGCTTCAAACGATGTTCACCTGTTGATGAAATGGTAATATTGCAAAGTAAATTTCTCATGGACAAATTTTCGCTGAAAATAAACTCTACGCGCTTCTTCGATATGCTCTGAATGTCACCTAACTACACCAACTTTAGGGTTTTCCAAAACAATTTTGTGGACTTTTTTATGTTATCCGATGTGACCGATTCACTTGGGTGACCTGAACGTGCTGCGTAATTAATGTCTGTTTAGTTATGTTAAATTTAACATTTGTTGAGTCAAACTTTACCTGGAAGAGATAAAGCAGTGATAAAGTAGCACACAAATTTGCTTTGAATCTATTGATGTTACCTTGCGATTTTTCAGTAGGTCAGGACCTTACGATGAAATAAATATTTATAATCGCACAAAAATAAAATTTTTTAAATTTTTTCTACTCTTCATTGAATATTAAACAACAGCTCTACTGTTGTTCGATTTAAATGCTGAAGATAACACTCTGAACATTTGAGGTAAGTCAGTACATTGTTCGCTACTTGCAACATATTCCTCAGATTTCTTGTTCTGAATATTTTAACTTCAGATGGAAAATGTTGATTATTTCCTGGTCTTTCTGCGAGAGCTAGTTTATGTTCTAGCGTTACTAGTTTAATCAATTCTCGAGTAGGGCATTTTTTGGTTTGTTAATTGATTTTAGTGTAATGGACAATCACATACGAAGATAGAGTTAAGCTTCTAATGTCAAATGTAACAGTTATGGGAATCATAAAAAAGCTCCGATGTGTTTATTAGCCTGTTGTCTGTGGTTCTCTGATCTCTACTCTCTACTCTACCAATTAATTGATACAAATTATTTATGAATAAAAATTTTTTATTTTTATTTTTTATTTTTTATTAAAAAATAATAAAAGTTTTATTAAAAATATAATAATTTTGTTTTTATTGAAACAATTAAATGTTTTACACAATTTTTTTAATTTATAAACATTTTTTACATAAAATGTGAGTTAGGTATAGAAATTTCACATATAATTTATTGAGATAATGTATAAGTTTTGTATATAAATAATTTTACATAGTATTTCAAAATATAATTTAAATTACAATCTTTTAATAAGTACAATGTATTTATTTTTATTTAATATTTAAATATCTAAGTATAGGCCTTCTCGGTGGCTGGCAAGTATGGCAAAAAATGCATGCTGGCCTATATTGGTTTCGCAAGTAATTGGCAGCACTGTTGCAATCTGTTGAGTGTTATGTTTTGACAAATAGCAAAAATATCATAATGCAAGCAAATTACATTGTATATAAAAATAAATAATTAACATAAATTAAAAATTAAATTGAATACCAAATTAAAAGGAATGGTAAAAATGTTAAAAATTCAAAATACATTTCGGCCAATATAGGCCACTAATTTGCTATTTTTTGCCATACTTGCGAGCCACCGAAACGCCTTATATTAAAATCTTAAAAATATTTTTTTAATAAGAAAAACAGTTTTTAATAAAAAATGTGATTAAATTATATTTAATAATCTAATTAGAGTACACATATTATTTCAAATTATTGCATAAACAGTAAAGATCTTAATTAACAATAAAAACAATTTAATGAGATAACAAAATTAATTACAGTAATTACCTTGGAAATAAATATGTATACAAATAATTTTGATTAGTTCTGTTTTCAATATTGAATTCAAACCGAATATCCTCATTTTATTTAAACATTTTATAGTAAGGTTTCTTCTAATATATTACATCGACGATTACATTAAGAATATATATTACCACAAATAATTTTGATATATTCTGTTTTTAATTTTAAATTTAAACCGAATATCCTCATATTATTTAAACATTTTATAGTAAGGTTTCTAATATATTACATTGATTGCATTAAGAATATATATTACCACAAATAATTTTGATATATTCTGTTTTTAATTATAAATTTAAACCGCATATCCTCATATTATTTAAACATTTTATAGTAAGGTTTCTAATATATTACATCGATTACATTAAGAATATATATTACCACAAATAATTTTGATATATTCTGTTTTTAATTTTAAATTTAAACCGAATGTCCTCATATTACTTAAATATTTTATAGAACACACACACCTTTTTTCTGATATATTGGCAAAGTAGATAAAGAAAAGAAACTGAGAGTTACTCGAAAAATTGTGTATAAATTTTTCTGGATTATTCCAATAATATTTAAAATTTTGTGTAATGAGGTGAAAATATCACGCAGTACAAAAATGAAAAGCATTAATGCTACATAATGGCGCGTGAATATTTTCCCCACCAGGTCTAGTTATTTTGCCCACCCGGTCCCTACTCACCACGATATTTGCTAAAGTAAGAGCACTTTCTGAGAAATTTCGTTGTCTGTTTTGGTTTTTTGACATTAAAAATCCGTTACGAGAAAATGCGCCAAAGTTGCAATTAAGTGCACAAATACCACATTAGTAAAAGAAAAATAAGGCGGAATTTGTTTTCATTTACTAAAACATTAAAAAAGGTAATTATTTCAGAAAAATATATCATCTATACATTTTTCCAAAGGATTATCGAAGGTAAGTTATTAATTAAAAATAATTTATTGTTGTAGAAAAAAGTGAAAACATAAATGTATTAACACATTAGAAACTTTATATGTGTGCCTAATTAGTGTATATAATAAATAACCAATTAAGTTGTGCATGTTATACGATGTTCACATTACGAACTTTAGTGAACGAACTTTGCTAAAGTTGATTCAGCGTTTACATTATCGTTTCAGATTTTCATTTTGACAGTTGTTGTTTTTGTTATCTTTTGTTTACAATTGTATACATTTTGATATTTGTGAATATTGTGTTCGTTTATTATATATTTAGATGAAAATTATAGATCAAAATATAATTACATTGCTCTGCAGTGAATTTGCACAACAAAATGAAATTCTCAATAGATTAAATTACATACGAATAAAGCGCCGAAAAATAATTGCCAAAATATTCCGTATGAATCGCCAATGCTAAACCTCTTGGTTTAGTTTTCATTTAGTTGTGTTTGTGCTCACAAACCGTGCGGTAATTCATATATAGTATAACAGGTGTTTATATCGTTTTAACACTTTACTTCCGTGTGCAATATTTTTAATGAGTACATTGTGTATTGTTTTATATATTTAATAATATGGTGCTTTGGTTTTTATAATACTTAATAATAATTCAATATTCAAGCCCCAAAATTTTAGTAATTTAATTATTAGAATGTTGATAGACAAGTGAATATAATAAATAATTTAGTGTAATAAATAATTTAGTGATATAGGATCCAGTAATTCACAGCCAGATATTAGGTGAATACACAATAATAACCTGATATATTGGATGGGCAAATCCACACCCACATATTTATCAAGGTAAGCAAATGAATCACTTTAAATTTTCAAAAACATGTTACTATAACAATGTTGTTAATACCTTTATATACATATGACTTGACGACACTTTATACCATTAATTTTTCATATATGTGTATTAATATACACCTATATCAGTTATCCATTCTGATGAGTCCGGTTGGTAACCGGACGAAACGCGTTAATGGAAACCAAGACTTATTTCTATTGGTTATTTAACCAATTTACAAAGGTTATAATGACGACTTTATAACCATATAATGACAGGTTATATATAAAATAACCTACGACAGTATAATACCAAAGACTGACCAATTATTCTCTCAATATTTTATCCAATTTATCTATTATTATTAAATTATTTTTGAATAAATTAAATTTATTTCTATAAATATATTAACCTTTTTAAAAATGATGCCTATTTTTGCTACATATTTGAAAAAGGTTGCAATAACCCCTAATTTTGTTCACATTTGGTTTATATTAATACATATGTTATTCTCTATTCAATTAAAACCCAATATAATTAGATGTCTAATAGTGGATTCTATTTAGTTTATTTTGAAGCAATAATAAACATGGAATAGGATTACCTCAAGATGAGGAACAGAATAATTTTTAGCAATATAAAGAATATTTAGAGATAATTTATAGTTTGAAACAAAATTGAAAAGAGATTTAAGGCAATAATGACTACATACACAGATATAACTATCAAAATATAGATAATAGAAAGATTTTATCCTTGTAAATAGAACATGTTTTTATAGATGTTGAATTACTATAAATGTATAGGTATCTCAATACAGCAATTTATGATTTATCACATTATATACATTGTAATATATACATAATTTTTGATTTATTATAACAGCATAACTTAAGTTAAGTATTTTTGAAATAGCTTTTGATATAAGGGGGTATTGTTGTTTTAAAAATCCATCAATAGATTAACTGTTTTTAAGGTTATGTATATAAACAAAGCAAAGCGGAGCTTACTGCCCCAGAAACAGTCTCTGGCTGTTTGTCTGAAGACATTGTTTAAGGCTATCTTTTATTAAAAGAAAGTATTAAATAATGTAAGGGTAACAATGCTAGTACCCAATATATAAAAATCATGATATGCAACAAAGTTGAAGGTTTTGAGCGAAGTACCACCAGCTTTAGACAGTGTATATCACTGGAGAAACGGGTCTGCTGAGTACAGCACAATCGGAAGGCTGTTGGGTATATCTAAAGCAAGCGTGCGCGTCATTCTTAAAGAGTTTTGTTCGGAGGTATGAAGAGTTATGGCCCCGCAGTAACTAAGCTCTGATTTCCTAACTGAAGAAAAAATGAGGAATGTGCGCAGGGTTTTAACAAAATAGGTTTTTCTTAGTGCTTTGGAGCTATAGGTAAGCATAAAGCCTTAATACAATCTTAAATACACAACAAACAAATAAATATGTCAACAAACAAAACGAAATGTCATTTCGCCATTTTCATACTAAAAGCTTATCGATAACGCATTAAATTAAGCACTGTATTCAGGAAAAGGTATTAAATGAAGCCAACTTTCGGTCAAAGTTCGAGTTTTGTTGTGCCTATCGACCAGTAAACCAAAATCGACTTTGGTTGCTGGTTTTGCGCTCAAAGTCGATTCCAGCCAGCAAAGTTCGTAATGTAAA
>NC_051846.1:450283-458458 GCF_002237135.1 Teleopsis dalmanni
TTAAAGTATTTTTAATATTTCCGTATTTTTCATATTTAAAAAATGCAATCTTTATTCTCGGAATTAAAAATTATTAATAAAAAGTCATTCCTACTAAATAGTATATTGTCTATTTGGGGTTTTTGAAAAATTATGAATATTATATTAGTTATTCATATGCAATCTACTACGTCATTGTTTACTTAATAACTGTTTACTTTTTAGTATACATGTTTTACAACTCCACCCTTTAGGTAATCGATTAATATTATATGTTTAATTATATACGTTAACTTGTAATAAGTGTTCATGTTATACACGTCATAATCTTGGAAGAACATTATTCTGTTGAAAATGTGTATTCAAGGAAAACATTTTTTTTTGTTTCGAGTTCTATAAGAATAAACTGTCAAAATGATTCGCACTTACAGATAAGTCGATAATGATTGGATAATGTATTTATCAACTTAACAAGGGGTATTGTTGAGGTAATTCTTAAGAAAAAGTTATAAATAATATATTAAATGAAGTCATATAAAGTTTAATTAATTAATTTCATATTAATTAACTTAATTCACATAACATATCTACATAAAAGTAAATAAAAAGAGTAGTTGTTTGCTATCAAACAGTAACATCAATATGGTTAGAAATAAATTAAAAAAGTACACAACTTTATAATAATAAACCATACAAGTAAAACAACAGAATAAATACTTTCAATATTAGATGCTAGCTTAGGTAAGGTTGTTGTGAAGACCTTGTGTCAAAAGTCCACTTAAGTTAAAATAATGGCCCGTTGTAGCACCACGGTTTAGCGTTGTTTATACGCAGACTAAAGATAAGCGTACAAGCAAAGCCGAAAGGTACGACTCCCCATTTATATAAAATTGAACCAACCTGAAGATCTTAAAACTTGGCTAAGTCCCTAATTTTGCAGAATAATAACTCGATCAAGACTTTTCCAAGCCAATGATGGATACTGACACATGAAATCGAGCACAGTTTAATCCTCATCCACAAAACCATAACCATGACCACAATTATTGCAGAGTAAGCACATTTTTATATGAACAGGATTTTTTAGTATGGTATGACCGATACCGTAGTGCTGAGTAGATCAACTAGTAGTTTTTTGTCCAGTTTGGATCAGGTCAATGTTGAGATCTGATTCATTTACCCAATGCAATAGTAAGTATTCTCATTCTGGAATTTTTATTCTAGAATTCTGCTCTCCAATACGTTAGAAGTCTACTACAATTCAGAGAGATTATTTCTACTTGTCTTTCTGTTCATCAACGATAATGTTTGTACCTTGGCTATAGTGTCCCATTAGTTTTAAGATTCTTTCATTTACAATCCATTTACAATATCAATATATTTAATATTTATAATTGTGTTTATTGGTGGTAATGTTTGTATCTAGTACTTGCCACTCAATTGTCCACACTTCCTAGTTTGCAGTTCTCTCCAGAAATGTAAACGAAACTAGGTCGTTATGGAATAAAATTTACTAGTAAAGATGCGGTAAATGTCACTCATATTGTACTCATATAACTCTTCTAAAATATAGTTAAAATGTATATTTAAAGTTTGCAAATAGTTATATTTCAAATAAGTTTATACATCAAGATATGAGGCATTGCGATTTCACTACACCAATTCATGACCTGAATAGGTTTCGCTTTTGAACTGCATATTTTAGCTGTGAGTCCCACATCTTATTTTGTTCATTCAGACTGCTCTGTAACACGAACAAAACCTTAAATATATATAAACATTATGCATTTTGACATATCGTCAACATACTTTCCCATATATAAATTTCAATATCCAAAGGTGTATGAACTCTATTTGATATAAGTACTTTTTCCAGTTGTTTTGCGTTGAGAGCAGTTTTTAGACTTCTTAAATAGTTTTCAGCAATTATGCCTATTAAAAACTATTCTGTTTATGACGTTCAGACTTTAATTTTATTATTTTATCGATTACAAACCCATCGAATTACCGAATTACGTATGAAAGCCATTTAATATAGAATAATATGTAATATTACATCTCATTTCCTTTATAGTACATGTTAACTAGATTTTTTGATGAATTCGCAAAAATCCTGTGTAAATAATAATCGCTATAGCATTTCTTTTGTTTTTAGTAAGAAGTTATACTTTATAGATCATTTACTCAAACGATTTTGCATTTTTTTTAATTTTCATTTATACATTATTTGTGAACTTGCCTATATGTTAAACATATCATTTTTTCATAAAATTTTTGAAACATTTATATAATAGGTGCTGTTTCAGAATGGATAACTGCGCCCTCTAATATACCTAACTGCCCACCCGGTTTGGAATATTTAACAACTGTGGATCAACTATTGATAAATCAAAAAGTTGAACTTCTGGAGGCTTTTACAGGCTTCGAGACTAATAACAAATACGTTGTTAAAAATGCGATCGGTCAAAAAGCTTACTACGTTTTGGAGGATACCGATTGTTGTACTCGTAATTGTTGTGGTCCAGCACGTCCATTCGATATGAGAATTTTTGATAATTTTCAGAAAGAAGTAATTCATCTCTACCGACCATTAGCCTGTTCCGCATGTTGTTTTCCATGTTGTTTGCAGAGTATTGAAATTTCTGCCCCACCTGGTCAAGTAATCGGACGTGTAGAACAAGAATGGACACTTTGTTTACCATCTTTTCGAATAAAAGATGTTAATGATGAAACTGTATTACGTATTGAGGGCCCCTGTTGTGTATCTAGCTGCTGTAATGATGTAAACTTTAATGTAAGCAGAAGTAATAAATATAATTATTTTTAATAATAATCTATCATTTAACAATTATTAATTTTTGTAGGTTGTTTCCCTTGATGGTGACATTATTGGAAAAATCTCAAAGAAGTGGTCTGGATTTACTCGTGAATTTTTCACAGATGCTGATTTCTTTGGTATTAATTTTCCTATGGATTTGGATGTTCGTATTAAGGCAGTATTATTAGGAGCCACATTTCTAATAGTAATTAAAAAATAATTTATACTCTAATATTTTATATTAAATTAATTTCTTTTTTATAGGATATGATGTTCTTCGAACACACCAATTAATTTACTTGGGGATTTTTGTATGTTTATTTCTTGTTAATGTATTTTGAACATGTAGCCATGTTGTGTATTGTGTCCTAAATTCTTTAATATTATATAAATAAATATATGAATATATGTTAATGCCATTAATTTTACTCCAAAATTTATTGATGCACCAAGTTGACTACCTGAAAATCGTATACGGATTTAAAGATGAACACTTTGACGGTTAGTGAAGAGTCCGAAAGAAATAGACTAGTCGATATTTCTTTTAATTGGTTGATATTAAATTTCTTATAATTTTCCATATAAAAGTAATACTTAACCTTGTTCTCTTGTAAATTGGATTCAGCGTTCTCATGTAAACTGGCAACATTCCAAATCGGTTACTGTTATTTTAAGTATTTTGTCTTGATTTTTAACGACGAGACCTTAGACCAGCCTAACACCTTAAGACCCTGATTTTGAGGAACCTTAATAGTAACAAATTTTTCTATATGGTCTGTCTAAAAAAAAAACAATTGCTTCAAGTAGGTGGCAAGATGTTAGAGAACTTGCATTTACAAATAATAGGTTGTCAGTGTTTATCTCCAACTAGAGTTTCCTCTTTCTGGTCACCGTTACATTTAATTTCCACTCGGAGATGGTTTATAAGACATCTTTTTAGTAATCTAGTCCAAACTCAGTCTAGTAGATGGGTTAAGCATAGGGATATAATCGGAGAAAAATCTAGAGACTGCAGTTCTTCGATTGTACAGTTATGTGATTGATAGCTATAATTTAATATGCTTACTTGGGGAGAACCTCTAAGCATAAAATCGGTATCATGGTATGAACGGGAATCAAAAAAAACGTTGCAGTATTACTAGGAAACTAATTTTAAGTACTAATTTGGAGGATGCATGGAACAATTACAAAACCAAACAAAAGGCTTATTTGCACATCGAAGAATGCCTGTTTTAAAAACTTGTCTAAAAGTGTACAGAATCTTTAAGAAAGTAGTATGTTAGTCAAGAGGCTTAAACTACATATAAATGTTGTTTTGGATAATCTTAAGAAACCTAACCGTAGGTTTAAGGCAACTGAAAAAACCGTGAGTATCTTTCTGGATTGAAACTATCCTATTAACCAGGTAACAATAGGATTTCAGTTAGTTTGAAAAACTGAAGAATATACGATAGTCTAGTATAATAAAAAATGAACTCATTTGATAACTTTGAATTTCTTGACTGAATTAATATAATATATATTGTACGTAAAAATTCAAAATATAACTCTATCAAAATTGTCTTAACTCTGAAACTGCTTTCCAGAAACCGGTGGACAGAACTAAATATGATTTTGCCTGAAAAATTCATTACAGGGCTGTTTGTCAATATTAAAAGAGTGTTTGGCAGCATAACTTTTGATGGTATCTGCAAATCATTTGCTGGGTGAACCGGGGACAGAAAGCATTTTTTTAGCTAAACACTGAACTATTGAACTGTCAAATTGATTCTCACTTCGAGAACGATCGGAGGACGCATTTGTCAATCTTAACAAAGGACGTCGATTGATCTAATTACCAATTAATTGTTATTTACAAGCATTATACTTTACTTGAAGAAAAGGTCCAGAAGTGTAAGTTTTATGACTTCATTAGTAACATTATCTGATTTTGAAGGATTTGAATTAACCATGTTTGAATGATTACTGCTTACATTAATCGCTGTAGTTTTGTTTTGTATTTTTAATAAGAGCTTATATTCTTATTATTAGTTTATACTCATATGATTTATTTATATAGTCTATTTATAGTTTATATACTCGTATACAAAATTAATATAATTTTCTATAAAAACTTTGAAATTCTTACAATATAGGTACTGCTTCCGAATGGGTAACTGTGCCCAATAACATACCAAACTGTCCACCCGGTTTGGAATATTTAACAACTGTGGATCAACTATTGATAAATCAAAAAGTTGAACTTCTAGAGGCTTTTACAGGTTTCGAGACTAATAACAAATACGTTGTAAACAATGTGGTCGATCAAAAAGTTTATTACGTTTTGGAGGATACCGATTGTTGTACTCGTAATTGTTGGGGTCCAGCACGTCCATTTGACATGAGAATATTCGACAACTATCAAAAAGAAGTAATTCATCTCTACCGACCATTTAGCTTACCATGTAGCTTTTTTTCATGTTGTTTGCAAAGCATTGAAGTTACTGCCCCTCCTGGTCAAATAATTGGACGTGTAGAACAAGAATGGACACTTTGTTTACCATATTTTAGAATTAAAGATGCTAATGATGAAACTGTATTACGTATTGAAGGTCCGTGTTGTTTGGCCAACTGTTGTAATGATGTTAACTTTAATGTAAGTAAGAGTAATAAATATAATTTATTGTATTAAATACCAATTATTCAATATTTATTATATTATTAGATTGTTTGTCTTGATGGTGAAGTTATTGGTAAAATCTCAAAGTGGTCTGGTTTCAGTCGCGAATGTTTCACAGATGCTGATTTCTTTGGTATTAATTTTCCTATGGATTTGGATGTTCGTATTAAGGCAGTATTATTAGGAGCCACATTTCTAATAGTAATTTAATTTTAATTTACCATAAAAAATTATTTAATAAATTAATTTCTTTTTTATAGGATATGATGTTTTTCGAACACAATTGAAAAATTAAGTATGTGTATTTCCTGTTAATGTATTTTGAACATCTTTAATATTGTATATTATGTTCTAAATTTATTGAGAAAATATTCGAAATATTAGAATATATAAATTCATATTAATAAATTAATAAAAAATATTTTAATATATGCAGATATATGTTTATTTAAGTATTAAAATACAGAAAACCCTGTTATGCCCAATACTTCCTTCACAAGGCTTACGATTAAGTTTAAGCGAGTAAGTAAGCAACTGGAACGGATGTCCTAAAAAGAATTAAAACACAACAATCATCAACAGTCACAGCCACAACAACCTGGCCACTGAAGAGTTTTGTCATAAGAAAATGAATGGAGATTTTATGGTATGCTTTCAGATGACATTAATATTAGATTTGGAGGAGTTTAAGGTATATTTAAGTTAATCGGTATATTGTATCGTTCTCGGGGAATCTCAAAAACTCGTCTTTTCTAGAACCCTTTAATAGTGTGTGATTTATTTTCAACATCGCAAAGTTAAATCTCAAACAGTGGTGCGTTAGGGAACTCACAAGGCAGTAGCTATGACAGTACATTTATAAGCACATACTCTTGCAATATATCTTTAGTTATAGGAATGTTATAAACATCCGTTATGATATTAATCCACTCACGCCACTTTATGTTTATGTATAACATCATAATATGCCGATTTTGCTAAATAGTCGAAATACTTCGTACTGTCTTCGTCTTTTGTTCATAAGTTAAAATTTCAAAATAATAAATAAATAAAAGAAAAACTAGAAGTCTATATCAATTGCATTCAACAATTCTGTATGCTTTAAAGAAGGGCTTCTGTATTGTTGTTGTTGTTATTGTTAGTTAATCTTACAATCAAATATTGAAGGCACAAAAAAAATATAAACAAATAAACTATACTGCATGTTACTCCATATATTTTCAAATATTTTACAGGGTCAATCAATTATAGAATAAAATAAAACGCTAAGAACTGGAACTAACTGGATGTGCTTCATTTGTCGTTAAATTCATATTTTTGTAGATTTTCCAATTATTATTTGTTATTATTCAACAAATTATTAAAGGAAGAGTAAAAAGTTTACATTAATGTAATAAAGTACTTTTTTATGACTCCGTGAGGGTATACGGGTTACTACAAAACTCTCCAACAAAAGGTAGAACGCACTCTCCCTTATATTTCACTAAAACTAAATTTTTTAAATACAATATTATACATAATTTAATTGTTCTGGAGTGTTTTAGTAAGAGATATGTTATATATCTATCTTTAACTTAATTCAATAATGTATAAACATAGTACACATAAACAAACAAAGATATCCATTAATTAAAGATACTTTGAATCATATATGCAAATGATTAAATCGTTGCAAGTTTTTATTAATTTAATTACCTATTGGATCAAATGGATCAAAAAATTGAAAAAAAATAACGAAGTAGATGACGGGGTAGCTCTTAAAATTTTAATTTAGGAGTAATAATTAAGTTTTACTATAAACATCTAAAGGTCTATGCTATATCATTAAGGGTCATTTGGGCTGTTTGGGCATGACTAAAAAGAGCGTAAAATTGCCATGACTATTCATAATATGACTGCCTGTGTATAACATGTTCCTAAGTATATCTGCATAATATCTAATATGGTAATAGGAAATAAAATATGAAATGTTATTGTGGTGCATTAAACTGATAATTCTGTTTGTCTCAATTTGATACTTTTTGACTATTTGGTATAATATAATATTATTTATGATCATAGTTTATCAGTGCGCATGTGTGATCTCAAGTGGACTCAAGTGCTTGAGCTCATACGTGGACACAAATCTCCTATAAAATAAAATGATATCTTTGAAAGTAAGTTAATAATTCTTAATGTAATAGGAATATTGTAAGAATAACTTAGTATATAAGAAGAAATAATAATAAAAACGAAGTCAATTGTAAAACTAATCTTCAAGTGTTTATTTAATCAATCTCATAAATACCACTGCACAAATGTAAATTGATGAGGTTTTGAGATATGTGATAAAAGATTTCATGTAAAACAGAAACATATATTACGAAATATATTGAGAAGTAATAATTTTCCAACAAATCAGAAACCAAAAAAAAGTTAAAATAATCAATTCCATGTCGTATGCTTCAAAATGATTATCTTTAATAGACAATTCCAATATATCTCATGAGGAGGAGTTTAAAATAATACAGAAATAGAATCTTACCATGAAAAGGAATTAAATATGTACTGAAAAAATATTTTCCTTTATAAAATTGCTCACTGATGAAACTTACATCATGTCACCCTGTATTTTTGCGCTAAGCCCAAATGATCTTACATGTTCAACTAGAAGCGCAGATCATTTGTTGTAGAAGTTTCATTGATTGAACAGAACGCGAGACATTCGGAAGGATTTTGT
>NC_051846.1:458558-490164 GCF_002237135.1 Teleopsis dalmanni
AAAAATATTTCTTATACAAAATGTATCACAAACGTAGTATTAAGTAAGGAAATTTTTGTTGAAACTCATGTCTCCACCATTATTATATTATAGCTAATTTTTATATATTAAAGACTTTTATTTACTTAAAAAATTAAAAATATTTACAATATTGTACCATATAAACTAAAATGCAATTTGTTTAATTAACTTTTTTATTGTACGTAAATAAAATTTAGAAATTAAAAAAAAATTATGAATTCTATTTTATTACTTCAAATGAAATTAAATAATAAATTATTTTTTTTAATTTAATAATTTGTATTAATTAATTACCACTTTTGCGGCTTTTAGCAGTCATCTGACGATTTTTGGCAGTGAAATTTTATACTGATTTGTGAAATACAGGTTAATATACTTTCCTCTACAGTCAGTCGTTGTGCATATATATTCATTTGCCTATACATATATATAACAGTTTTAATAACATATTACTTTGAGTGTTACAGTGAAGTACTGAAGGCCATTCAGTTATATTATCCATTATTCAGTAATATTATTGCAGTCCAATAATGTAGCATTTTATACAAAAATAAAGTAAATATGGGAAGAATATTTTAAGTGGTATTTTTAAGTGGAGTGGTACTTCAACCACATTACGGTACCACAGAAAAACATTCAGACAACAGATCAGCAGAATCACAAAAAAAAAAGTATTAATTAAAAACCGAAGTGGTCAAAATACGGATAACATTTAAAAAGGGCACAACTCCTCCATTCAAGTTAAAGTGAACTAACCTGACCAGTCGATAAAATAAACATTGCTATCTATCTAATATTAAAGAATGGGAACTTTGACAACTAAATTAGGAAATCTATAAAGTTTGCTCTTCAATAATAGAAGCTCTGTAAAGTTAGTAACAAAAAGGCGTCAAAAACTTGTAATTTTTCACGTTCCTAAAATGGATACTGATACATAAGATAATACACAGTTTCCTATTTCTCTGTATAACCACAACCACGACTGGTAATTATAGGATAGATCAAGTGCCATTGTATATCTTCCTAACAAGTAGTGATCTATCAGCACCAATATGGTTGCAATGCTACATAAAATTGATTGCAATATGTTACATTGGTAAGTATATTTTCTTATTTATTTATACAGTAAATATAATTTTTGAAGGAGTATTTGTTGTGCGATAGAGTGTATTACCTTCATATTGAATTGATGTATTTATTATGTTATACAGAATTGTTGCAGCGAAGAAGTTAAGAAGTTATAAAGCAACATATAACAGTTCCAAATTTCAGAACAGTTATTGTTTGGATTATTAGGATTTATCAAGTTGTTAAGACATTTTAAAAAAAAATTAAAAAGTATCTTATGAGGTTCAGTTATGTTTATAAGAAATATATTGTATAAAAATAACTTAAAACAGCATTTTAAAAGTATATTATTAAATTTAAAGATCAATTGAACTGATCTATCATTCAATTGATAGGTAAGTAGTTTAGTTTCTGTTGAAATGAACCTGAAACCCTGCAACTATATTATGGTACCACAGATAAACGTTATTCATACGCTAAACCAGGAGGATCAACAAAAAAAGTATTAAGGTATTAAAAAAGGAACACTTCTGTTTGATCATTTGCAATATGTATTGGAATTATGAACTACGAATTCAGAGTTCCTTGCTGTGGGCACAGAACGAAAGATTGTAAAACGACTAGTTGGATGATGTAAGTGTTATATGATTTCACATTAAATAAATATAAATACAATTTAAGCAAATAAATCAAAAATTTTCTTATTCCATAGAAAAATTATTTAGCTTTACTGGAGACAATTAATTTTAGTCTGGTATAAGTCGATATGGCAGTATCTTTCTATTACCAGAAATAATCATCGAAGATCGAATATTAATATTAAGGCCATGTGCGAATTTTGATAAATTGAGGGAAATAGTAAATTATGTTGGTATGGCAGCGAATGTTGGTATTTACCAGAATTTCGAGTAGCGTAAATTAGATAAAAATTAGGTAAATTAGGTCTTACCATTGTGATAATTTTATAAGATGTTTAGGACGTGTGCGAGTTAGGCTAAGTTGCGTTCTAAATGAGGGAAATTCTAAGTTGAGCCGATAATGTAGTGATGTGTCGATACGTGTTGATAAATGGCTAAATGTGTGCAGTGCAAAAAATCCCAAAAAAACTCCCATTTGGTTTAGCATCAACTTAGCCTAACTCGCACACGACCTTAATAAATAAATAAATTTCACCATCAATTTACGGCAACTCGCACACTTTTATGAGGTAAATTGGTAAATAAGTGCAGTGCAAAATATCCGTAGAAAATTTCAATTTACTTTAACTCAATTTTAGCTTGGTAAATATTTAACTGAAACCTTTTAAGAATTGAAAGAACTAAGTTTATAGTAATGATTATTCATATACTGATCTATATATACTTTTAAATAAAATAGATAAATTTTAATTAAATTTAAGTTAAAACAGAGTTTTATTAAAATGTTTAAACAATTTCGTAAAAATTCAATAAATATATTTATATATTTTGATGAATGCCATTGAGTTTCTTTCATAAAACAAACGATCGTGCTTGCTTAAATATTCTCAGAGTACAAAAACTGCGCATACATAATTTTTTTCATAGAATTTTGAACCCAACTTAAGTCAATAACTCAAGGTTAAAACTCATTAACACATTTACAGAATTAAAACAAAAATTAAATATTCGTATATGTTAAAATATTTATTACATCCATTTCACATACAAGTAAGTACATTTTAGCCGTTTAAAAAATATATATAATCTTTGATATAAAATTAATAATAAATAAAATAAAAATTTAACACAAGTGCTAAACAATAAAGCAATATTAACAATTAAACAGATTTTTTTATTAAATTTTAGAAAAAGAATTTTTATGAGCTATTCCACATTCTACCGATGACGTAGGGAATACCAAATTCGTATGGTGATAAACATTTTGCTAAGCTTAAAATATTTTTATACTTTTTTTCGGTAAGTAGAAAATCTGTATGTAGATTAGGAACTGTGACTTGCAGGAAATCATATACCAATTTGGGGAAAAAACGATGATATTGAATTTTGCACATGAAACTGATAACGTTTTGAAGGCCGGCCGGCCACTACTCTATGTTGTATTACGTTAGAGCACTATGTAACCATGAAATTGTAATCGAAGCGAAAACTATTTTCATTTCAAAGAATTATCAGTCTTTCATTACGTTTAGTTTGTTCGATGGTATATAAACAGCTTTGTTCTATTATGGAAGACATTACTTCATTATTATTAGAAATGTCTATATATGCTTACATACATATATGTTTGTAAAGTTTTAAATAATGTTCTATTGATTGAATTTTATTGTCTTTAATTTTGATTATGTTATATATAAACTAATTTTATAACACATAAGAGTAGTTTTAACTTTATATATAGTATTAACCAAGTCACATTATGAAACCTTTATATTACATTTTTTTATTTACTGAAATTATTTATTTATTCTAATGAAAATTTATTCTCTATTAGAAGTTATAATCTTTAGTTAACATTAAAAAATAATATCGCAAACTATGGCTTCAAAGAGGAGTTACCATATACTTAACTCGAGACATACTTAAAGGAACGGATAGATATTGTTAAGCGTCAATTTTACAATTCAAACTTAAGTGTATTATTTGTGGTGCCAACGTAGCACTCATTATTAAATAATTAAGGGTAAGTAACTTAACTGAAAATTGTAAAACTAACTCTAAGTCTTATGTATATGACTATGATTGAAGTATTTAACTGTAGAACTTTTATATAGACACAATGTTGTTGTTGTTGTTGTATTCCGCTGGGACCTATAAGCATATAATATGAAAGGATATACAAGACGATTACATGGGTAGGGCAATGGTTGGGGGAGAGCGAGAGAGAAGAGAATGTGGGGAAGACGATTTGCTGGGTGGAATGAAATTGAATGTTAAGTTGGATTCAGCCGCAGAAACCTGGCCATATTTGGAACAGGGGATGGGTCCAAATATAGGTACTAACATCTATTATCGTTTATTATATGTTGTTAAATATTTTACAAAAAGCAGTTCACTTAATTATTAACTACTAGTTTAACAAATAAAACCATTATGCAGTATCTCCGCCGTTCTGGTTAGAATCTTAAAGAAACTATAGTAATAATCTATAAGGTCATTTATAGATTATAGATTTATAGAGTATTATTAAAAATGAGCATCAAAGAACGAGTGCTAATATTAAATTTAGTTATTAAACTTGGTAAAAATATAACTTAAACCTTTTAAGAACTAAGCTTATGGTAATGATTGTTAATGGTCTTAGCCGCGTATTAAGAAGTTGTGGACATCACTGTCCCAATATATATATAATGTTATAACATAATTAATTTAAAATTGATATTCCTTATTTGTTGCGAAAAGATTTTTAACAATATAAGCATTTATTCCATATTTTTATACAAAAGAAAATGTTAAGTAATAGGATTATAAAATGATATACCTCAAAATCTTTTAATAATAGACCACATAAAGGTGTTTTAAATAGTGTGTATAGTTGGATTAAAATAACTGTCACTAGAAGTTACGAAAGCTAGTAAGCTTTATGGTAAAATTATTTGAGCATGATAAGATGCATTGTTAGAGAACATAAATGTAAAGAAAGAAAGAAGTATATACAAATCAAATACCTGGTACTAGAAGTAACAAAGTCCCCCAATCCGTTTTTACTCCTAAATAATCCCAACCCCTTGCCCACTACCAATACATATTCCATATCCTAACCCATGTATAGTTTTTTGTGATTTCTTTCATATTATCTGCTTTATAGATAATTGCGAGCTACAATAATAATAGAAGCTATGAAATATGCTTCATTACTGTTCTCTGATATTGTTTATTGAGTAGGTGAAGTATTGAAAAAAAAGGTATTGAAAAAAAGGTGAAGTTTTGCTACACTTAGCTATGCGATCTGGTTAAGTTACTTAGGTTTTAGCAGTGAAATGGTAAACATTCCAGAATATTATTTGGCTTTAAAAAAAAAAACGCTGTGGAGCTACATAACTTTTTGAGACGACCTAGTGTCGATCTCTGGTTCCTAGCAAATAACAGATACTCATCTCAGTCTTTATAGATTTAAGAGTAACATGACTGTAATAATAACTAACTTTTATATTGAATTTATGGTAAACACTATTTAAAAATAATTTATAAATAACTTTATTATATGTTAATTAAATTTAGGTTATGCCGTCGAATCAAAGGATGCACTTAGGCCTATTAGTCCACTGTGTTAACTAATTTATTTGCATATTTCTAACAAATTGGGGACATAATGTATTGCAAAATTCTGTTAAACATATTTTAAATAAATTATTGTCGAACTACATGTTGTAGTTTTGTTCTGGAGACACCTTTTGCACTTTTTTTAGAAATAATTAAATATTCTATTGCAATTATAATAATTACATTTACAACACGATTAAAAAGAAAATTTTAATACCATATATTCAATTTGAAATAACAAAAGCTAAGCACTTAATTAAAATTAACTATTTTTTAATGTAAAATATCTAATAAAAAACTATATATAAAAAATTCCAGTTGCCGTCACTTAAAAAATCGTTCATTGTATAAAGATATTATTGCAAAAACAAAAAATAATTAAATAAAATAAAAACAAAACTTAATATTAATGAATTATTAAAACCTTTGAATTTCCAGAAAGAAACCAGCTCAACAAAATTAACTCATATCAATATGAAATGTAGGTTTCCATAAAAAAAAAAAGTTGGACTTTAAACTTCTATTGATGAGCAAATAACTTCGGTATCACTTCAAGTCCTCAAGTATCTCCAATAGCAACGGTGTGAAGTAAGTTATGATGCAATCAGCGCCAGCACGCCTAAATCCTTTCATTGTTTCCATTAGCACAGACTTAAGTTCGAAAGCACCATTTTGTGCTGCATGGTAAAGCATCGCATATTCACCCGACACCTGATATACAAACAGTGGATAGTGCGGATAAGTGTCTTTTGTTGCTCTCAGTATATCCAAATAAGGCATACCAGGTTTAACCATTAGCATATCAGCACCTTCTTGTACATCACGTTGCACTGCACGCATTGCCAAGCCCTTAGAACCACTCGGCAGCTGATAACAACGCCTATCACCAAAAGCTGGTTTGGACTGCGCTGCATCACGAAATGGACCATAAAAATTTGACGCAAACTTCGCTGCATACGAGAGTAAAGATACACGATTTTCTAAATTTGCAGCAACCAGAGCCTGTTTAATGGCACCAATACGATTGTCCATCATATCAGATGGTGCCACAATTTGTGCACCTACACGTCCATAATTCACAGCCACCTCAGCCAAGCGTGCAATACTCCGTTTGTTATCAATGCCGCCCTCACCAAATATACCGCAATGTCCATCTTTCTTATACGGACACAAACACACATCACAGGCTATAAGCAGATCTGGAAACCATTGACGGAGTTGCGGCACAGCACGCATTACAGGATTTTTTTCTGAATCCGCATGTGTGGCCACATCATCTTTCATACTTGAATCCACAATACCGAATAGTAAAACCGAGCCTAAACCTTTTGCCACTAAAGGTGTAAGGTGTGCACGTAACTTATTCAGACCCATACGCATTATGCCAGGCATGCTGCCCACAGGCTCCACTGCATCATCTTGGTTGATAAGAAATAAAGGATACATAAGATTATGTGGCGTTATTTCACAGCCGCACTCTTGCAGCGACCGCAGCGTTGCATGATGTATACCACTGTGTAGCTTGTTTGCCATGTTTGTTGTTGCTTTTTACTTATGAAAAACTAGTCACGACACTTTCTAATTTGTAGCCTTTTTCTTTTAGGTTTTTTATTGATCAAGTAATGACTTTTTATTTCGCAAGTGCGTACGCAATTACCACAAAAACCAACTGGAATCGACACCACCGTACAAATGCCAAGCATTGTTAAGTAACAACTCCCTTGGAGGCACAATCGAATGAGCAGAAATGCGGGGCACACGAGCTAAAAACAAGCAATATGCACGTAAATAGAGTTGCCAACATTCACTTATTGTATAAAATCATAAATTGTGTTGTAGTCATGACACAAATAGTTAAGACACCTGTTGCAGGTTGCGTATATGAGTTTAATATCACGTATGTGTCACGTACTTATGCAATATTTTTATTGAATATTAATAACTGAACTAATATTAACTAATATTAATAATTGAATATTAATAATAGTAGCATTATTTTAAAAGATATTTTTATAAAGTGGTTTTCCGAACAGTAGTGAATTATAACAACAAAAATACATTTTATATTATTTTAATTAATTTAATTTTTGGCTGACCATACAGCTGTTTCAAGTACTGTCAAATACACATCATCAGGGATCTTGGAAATAATTCTTGTATTTAATTATTCGTAAATAATTTTTTTAAATTGCAAGTACCAGGAATCGAACTGGTGTTCTGCCAAATTTGAAGCTCAGAGTCAGCGTACCTTAAACAATTGACCCAAAGCCATACTTAACTTTTTATGTTCGCACATTTTTCTGGAGTTCTGTTTCTTTGCTGTGAAAGTTTTATTAACAAATTCACTTGTTATGTTTATATTAGAACGAAATCATAAACCAGCTGTAGAATAATTGAATTAATTAATAATATTTTTACTTTTAATTGTTAAATTTTAATTTCAATATTTTTAAATTTATAAACATAAAATTGAATTCAAGAAATTCAAAGTCACAGAAAGATATATACATTAATTGTTTACAGTAATTGTTTACAGTTAATTAACTTATTGACTTATTTACCTTAAACTTATAATCATGAAATTGAAATCAAAAAAATAGAAAATCGGGTAAGGATAAATATATTAATTGTATTTCTCAGTTAAAAAAATGTAAGCAATTAATTAACTAGCAATTAATTGCTAGCAATTAATGTTAACAATTAACGTAATCGTGCAAGTTTAAACATGTTAATTGTATTGTTTACAATTAATACATTGTAATAGTTTTATTAATTAATATATAATATAATTTACACTGTTGTATTGTTAACATATTAAAAATTATTAACAATTAATTAACTTATATTGGTAACATTTTTGACAATCATTATTATATTTATTTATAAAAATTTTAAAAATTGTTCACAATTCATTAACTTATTAATTTGAAACTTATGATATCACATGAAATTGAAATAAAAAATACTAAATCAGGCAAAATTTAGTATTATGATTAGTTCAATATTAATTGAAAATTATTGTTAACAATTAATTCTCGACAATTATCATTAAAAACATAATATGTATGTTAATCAAATTGTAATTTCATAAATTTTTGGTCCGTAAAACTCACTAAACGAAATCATATATAAACCTGATCAATCAACTCTTAGCTATATCAGTTTAAAATCTTTGAAGGCACTTAATGACAGTACATATTGCTCTTAATGTTTGTGTCTTTCGAATTTGAAGTGTTAACTCATTTTAATATAAAAAAGTTAAGTCATTCAAACTGTGAACTCCAAAGAATTTTAACTGAGTTTTTAAAAAAACCAGAAACAAACAATAGAAGTGCTTCAAAGTTCCCTTAATGCCTGCTGTTTTGTATGTGAGGAATGCAAATAATTCTTCACTGTAGATTATAACAAAAAAATTAATTATGTTATAATCATTGGATTGATAAAAATCATGCTTCTGTTAGAGTTGTTAGCTATAGAGTAGAGTAAAGTGCGTAAGCGCGGAGGCTTCTTAATTTGAAAGACTTTTATATCAATTGACTACATAAGCTTTTGAAAGTGTTTTCCTTACAGCTTAGAATCTAAAAAGTTCATATTTGAAGACAGCTTCATATTCAAATAAAACAATTTAAAATTTTTAAGTATTTAATACATAAAGTAAGAGCTACATTTAGCTTTACAAACTACGAAGTGAATTTACAATTCTATTATTATTTTTGAAATTCTAAATAATAAAAATTATTTTTATTTTTATATGTTAATTTTTTGATAAATTTCTAAAACCACTAAATATATAAATTTTAAATAAAAATCGACTAGTGGCAAATAGTTTTCAGAAATTTAAAGTATTATGTGTCTTATATGTCTTATGTTGGCAACTCTAAACACTCTCTTTGCAATTGTTTAAATTTGCAAATATAAGAGGAAATATTTGATTATATGTGCAGATAATAACTGATAAGGCTCCTAATATAAATAAATGATAATCAAAGTGCAATTCAGATTATTTCAGCAATTATAAAATTTTATACAGCGTTTGAATTGCATTGCTTGCATAACGCATTGCATAAGAAAATGTAAAAAGAATATGCTTTGGCAACAACAAAAAAACGCAAACTGGTTTCATTTTGATTGCTTGCTAATAGTCGATTTTACATTTTTGACTATTAAGCGTTTGGAATATATGCAACGTTCTCGCTTATGCAACTAACGCTTCTGTTTTGCTATAAGCGAATAGCGTATTCTTTTTACATTTTCTTATGCAATGCATTAGCAATTAGTCGTTTGACAAAAATTGATTGGTCAATATTTATGCATTAGTCAAATTTGGTTGCTTTTGCTAATTCTCAGCAAGCAATTCAAACCCTAATTTTATAGTCATTCTATGATGTAATTACCGGCTTTCACTTCAACAATTTAGCTGCAGTCTTTTACTCTATTGTGAATGAAATGCGTTTAAAACAGTGGTGGCGAATATAATGAATTAATTCATGTTTATAATTTAAACTGGTTGTTCCGCTAATTTAAGCTTCTAATACGGCGTTTAGAAGCTTAAAGCAAAAATCGAGATTAAAATACTAACTTCGTTGTTAATCTCAGATTTTCCATACAAAAATTAAACTCCTTTTCGTCGAGATTAGTTTTAAATCTCCTACAAAATAATGATTTTTTCTCAATGCAACACTGCAATGTTGTAGATTTTTTTACGATCTTAGAAGAAATGTCTTATTGTCGTAGAGTTTTTACGATCTTAAAGTGATATGACAAAATCTATTCAAAACAAACATTGAAAATTTCGGAGTGAAATTTCTATTAAATTTGTTTAATCATAGTTTTATACTTAATTATAACTAAAATTTGTTAAATTATTGTTATAAAACCATTTATTTTTTATACAAAATTTTAATTAAATGCTTTATTTACAGAAATTTATTAAACGCACGAACCAAAACACAATAAGAAGAACGTCAAAATTAATCTCCAATATTTAATGTAAACGGTGAAGATTAAAAATGCAGTTTAACTTAATCTCGTTCTCTTAATCTCACAATGTAAACGTAGTATTAGTCTATGTATTTAGAGTCATTGAATTAAAACAAATAATTATTTAATATATGCGTACGACTATGTTTATTAATTTTATTTTGAAACTAAACTAATAGTTTTAAAAACTTTAAGTACAATTTTTTTGTTCCACAAACGCAATTACATTCCTCTTCTATACTAGTTCTATAATAAAATTTATTCTTAACTATTATCGCTTTTTTCGACGTAAATGCTAATTGCATTGAAATAAATAAAGAAAACATTATTTAATAATAACTACAAATAAACATAATTACAGTAAAAATATTAAATAATTAAACTAATTACGTTTACGCTTCTGATTTTATAAAATATGGCTTCGTAAATTCTTGTACAATTTGTGTGTTTTCGTTCCTTGTAGTGTGTAATATTTTAACTTAAATAATTTATGTCTTAGTATTTATTTAACCAAATATTATATAAAAACAATTTAGATATATAAACTTTTTTTTAAACTAAAAGGCTCTTAAAATGTATTTTCCATGCGGTCAATCTTAAATTATAAAAAGTTTCTGGGTAGTCGTTTACCGCTAACTTAAAGTAATAATAACATTGGTTCTAAATATTTGGTTTGGATTTGGTCTAACAGCCGTTCGTGTATGTGGAAAAATATATAGTGGATTAGAAGACAAAGACGTTAGTGCGGAGTGCGATGAAAGAAATTTCCACTAAGACACCATAGCATGGTAGAGGAAGCGACTATGTGTGGGTAGGGGACTTCCAACATTTGTTGTCAATCCACAACTACTGTTTGCATTGCACTGTGTAGCGGAAGAAATAAATTTACTGTTCGCATCCGACAATTGAAAACATGTGCCAATTGTATTAATTTCATGTTTAGTCAATTGCAGGGAATCGCTTTTGATAGTGTAAATTAGTCGTCGCTGCTTAAGAGAGTCTACATTTATTTGACAAACTTTAGTTGGTCAAGCCAAAGAGACCTGATAGAAGAGCCATTCTTCCATAAATGATGGCACGAAAGCCTTTGAAGTTGTGAATTTTACTTTCGGCTTAAGCAAACGTAATTGATCTTCGAACAACTCTAAAGATTCCATGCAACTGGTGCCATTGCCATGCGTCAGATATTTACCATCTGGTTTTAGGATTTTGAATGAATGCTCCAAGATGGTGCGTATGAAATCCCAGCACTCACCAATTGGTGCTCCGGATATTGGTATGTCAGTTAGATCACCAAAAACATAATCAAATTTGCGTCCTTCCGCAATAAATTTCTTCATATATTCCACGCAATCACCCACAACTATTTCATAAGCATCGCTTTTACGTTTCTCCAGCACATCCCCACAAATGCTATTCAGGTATTTGTTACATGCTTGCATGACGAGTTCATCAATTTCTAGCATAACCACGAATTTCGGTTTCTCCTTCAACAGTTCATAGAGAAGAGCACCGTCACCGCCTCCCAAAATACAAATTTCTTTGTCTTTGTAGTCTTCAATACCGCGTCCCATTAGAGTTTCCGTGTAAATGAGATCAGATTCTGCAATATCTGCAATTAAAAAAACTTGTCAGTTATAGTTACTACAAAGTCTTATTATTATAAAATTATTTCAATGTCTTTTCAAAAATATCAATTAAGAAATGTGAAAATGTAATACTGATTGGATAAGTTTAATCAAAGTTTCAGGGCTTCAAAATATTATTGTTAGAGGCTTGTATAAACGCCGAAGCTTACAGACCACTAAGTGCCGCTTATCTCTCGCAGAAAAAATCAGTGCAATATAGAATTTCTGTAGAAGAACATTGTCCTTAGGACTTCCTTAAAAAGGCTACACCTTGGCAATAAAAATGTAAGAAGCAAAGAGAATAGGAGTTCTTTTTTAGATAATTTGATATTAAATGTGTACTATAGCAAGTAGTCTTCTTGTCACACCAAAATTTTTCTAAAGGAAGAGACCTCTATACTCTAAAGAGAGTGATGTGTAAGCTATGTTTAATTAGTTTTACACTTGGTAGCAAATAGCAAGAAATAAATAGCAAAAAAGACACAGCTAATTACCAGCAAAGAAACAAATGGCATATGCCTTTTTCAGATAAGTTAGAACATATTATAACATATAACATACTATATGTATTATAATAGCTGGTTTTTTTCTTTTTAAGACTTTAAGTAAGAGCACAAAATAAGTTGAAATATAATTTCGAAGATACTAAATTCATCTATATCACAAGATTTTAATCATGATGTTAAACATATATACTTAAGGTCGAAAGAGACGTACGACAGGTACTTTATTTCAGATGAATATACGTGATCTTAAGATATAAGCTTAGCAGGAAGATTACACTCTTTTTCAAATTTTCTTTATAAGAAATATAATTTTTTTAAAAAGATTAAGCAAATATTGTAGTAGAATCTGGATGGGTGGTTTCAGTAAAGTAAAGTTTCCTAACCTTGATAAATTTTTTAAACCGCATGCAATTTCCTAAATGAACAGAAAGCATTCTGCTAGTGAAACGAAGACCTAAATGTCTTCTCATGTCCCAATGTGTGGGACAATTGAACGTGAGTTCAATTGATTCTTACTCCTAAATAATCTCCTCCACTCTCACAATATCATCACCTACCCATTTGAACTCATGTATACAAACATTATAATTCCTTTCATGTTATCTGCTCTATAGATCTCAGCGAATTACCACAATAAATGCCTTCTGAAAAAGAGTTCTTAACATGTGATGTGGTAAAAGGTTCCCTTCACAAATCAATCTTTAACCAAATACAAAAAGAGTTCTTGATCTCTGATGTAGTAAGAGGTTCCCATTTCACTAAGCAATCTATAACCTGATACAAAGGAGGTCAATGTAGTAAAAAATATTACCCGGTTTCAATCTGTGCCATTGGTAATTACATATTGTTGAGATATTAGCACAGGCCAAATTGTTCAGTTATGTGACCAGATATGTTTAAAAAAAATTACTTCTGAACCAGTATAATTTCAGAATCCACAACAGTAAAAAAGCTTATTAAACAACAAATTAAAGATATTAAATTGATAATTATTTTAAAATTTTTTGATAAACCGCTTTTATTTGACATTCTTACATTTCGGATAATATTGAATCTAACCGATCTACTTTTCTAGAGTAAGAACCAACTTTAAAATTTATACAATTTATTAAAGTTATTTGCTGGTTATCAAAATGGACGAGTTACTTCGGGAAGTAGACCCGATCGGTATTGGAACCAACGTTATCCTAAACAAACCTTTCCTCACTCATACATCCTTCGGCTAACCATATTCTAACCCATGTAAATATATTTGAAATTCCCTCTATGTTATCTGCTTCATAAATCTCTACGGGTTACAACAACAGCCAAAACTATCTATTTGTGAGATTACTTTTGGGAGTAATGAACGGCACTTTGTCGTCGTGGTTGACGAGTAGACTCAGGAATTAGACCCGAAGGTTTTTGGAACTACAAAAACTTTCCGATTTCGACTTTTGTAATCTACATAGTGTAATGAGAGTAAATGGTATACGGGTATACGTAACTTCTGAATTTTTTACAATATATTAAAATATTTAAATACAAATTAAAGACTTTTAAAGGATGGTTGGTGATGTTAAAAACTTGTTATAATTATATTAAATTTCTTAAAATAAAAAATATTATTTACATTTACTTTGTTATTCACACTTACTTTGCAATTCATCTAAGACTAACATATTTCCAAGTGTCTTCGAGTGCAGTATTTGTATCTTCTGAAATGGTGAACGTGCCTCATAAACTAAAGAATCGATGTCGTACTCAATGATGCGCTCATCTATAAAAGCATTTATTATTAAAATTACGATAAAACTTTTTAAACACAAATTATCCTTAATAACAATACATTTAGATCTTTGGGATATTAAAAGTATATAATAGACATCGAGAATTTTACACAATAGAATATACTTAAGGCATACATACACAAATGTACATAATGTATATAACTTAAAGAATATTTTTTCTGATAAAAAAACTTAAATATTTTAAACAATATTTAAAGAAATTAAAATTTATTGTTTCCCAAGGCAAAGTGCGTGGGTTTCATAACGTAAATCTGTCAACATTCAGCAAAATTAAAAAAATGACACAGCCTCAAGGACATGACGTATGACCATGGAACAATCGAAATAGATGTGGGCTAGGGTTGCAGTTTGTAGGATGGGTTTGCTGCTTTGAGTGTTGAAAGTAGGTTAGTAGGATACAATTGTTCTTGTAGCACTTAAAGTCAGTACAAGGTGAGGTCATAAAGGAAAAATATATGAAATTAAACGTTTTGTTTTGTTAAAATGTTTTGCGTGAAACTTTTAGTACATTTTTTTTTCTTTTTAATATTTTTTAATTAAATCCCCAAATTTGTTAATATATAAATGAAATGATAGAGTACGCGTAAGGTAGTCTTGGAGGTTAATTCCTCACAATGAACTTAAATCACCAATATGGGGAATTTATTGGATTTATTACTTAAGTATTACTAATAGACGAGTTTTTAGGTTTTTGTTGAAATATATGTATGTTATATTTTTAATAGATTTTTATCAATAAGTAACCAATATATCGTAAATAAGTTTTAATTAAAAATCGAAGTTCAGCAACAGCGAGTGCTTTCAAAGGGAAAGCAATGATATGAGATGTTGTAATGTAATGTTATGTTTTGAGAAATATATAAAGCATATATTTTTAAAGATTTCTTTCAATATGTAGGACTATACATTATAAAATTAATTATTTATATTATTTCGATTTTAAAAATCGAAATTCAGCAACAGAGCTTTCAAAGGAAAAACAATGATGGGAGATATAGTGTAATGTAAAGAAAATTCAAAGTATACTTTTAGGCAAAATATGTATTATAATAAATATTTAAATATTGTTTAATTATTAAAAAATTTTATCAACAAAACATACAAAATTTCATACAAAATTCTCTTGAAATAACAAACAATTAACTATTTACTATTTAAAAAAATATTTAATTAATTTAATGTGATGAATTTTATTCATTTCAACAAAAGCAATAATAACATCATACTCTGATATCAGAAAACAAAGAGGCTCTTTAATTATTTATTGCAAAAAATAATGAGTTCGAATATTAAAGAGATTTTAATAAATTTAAGCGATTATGGATGTACTATTATTAAAATATTGTTATTTTATATCTTTTATCTACATTTAGATAATGTAGATAGCATTATCTACATATCTGTGGCTATACGTTAAAATGTTCAGCAATTTCGAAAAAAATCTTCTGAGAGGAAAATAGTTGCTTTCTATACTATAATAGCACAAAATTAATGTACTATTATAGTCCCTAGGTTAGAAAATCTCTTATTGAATGGTCAAAGCAAATGTATATTTATTTTCAATATAATAAATGCTTAAATATAGGTTTGAGCATTTCATATATCACAGTGTAATCATTAATATTTTTATATCCTGCTAATCTGGTATATCACATTTACTGGTATGTAGTGAATTAGACACTATATAAATTACAGTACATAGATATTTTTAAACACCTCGATGAGACGAATAAATCTACCAATGACTATACTTGCAATGGAAACTAGAATGTAAGATTTTGAAATAGATGAGTAACATTTAGCACATATAATTTTTATAAAGGGTCTTTAAACATTTGTAGAAATGACGAAAATTGGATGACAGTATACTATAGTTGCCTATCATAATTTTTGTCTATTATTAATATATTTATTATATAGATATTTGTAATTAAAACTTTTATGCTCTGTAACCAGAAATTTATTTGGAATAGTAAAGCGGGTAAAAATTTATGAAAAGACCTTTTGGGCAGACCATACAGCTACTCCAGATACTTCTGTTTTAGCATTTAAAGAGAATTTGACATGTGATTTAAGTGGATTTATGTAGATAGGTTTAAATTTTGATAAAGACGTCATACAAGCTAATGAATCAAATAGGTACATTTTTTACTAACATAGAACACATCACTCAATAAGTCGAGTGACTAACTAAGAAAAACAATTTTTTTCTACCAAAAATCGATTTTACTCATCTCCTTCATCTCCTTCTCCTTCAAAGGCAATACAATCATTTCAACGCATCTCTAACTTCTTGATACCGTGCTTGTAAAAGAATTTGCCTTTTACCTCAAAATAGGCTTCAGTTTTAGCAATTACTTCTTCAATTGAGATAAATTTCTTACTGACGAGCATTTTTTAGAGATCAGCGAATAGCCAGTAGTCGCTGGGGATGAGGAAACAATTCGAAGTTTAATTCAAGCAATTTTGCCATTGTTTTTATTGACTTGTGACATGTTGCATTGTGTTTGCGGTAGTTTTTTCACAATTTCTGCTTTCAAAAGATCAAGTAATGCCGTGTAGTAGTTCCTATTGATGGTTTTTCCCTTTTCGAGATAGTCAATGAAGATTATACTATGTGCATCCCAAAATACTGAAGCCATAACCTTCCCAGCTGACTGTTGTGCCTTTGGACGCTTCGGACGTTGTTCACCGGCTGCAGTTCATGCAGATGAGTTGTAATCACACTACCTTCTGATATCTTTACGGTCTCAGCTATCTCACGCAATTTCAATTTACGATCAGATATAATAAATTTTTGGAATTGTTTGATGTTTTCTGGAGTAACCACCTCAATTGGACGACCAGAACGTTCACCATTATCGGTGTCTGTACGATCACGTTTAAATTCAGCAAACCAATAACAAATGTCTCCTTTCGATGGAGCAGAGTCCGGATAACACTTTTGAAGCAATTGCTGAGCTTGTACAGTATTTTTTTTCATCAAGAAGCAATGATAAATTAACACGCGAAATTGTTTTGAATCCATTGTTTTGAAAATAACAAAAGTAGTTTCACTTAAATGGCTGTCACTTTTTTCTGACTAATCGAAATGTCATAAAATTTTACGCATAGTCTCTTGAAGGTTGGTACTTCATAAACATCATATGGGGTTGATAATGGCAGAGTCATCTGTGTGTCAGTTACACGACTTATTGAGCGATTTCTAATAGCATTAAGAATTAAGAATAACTATTTGAAAATAATTTAGTATGAATTATCATGTAAAATACGAAAGAGACAATAAAACTCTGTAAACTAGATTCTATACTAATTTGTACTGACGTAACATCTACCTTGAATAAAAGCAATATACCATTATCTTTGATTATAGAAATACTTTAATAGTAAATATATATTTCCCAACATATAATATTGTCTTCAATTTATATATAGTATTGCAATGTTTTAATGTATATTTATTTAAATTTAAATTTAGTGCAAAATAAATTTTCGAACTCGAAGAAATTAATATATTCGAACTCATTATTTTTGCTTTAACTAAAATTAAAACATATATAAAAATTAAGCATAATAAGTGCATTTTTATAATTTAATTTAAAAAAGCTTAATTCAAAATATGCATTGCAATAATAAATAATAATTATAAAAATAATAAATTGTAGAAAAATAAAAGTAATTAAAAGGCTTGTTTACCTGATGATGGAAAATACCTAGCGACATCGCCACGTTTCAATGCGGGTAATACTTGTCCAGATAATACTTTCAATTTCTTGGCTATGGTATTTTCAAGACGTTTGGATGACTATATTAAATTTTGATTTGATTTGATTCGAATTTGAGATAAAGTCGCAGTGATTGTGGTAGTGGAGTTGTGGTTTTTTTTGGTGGTGTTGATGATGATATTGAAATAGAGACAGAGAGATATGAATAAAAATTATATATATATTATTTAAATTAAAAATAATTTTTTACAATTAAAAACAAAAAATGTTACGTATAGTATTTTATGTAATGATTTTTTTTTTATTTTTGCTTAAATATATTTTTTCAAAAAAATGTTTACAAAACGATAATACGCTCAAATAACATAAATATTTACATAGAATATATGATTTTGTTCTTTTAATTACATATAGCAAAGCAGTAAAAATAATAATACATAAAATAATTTAGATAATTTAGAATAATTGGCAAACATTTCCTTGACATACTGTATTTTCATGTACTGATTTTGTAGTAATAGTACTATATCTTTCCGATGAAAAGAAAATAGCAAATTAAAATATTACAACTGATTTCAATATATCCTAGAATTTTGAATATATATCAATCAGTTCCGAAATATAAACCGAAATATATATTTGATTTTTTATACTTCTTTTTTGGATTAAAATTTAGATTTATAAAACGATCAAAGCAAAATCTTCAGTTCAATGTGAAAAGAATAATTTGTTATTTTCCGGTATATTATTATATTTGCTATTAGGATCCGAAAAGGTTCCCAAGTGAGGAGAGACAATACTCTTTAATATGCATACACAAACTTTTCCTCTTGCTATTATTAATATTGAGGCTAAGAATTGGATTTAACTATAGGATTAGGATTATAAAAGATTGATGAGAGAAGTGATCAGGCATAATACCCTTCATATACATATAGCACAATTTTCTTATATTCTGCCTTTGAGACTATAAATTTGATTCGGGTTCTAATTATAATTACTATTAGGATTTACCGAGGTTGAAAGTATATTTGCATACTTTCAAAGATCTAAATATATGGGTATGTAAAAGTTGATCCATTTTGTTGTACCGAATTTACAATACTGCTTTAATAACAAAATCTCTAAAAGATTCCAAAAGTCTCATGGGGAGTACAATATTTTGAAGGAAAAATTTTTACAATTCCACACAATGGATAACCCTATATTTACAATTTTTTGGATAAGAATTATTATTTTAATTTGATGCGTGAAGCAAGAATGGAAAATAAATTTATTCATACATGCATAGAAGCTTTTTTGCTCTTTTAGTGCTTGGGCATTTATGTGCTTATAAATGATTATTAGGATTTTATGGTGATGAAAAGTGACGTCAGAATAAATAATATACCTATATTAATGACATATATATGAAGAGTGTTTTACGCTTCTTTAATAATTTATTATTTCTGAGTTTTAGATTATGATTATGATTAGCGTTACAGATTAGGATAAGGATAAGAAGAATCGTTATTAGAAATAGTACTAAGATTGGAATTATGACTAATGTTAGCATAAGAATTTATAAGGATTAGCATAAGGATACAGAAAATAAGAAGACTCATGATTTGAAATAGTACTAGGATTGGAATTATGATTAATGTTAGCATAAGAATTTATAAGAATTAGCATAAGGATTCAGAAAATAAGAAGACTGATGATTAGAAATAGTACTAGGATTGGAATTATGACCAATGTTAGCATAAGAATTTATAAGGATAAAAATACAGATATTATGAAGAATCGTGATTGGAAATAGTACAAGGATTGGAATTATGATTAATGTAAGCATAAGAATTTATAAGGATTTGAATAAAAATACAGATAATATGAAGAATCGTGATTGGAAATAGTACAAGGATTGGAATTATGATTAATGTTAGCATAAGAATTTATAAGGATTAGCCTAAGGATACAGAAAATAAGAAGAATCGTGAGTAGAAATAGTACTAGAATTGGCATTATGAATAATGTTAGCATAATAATTTATAAGGACTAGAATAAGAATACAGATAATAAGATTAATCGTGATTAGAAATAGTACTAGGATTGGAATTATATTTGATGTTAGCTTGGATTTGGGAATTGAAACGAATAGAATGGATAATTTGTTATAAAAAACGAAAATTATATGGAGATTTTATAAACAAAAACACAGCAAGTTAAGGAAAAGTTGCATATATAATCAAATTTTTCTGAAAATTTGTATGATATAATTTTGTTGAATTCGGTTTGATTTGCCTTGTATTGCTTTATATCTTATATGATAATTAAATAAAAAGTATTGAGCCTTTAAAAATTTATTAATTTATTTAATATTTGAATGAATAGATTTAAAATATAAATATCAAGATAAACATATTAAGGATGCATACTAAGCAAAATTCCAAGATGAAATGAAATCGCACAATTGAATTTATATTCACACGATCTTTGCAGTATATAAAGCAAAGAAGTCAAGTATCCAATATTAAAAAATAATGAATTTTTTAGAACAATCTTACATGCAATCTTACATGAAAATTGGTTGCTTAAAAATCTTACAAAGGCATGAAATGGAGAGGCAACTATGGGGTTCATATTTGGAACTTGCATACAAATTAGTGTAAATAAGCTTATAAATGATATTGATAGATCGGTTTTTGGCGGCATTGTCGTACATTAGTGTAAAATGGAGTTTAATAGTTTCAAAGAAATCTATAATTAATATAAAAAACAATGTAAGAACTAGCCAAAATCATACAATCGAATTGAATTAAAAATGAAAACAAATTAAAATATTTTTAAAAACATTAAATTACAAAACGTTTTAGCAGCAAATTCCTCAAAATCGTAAAGGAAGTTTGATTTACAATCTAAAAAAATGTGAATACTGAGGATTTAACTTAATTTAATTAATTAATTTATAAATACAATAAAAACTCCATTTTATTTAATTCTTAGGCTGACCTGAGCTAGTCATGTATATGTCAATATATCCACCACGTTTAATCGGCGGTAAATACTTTGAACGGTCTGACTCTAATTTCTGACGCAAAATAAGTTCCATTGTGCGCATGGTCTGCAATTGTAATATTTATAGAGTACAATAACAATAACAATAACAATAACAATAACAATAACAATAACAATAAGAACAGTAACAGCAAGAATAATAAATATATTTTAAATTAATTTTAATTAATAGAAATCAACGAATAAATTATAAATAAATATAATTGAAGCAAATGAGAAAAAAATCAAAAAATCAAAAAATCGACTGTGACGACTGACAACTGACGACGATGCAACTGTGAAGGAATTTGTATTGAGAAATTTTTGACATGAATCTGCACTTTTTCGAAATATCTAGGAAGACCCATGTACGGCGGCGATTTGTGCTAACCTAGTATTTTCCGTATTTAGCACTGATTTATTTGGTTATTTCTGAGTCAGACAAACACTGACTGCACTTTTGCTTTAATTTTGTTCAAATGGTTTTGAGGAATTTTTAGTCAGCCAAATTGTGTTCATTCTTGCAACAATTCAAATGAGAAAAAAATAAAAAAAAATAAAAACTGCGAAAATAGGAAAAAATTTTTAATTTAAATTTAGAAATAAAATTTCAACAAAGTTGCAAAAGAAATAAAATAATAAAATTACATTTCATTTATACGAAAAAGGGAAAGTAAAACACACTTACAAAGAGAAAATATATTTAAAGATACTAATATAAAGTGCCGGGCAAGTTAATAATTTATTATTGCAACAGTTTAAAATAGACTCAGATACAAATTCAATAAATTAGTTTAAAGTCAAGCACTTAGCTAGTGTTTGAAGTCCCTCACCATAAATGAAACAATGAGCCATATACACATAAGTATAATAGAGAAGATATAGGACGAAAGACCTAGTAGTTCAGCTCCTTATTCGTAATAATAACTTTAAAATTAATTTTAGTGTTAATTCACAAATAAATAATAAGAAAAAAAGATATCAATTAAATAATAAAAATTATTTAATTTATATTATTTAATTATTTATAATTAAATAATAAAATTTAATCAATTACTCTATTACTCTATCTATTACTCTGTTTAAAAGATTCCTATTCTTGAGACGCTCTGATTCCACAACGAAAATAAAAAAGTCACATATTTTGAGCAATTTCTTCCACAACTTTATATGCCGATATTACTTAGTCCCTTAGATATCAAGAGTAAAGCCATCTGGCACGTCTACTTATACCAGTAAAAATTGCATATACCAGTTAAAACATGTGGTTTTTCTTAGTATAATTAATGTTTCTTGCTATAACAACCTTAAACATCCATATCTCAAGAACTAAGCTAAAACGGTATATAGCGTAATGAGAAATCTTGCTCAGAATAGGCGACTTTACTAAAATCTGTTTTCAAATCGTGGCACCCCTTATACTTTAACTAATTAAATCTTTAAAATATTTGCATATAGCTTATGCAAATGTATGTATAAATATAGTCCATCGATTTATTCAGTTTCAAAGGACAAAGATCTAGCTAAACTTGACGATCTATGGCTAGTGTTTGCAACAGTAGTAACATCAATGTGAATGTCGGTGGTTATGAAGCGGCTGCAATTGAAAACTGAGAACTTTGATCAGCAAAAATAAAAGGAGGTGTATTAAAAATATATACCAAAAAAAAAAAAGACTCATTTGGAATAAAACAAGTGGTTGGTATCGGGTTAATAGTGCAGACAGTTTCAAAGTACCTCAAGTACAGATTCAATATAAATAATATAATTAATATCTGAGAATTCGTCCAGGACATACAAGTCGAACGCATATACACCTGATGTAAAGACAGGAGCCGACAAGATGTGGTTGCAATAATACACATTCAACTGTTTTTCATGTTCTGTCAAAAGGTCTGTAGTATGCAAATCAGAGATATGGAGTATTTGATGTTACTATCCCCTTAAATAAGTTAATATATGGCATTAGGGATTCGATTAAACCCATTTTTACCAGGATATTATATTTATATATATTTTTTGTTAGTTTTTAGCTTAGGGCTATCGTAGTTTATTGCATTCAGTATGATAGTATAATTAATATAATTTAGTTCATTGCATTTAAAGTATATATGTATAAATAAATTGAGACTATCTGCGGCATGTTCTAAAAAACCAGAGAGAGAATAGATCAACAAGATTTTACACTATCACATAAAGTAGGCGCTACTCCATAATGTCTGATAGATAACTTTAAATTATTTTGAACATGGACATGGAGTGATCTACATGCTCTCTTGAAACAAACTTTTTCGAGTTGTCAATGTTAGACATTTTAATAACTCAGATCGATTTTAAAAAGTGACAGTGTTTATATTCGCAAAAAAGTTCTTCTTAGTGAATGGATAAATATACCACAGGCTTCAATTTGTATATGAGGTGACTTAAATCTGTTTGTCTATATCTCTATCTATTAACATGTTAATTAATCTCTTAATTAATCGATTGAAATTTTATGGTACATGAATTATAGATAGATCCAAATAAAATGTATTTGGATATAGATAAAAAAATCGTATAAGTAAATAGTAACTATCTGTTAATAGTCCAACTTTTGTGTGAAGAGTATCAGAGCTTCAACAAAGCCAAGTTTCATTTATTTAATGTCTTTTGCAATATTTGATTTTTAATGGGAGCGCTTTTAATCATTATAAACAAAGTTCTCTTAATATATATCTTCGTTTAATAACTTGGGCTCAAATTCAATTTTCTATATGTACACAGACTTGAATTAAAAATATTAATAAAAATATCTCAGACAAATTGTAAAAACTTGACTTAATTTGAAAAAATATTCCTAAGCATTTTCTTGAAAATTAAATTTTTGCTTTACGAGCTCAGAAAGCTTATGACATCTTATATTTATTATTGTAAGTTATTGTTTTTAGATAAATTTTTAAATAAACAAAAGTTTGTTGATAAAATAAAAAAATTAATTATAAGCTTTCAACAAAAACATGCAGTTTATCGTTTCTTTGAAAAAAATATTGAAATATTTTGTACTTTCTAGAAATGAATCGAGACAGCAAATTATTATATTTGGCACCAGTCCATATCATATATAAGTATTTCTATACATAAGTACATATATCTATATGTATATATATCATATTTAAGAAAATGAAAGGAATCAGAAAAATTATAAATAATGTTATTTAAAGTTCTGTAATATTATTTTTTTTTATTCTTTATTTGCCGGTAGTGAAAGTACAAATCAAAAGTTTGACAAGGTGGTAGTTGGTCACAAAGGAATTAACCTTTGCAGTCCTATTAAACACATAACACACACCTCCTTAGCTTTATCTTTTTGGGACAAAATTATTTCTTTACAACTTTATGATACTCGTATATGATCCACTTTTCTTCATCTGTTACGATATATCATATATGTAACGATTTCACAATGTGTACAAATACAGAGCTTCTTTGATAAACAGATTTTGCGAATACTATAGACGCGAATACTATAGATTTTAAATACTATTCATGGCTCGTCTTCAGTTTTTTAATAAATCAGTAACTACTCACTTATTAGTATTTTTTCAATCTTATAGAAATCGTTATTTCGATGATATGTTAATCAGAGAAAAGAGAATGTTCATGGCAATTGCATTTATTAAATGCTTCAATGGAAGCATTTATATTTATTTTTTAAAAATATATATATTTTTAATATTAGATAAAATTTTTCTGAGAGTTAAAAACGATTAAATGTCCTTACAAAAAATCATAAACTTTTTTATTTTTATTAATTTATGTTATGTTGTTATGTATGCGCTATGGGTATAGCTAGGAAGCGGGTCAGGCGAGTACATTCGAATAACATATCTTTAAAAAACAAAGGTTGTTCAAATCTAGTATTAATTGGAGTGCAACGACAACCAGTTTATAGAAATGATCGAAACTACTTTATGATTGTGTGTTGTCATATGGGAAATGCTGCCTTATCCACCATTCGGAAATAACAAACTTACCGGAATAATATTTTAAGACGTGTGATAGAAGTACATTGGTATGTCAGAAGTAAATAAATAAAGACATAACAATTGAAGGGATTAAAAAGTGCGTCAAAGACAGATCCCTTAAATTATTTAACACTGTGGGTTCTCATAATCGCTCCGTATTACACACTTTATTTCATCCATTATTAAAAAACATTAAACTTATCAGAATATTATTTTAAAATGTTAAATAAAACTTTGGTGTGTCAGAAGTGAATAAACTAAACCTCAAGAATTGAATAGGTTTAAAATCTGTAAAAGACAAAGCCTTTAAGTGGTTTAATTCTGTGGGTTCCAATAATAACGTCCCATTATAGTGTAATCTATGTTCCGCCAGAAAGCTATGTTAGACTTCAAAATATACTTTTATAATTTTACCTGTATGACTCGATAACATCTAATTAGTCATTGTAGTGATTAACTCACAGTCATTCTTGTCTAAAAGTGCTCCAGACACTGACTTGCTTTTTATCAAATACCATAAACCAAATAAAACATTCAACAAAAATCAATCAATTTGTCATTTGTTATTCAAAAAAGATTTAAAAGATGTAACTAACTACTTTATCTTAATTTTAAGCGGTCATGAAGACGCCGAATACTTTTTGCCCAACCTAATAATTGATAATTAATAATTTAATAATTTGAGGCCCTATGCTCCACTGGGAGATAAGGATAAAAGAGAGAATAATTGATATATTGCAGTGCATTGCATCGTCTGTTTTTAATGATAATAAGAAAAATGAGTAATAAATAGATGTGTAATTTTATTTTATAATATTTGCTTAACAAACTTCTGTATATAAACTGTTAATTATTTTTATATAAGTATGAACACTTTTAATTTATTAAAGCCGTGTGCGAGTGTAAATTGATGATAAATTAAGGGAAATAGTAAGTTACGTCGGTATGGCAGCGAATGTTGGTATTTACCAGAATTTCGAATAGAGTAAATTAGATAAAAATTAAGTGTTACCATTGTAAACATTTTATACGATCTTTAAAAAATAAATAAATAAATTTAAAAACTTTTAACCAAAAATAATAAATAACAGCAATAAATAAATAAATAATATTTACATAAATGATAAAAATTTTAAGGAAATTTTAGTTTACTTTACCGCAATTTACTCGTACTCGCACACGACCTAATTATACTTTTCCTTTATAACTTTAACTTCAATATATTTGCACATTTGCTAAGTTTTTTGACCGATAAATTGTCAAATTTTTAATTTTGTTCTATCTATTTTTGAAAGTCTATTTGACACATAAAATTTAATAGAAAAAAAAAACAAAGTGCAAATTTAACAAAAAAAAAAAAAAAACGCCGCTAAAAGTTTTCTTATCTTCGTTCATACAAAAAACAATAATAACAACAACACCAACAACAGCAACAACATAAATATTTAAGAGCAAACACCGGCAAACTTACACACACACATACACACATACGCTTTGACGTTGTTTTTGTTGTCTTTTCTATCTACAAATTCTACACGTGATTTCTTTTTGTTTTGATTCTTTTTTGGACACGACGTAAAGATAAAAAAAAGGAAAAAAATTATTAAGTTTTGGCACATATTTTATAAAAATCCAGGGGTTAAGCAGACAAATGTGCGAGAAGTAATATGGGAGTCGGTAACGTTGGCTGAAGTCATACGCTAATCTTAATCTTATCGTTCATAGATAACTTTCACATAACAATTTTTTTTATTTTTTATTGTTAAACTTAAAAATAAAAGAAATTTTTAAATAACAAGAAACTATATATTGATTGGGTTTTGTAAAAGCAAATTAGAAAAAGTTTGTTGTCCTTCAACAAACTTGCTAATATGAATGGGTAACGGCTCGAACACTTAAGACATTATTTACTTAATAATATTAAGAGCTCAGAGTACTGACTACAGAATCTAAAATTATAAAATATTATAATTAAATTATGTATGTAATATTGAAACAAGTCATCATTTTTGAATACATTATTATAACATGTAATAACGCTTCATCGCTATATATGTGACATTAGTATGTTTAATAAAAAACCGAACATTATGAATTTAAATCATTGTATCTATTGTTGGACATTCATCATTGTTAACAAACTACAATTCAGTGTTAATAACCATCCTAATGTCATCTATAAAGCGATTAAGTATTATTATATATAATAATAATGCATTTACTCAAGTCTTAGTAGAATTAAATGAAATCCAAAGCTCGAGCAAAGTTTATTGTATTTCAATATACAAACGTTCATCAATAATTTTTGTCTTCGACATTATACAGTATTAATCTCTCCTCCTATCATATTATTCATATTAATCATAATAAATATTCTTAAAATAATATTAAATATTATTAAAATAATTAAAATAAATAAAAAATTAAAATAATATTGTGTTGTTAAAATGGTTTTGAACATTGTTAAAATAGTATTGAATATTATTAAAATAATATCAAATATTTCTGTTTTTTGAAAAGACTTATGTGAATAAAATTAACAAAATTGTATATTAGTTTTTGTTTTTATTTTTATACAGTCCTCTACATAAATTCTCTATTTTATTAAAAAAACAGAACTCACACAACTACTATAAATATAAAATATTGTTAAAATAATATTAAATATTGTAGAAATAATATCACCAGTTAAATATTATTTAATGAAACTCTAAGTTATAGTAGTAGCAATAAGTAATAAATATTTCAATACAATTCTGTTGTAAGTTTGTAAATATTAAAAGGATAGACAATAGATTGCCAAAACAGGAATTTATTTTGAACGTCTTGGCAAATCATAGCACAATGTATTAAAGTTTGACTTTATTATTAATAAGCCAAGTTTTACTAAAAATAAGATCTTTTTTATATGTTAGTTCAGAAACTTTAACACTCAACCCAACTTATAAAAATATTGGTACACATATATAAAAAAATTCAAATGGAGATGTATCTATAACAAGCAATTTGATTCACTGTGTAAAATTTCGTATGGTGTTTAAAATCACATTATATATAATATATATTTTCATTCAGTTTAAACTTAAGCGTTCATACACTTATTACTTAATTATGTGATTCATAATATGTGATTCATATATGATTCATTTTATAATTTTTCAAAAATTCTAATTGAATAGCAAGTGAAAAGTAAAGTTAATAAAAAAAAATCAGCAGTTAAAAAATTTTCTCTTATCTTAAAAAAGTAGCTGAAGTTATGCTTTAGCTTTTGATTTATCTATAAAGCATCATTTAGTTTGTTACATAATTTGTGCTTCAATGACTTTGAAAATTATAGCGTTTCAAAATTAATTAATTTTTGAAATTGTCCCTCAAAAATTAGTTTGAATGAACCAAATGAAATTCAGAAATTATTATTATTTATTATTTTAAAATTAATTTTTTAGAAAAAAAATTAGATAAAAATGAGTAGATCGATAAACGATTGAATGGACTTCTCAGACAATTTTATTCGTTACTTCACCAAGAAATATTTTATTTAAATCGATAAACACACTAATAATAATATATATAAATATGTATATACATTATTGTTTATTATTGGTTAAAACTCATTTTTTGATTGTTATATCTGGATACAATCTAGATTTACTTTTGATCTGTCAAATTTTGTTGTCCAATAAATATGAATATATAATATTGTTTATTATTTATTACTCATTTTTCGATTATTATATCTGGATTCAATCTAGATTTATTCTCGTTTTGTCAAATTTTGTTGCCCAATCGAGTATTCTTAGAGAGAGAAAAAACAATATGTCAGTTCAAATTCCAGCATGAGAGCCGGTGTAATTGTGCCTCGGCACTAAGGCAAAGCAGTTTAGTAATAAATTTCAGAATTTGCGCAAATTACTACAATTTTAATACGTTTTAGAGAAAAAATGGCAGTAAGCATAACAGCCTATTTTATAAACCACTAATAATCTAATTACCATACTTTCCGATTTTAAGGAAACGCGTATGATTTTGTAACTACTGTTAACAATTATTATAAGGTAATATAATAATAAATTAATATTATTAGAGCCTCTATAAATTTCTTCTTGCTAGTTATTTATGGTGGCAAATTGATACTGAGCATATATACATTGCCTTTTAAATTTAGGCACAACCAAAAAGTACCAAAACATTGTAAAAATACGAAGTAGGTAATACTGATGTGACACTCCACATAATATGCATTTTCGGCATACCTCGAAAGAACCAATTTTGCCGTGCCCGAGACACTCTACATAACATGGCCCATAGTGTAATTTTTGTAAGTGGTATATATATTTTTCACAAATACATATATCGAATTAAATCATAATTTATCTGTCAGATCATATAAAACAGCTGTTAGTTTTAGGGTAATTTTGCTACGCTGGGAAAATATCTAGGGTGTTATCAATTAATCTCGAGTGTTATATATTTTGCCTCAGATTTAACAATCTCAAATGAAAATAATTTTTCTCCAGATTTATTAATCGAAAACGTCATTAGTCAAGAACGCATAAGACTTTCTGGAAAATGTACCTCACAGCCTGACAACGATATGCGCTAAGCAATGAAATACTGTGTATTCTTTTCCGGCCTACCGCTTGCTTTCGCTGGTGATGTTAGGTAATGGAATATTTTTCTTCTATTCAAAAATTATAAAAAATTATGAAATCGATTTCGCAATTGAATGCATATTATCGCGAAATCTTATAACATCTGTTCTCCTCTAAAATCGTAAATTGATACCCCATTCCGAGTGCATATTGAATTATTCATGTTCTTTGTATAGATTTTAATGGCTGTGTAGTATTTTTTTTAATTGTAAAACATATATAAATAAGTGTTTAATGTTCCCATTAAAAAAATAATAAAATAAAATATGCCAGTGCAGTGCTTCGTTAGTCACTTGCAGTTATAAAATATGAGTTTTTGTTGTTGTCAAAACATGTGTAACGAAATTTTATAGTAAAAAAAAACTTTTCAAAAAAAAAAACAAATAAAATAAAATTTTTTGCAAAATCACAAATCGAGCATAAAAATGTTTTTATAAAAATTTAACACTTTCAGAACACAGAACATATGCAAAACACCCTTATCTACCAGAAGCCGACCGAGTGACTCTGCATCCACTTAGCCTAGCCCCCATTAAATAATAAATCAAACGCACACACACACACACTCACACACAATCACACAACCAGCGAAACTTTCGTACATAAAATAATGTATATCATATGGCGGCAGCACTGTTGGAGCACCAGACACCTTGACACTTGAAGAAGGAAAAATCAATTTTTTACCATTGGCAATGAAATAAGAAATGATAAATAAAAAAATATTCACATATATATGTATATATAAAAATATATAAAAAAAATAGGAAGCCAAACTTTTGCAATTATTTTAATTATTTTAAAAAGGATTTCTCGCTATCATGCATATTTATTTTTTTGAGTTGAAATGTGATTTAATGTTTTTTCAATGACGTACAACGTAAATATTAAAATTATCTTTATAATATAATGATATAAAAATATAATTAAAAAAAAATATATTGAGTTCAACTTAAAGTCAGCAACATAAACGTTATTCTCTTAATTCAAAGCATTCGATATCTGTTTTTTTATTTCGAATACTTACATCGAAGGACATTATTGGTTCCTTGCCTTCCTCCAAGTAATATTCAACATTGATAGTAACTAAGCCCTGATTAAATATACGGCACGTGATAATAGTTTCCTTATTTTCGGCCAATACACAGTAGTAACCATCATCCATTGTCATTTGGTAAGCGAGCTCCAGTTGGGGGAAAATGTGCTCCAATTCACTGCGTAACAATTTTGCTATTTCCTGTCGTGATTTTGGATCGGACGTTTTTTCCGTGTCCACAGTAAAATCAAATAAAATTGTTTGAGCTGCCATTATGTATATGTATATATAGATTTATTATAACACTTTACGTTTCAAATTAACACAATACTAAGAAATTTGCACTTAAAAATAATTTGCAACTTTACAGTTTAAAACTTTTCCGGTTGCCGACACAAACTATAATCTCTGAGAGGCGCAAAATACTACTGAACTTTTTAGCTGCTTAAAAAGTTTGTTTGCTCTGAAATGGTGCAGTGTTGGAAAGTGCGCAGATAATTGTACTGAGCTTTGCTAAAAAAAAATTGTTTTAAATCGTTTTTTAAACATGTTTGTGTGTATTATTTTGTAGAAGTCCATTTATGTGGGTTTTATGACAAAAGAAAAAATTTAAAAATATCGGTATTGTGTTAAATGTTTTAAAAAATTTTTAGTTATGAGAGCATCCTAAAATCACTTAAAATAAAAATATGTAATAAGGCTGTTAAAGGTTGATTTGTGCAGTAGCAGCATCTTTGCTAACACTTAGGAAGTATTTGCTGCATTATAGAAATAAGTTGTAATTTAACGTCAAATTTTTCAGACGGACGTGACTATTATATTTAATAGAAACTTAGTATATTTCATAAAGAGGTTTTTTCGAACAGTACTGAACTACAACAACAAAAATTCATTTCTATATTATTTTAATTAATTGAATTTT
>NC_051846.1:490264-578877 GCF_002237135.1 Teleopsis dalmanni
TGATATTGTATGTTGATAGGTTTTTGAATGATTATATAGAGGTGATGATAGATCTTTTAATATATCCTTTTATTATTTCGCTAGATATACCTTTGCCTGTACATAAAAATCCCATACCACAATCTTTACATGTTGTTAATAATATTTTGTGTTTGAGTGTCAGATTTCTATTTGAATGTATAGAACGTAATGACATGTAATAATGAAAATAGGGTTTTAGAATGAGAAAAAGTTGGATTTCCTACATTTAAAGATTTTAATGATTGGCGTAAGAATGAGGATATTTCCTCACAGCTATATACTATGCTTTTGTTATACTGCTTGGCCATGGGTATGGGTATAGATAGATGTGGATACAGTGTTATATTTTGTATTTCATATGGTTAAATATATAGCATGTTTATGCGAATGGGATCTGGATGTTGGATGTATGGTGAGGATATACAAGGATATCCTAGTATTAAAGCTTTCAATTCATGCATTATTAGCATTAGTGGATAACCATTTAGCAATAATTGATTTATGCAATCAGATAAGTCATTTAATAGATATTCTATACTTGTTCTATATATTATTCGCCGTAAGTAATATAATATTGTTGCTTTCTTTATATGGTAAGAAATATGCGACGAATAATGGGATGTCCTTAGTGATTGTTGTGGTTTTTTGTATAGGTATGATATGCATGGATAGTTATGGTATGATGGATTGGGTGTTTCGTAGGTTAAATTGTATCCTACGAAATTTGCAAATGCTTCACAAAATGGTTCAATATTTGAATGAGGTAAATATATTAGTATATCATCTACGAATTTCCACTAAGCGTGGATACGATATGATTTAAATAGAGATTTTGAATGTATCTCTTTTTTTGATTCTATATATATAGTAGCTAATAAGCCTGAAACACTACCTACTTGAGGTAATCCATCGAGTTGTTGGTAATATTTATCATCGAATGAAAAGTAATTACCATGTTTTATGATGAAGTCTTTTGATTGTTCTAATAGGTTGAGTGGAATGGGGCATGTAAAAAAGAGTGAATTGTAAAGTATTCCTAGTTTATGATCAAACCTTAAATACTGAGCTCTTGCACCAATTCACCTCCTTTTTTTTACCCACGGTTCGAATGGGTTTGTTAAAATTGAAAAAATTAATTAAAAAATCGACAATTGATATTTCGTTAAGCACGTGAACGCACGAACCATAATTTTATTTCTTCGTATATAAAAAATAGCAACAACAATGTAAAAACAGGTTTTTAAAAACAATACAAATGTTACAAATAAATTGTTACAATTGATTATTCTATCGTGATACAGAACATTTGTTACACTTGATTGATCTCTAATTTAAAAAATAACATTAGTTAATATTAATACATATAAAAAAGAAAAATATGATGCCAAGTTGGCTTAACAGGGCATTTTTCTTTGAAACATGGTAGCTTCATTAAGTTGTGCAAAGTTTTTATTAGAGGGAATGTTGGGGTACTAGGATACATATTCTTAATGTCTAGTGATACCAAGACATAATTAGGTATTGGTCGTAAACCTAATATATGGCCTGTAAGGTAATTAATGTTGGAGATATTGTGTGATGATATACGATCAGAGAGTGTTGTGTCTAATATATAATGTACTAATTTATGTAGGGGTGATATATACCACCCTATAGGACTACATATTGGGCGTATATGGGTATTATTTTTATGGGTTTTTATTGTACCATATAGATATGGTAAAGAAGGTCTACTAATTAACATATCCTTGATTTCTTTGTATATGTTTCTTGGAAATATATCTTTGTTCTTAGTTTTTTCATAATATCGACATAGGGGCTATTGGACAATATTTGGGTCCAAAACTGAGAAGTATTGGAGCCTCTATAGGTACAGTTATGTTAGTGAGATTAGTGAAACCACGAGGTATGGCACGAGGATATAGATTTATAAGTTGGGACACATCTGGTAGCGTAGTAAATAATTTGGGAGTTAAAGATAGCACAGATGAAGCCATAAATGGTTGGAGAGAAGGCCTTGGGAAAAGAGATGCTAGGGATGGTGGATGATAATTAGGTATAGTTATACTATTAGGTGGTATAGGACGTTTTGACAATCTTTTTAGATTTGGTTTTGATGATACGGTAACAGGTGCACAAATAGCAGTAGATATAGTACTAGAGCTATTTACATTATAATTTTGTAGATCTAGAGAAGGAATATTTTGATGTACGGAGGTGGTAGTTGTGTGTATAACTATTTCTCGTGATCGGAATGATGTGGAAGGTAAGGTTGTAGAATAAACATCTGTTGTTGTGGTGGTAGTTATTGAAGCTAGAGAAATATGATATAGTGGTGGTCAAAATAAGATTAGTTCTTAATGGAGTCATAGATTTCCGTTATATTGAATGTCGTATTAGAATTTTTCATGTATAGTCTCTATTTTTGTTTTATAAATTTATTTGCTTTATTGTGACTGTAATCTCTAATAATTTCTAATATCTTAATAATAATATTGATAATATGTAATAATTAGTAATGTTTTTGGAATATTCTTGGATATTTTGATTTTAATTATAACAATATAATAATTTTTCAATAACTTAATATGGATTAATGATGGTATTTTTAATAATGTATAACATTTTTAATAATTTTTGATATTTCATATTTTTGATAATAGTTTTAATTTTGGTTTAATAATTATGTAATTATAATTGGTTGAGATGATAGTGATAGAGACTTGTACATGATTTTTATAAAATATAAAAAAAGATAAGAAATAGTGTATATAATTACTTTACCATTAAGATTTGGTTGTGATAGATGTGAGGTTGTTGATATTGTTTTAAAATTGGTTGAAGTGTAGTTGTTTGTTATAGCGAATGAGGTAGTTGCAGATAAAATCGGAGGTTGTTGGGTGTTAATTGCAGGTAGAGTGTTGATGTGTATAGGTAAGTCTGGGTTAGTATCTGTATAGTTGAGTAAAGAAATAATTACAAACATATGTATGAATAGATAAAGAAATAAAAAATGGAGATGAATTAATATTTATGAAGGTTGTTAATATGGAGGGAATATAATTTTTAGAAGTACAAATAAATGATAATAATTACTTGATATATATAGGTGTGATGAATTTGAATAAGGTTGAGATGTATGCTCATGTAATTGGATATGATCGGAGATGGTTCTCGGTGTTATTATTGGAGCTATATGACACTGGTGTGTAGTAGTTTGAGTAGAAGTAAGGTTTGGTTGATGAGTAGGCTCATCAAATAAATTTTCATCTAAAGCTGTTTGATTGCAATCTGCAACTCTTCGTCGGTATAGTTAATATCCATTTTTTTGGGCTAATTAGTTATGTTTAATAGAGGATAATTTTAAAATTAAATAGAATTAAATAAAAATAAAAAAGAAGTAGTAGGTATGGTTTTAGGTATATTTTACATGTTTTGTGAAGTCATCAATATTATAGGTTACATTGTAATTTAAATTGGTAAAGTTTTTTAATATTTATAAGATATTATTTAAAAGTGATATGATAACAATTTTTAAGGTTTGGATGGTATAATGATAGTTTTTGTTTATTATATATTTATATATTACGTGGATTACATAAAATGCTGTTTGAATTAATTACATGAGAATTGTTGGATACAGTTGATAAAGGTATATATAAGTTGGTGAATAATGTATACAGGAAGTGTTTATATGAATAAAATATATAAGTATAGATGTTCAATAGAATATAGTATATTGATACAATAATTTATTTATGTGACATTATTCATTTATTTATAATTTTTATATTTTATGTTTACGAGATTTATACAAATATAATTTAAGTTAATTTTTGAGGTATTATTGATGGAATTAGGATTTTTAATATAGAAGATAGGCTATATATAAATTAAGATATGGATAAAGATTTATTTAGAATGGGTTAATTAAGGAAGATTGAGGAGGAGAAGATTGAGAATTGAGGAGATAGTAATATGGATATAATTGATTATTGAATAATATAATAGGTAATTTGTTACAATAAAGTATTAGAATGAAATTATTTTATTTTAAATCAATTTTAGTATTATTTAATAGTTAATAGATATATATGATAAAATGTAGTAATATTAGAGATAATTTAAAGATGCTATTGAAATATTGAGTCTTACGTGTTTGTTTATGTAGTTGTACGTAGAGATGATAATATGTAGTCTCTGTAAGAGAGAATAAGAATATATAAACAACTGAAGGTAGATATATTAATACATTATATAATACGTTTGATAATTAGAATTATGGACACAATATAATTAGTATATTGTTAATGATGGCGCATAAAAGTGATTGTCTTTTGTATGATGTTTTATATAGTATATGCTATAGATTTGAGACAGATCAGTATAATAGAGATAATTTAAAGATGCTATTGAAATATTGAGTCTTACGTTTTTGTTTATGTAGTTGTACGTAGAGATGATAATATGTAGTCTCTGTAAGAGAGAATAAGAATATATAAACAACTGAAGGTAGATATATTAATATTTAGCAATGATCTCTTCACCTTGCTAATTAATAAAACTCTAAAAATTTTCAATGTTAATAAACTTTTATTCAACTTTTTACAGAGAGAAAAATCGAAACGTTCTCATCAATCAAAACAAAAACTTAAAAATATTTGAAATTGAATTTTACTTTTTAAATTCAATAAATGCACAGCCAACTGGGTCGCCACAGTACCCCCTCCTAGCGATGGAGTACTAGCAACAACGCGACACCACAACTAAGTCGACAACACCACTCTTAATCACGAAATTCCGCTAACCTTGCTGGGAAACGCACTACTCTACCAGCTCGTGTCACTTTCGGAATCGGCAACAGGGATTCACGCCTAGAATCACCAGAAGTCACTAACTGATCACCATTCAACAGCGCTGAAGGCTGACGCGATTCTGGAACAACCTGTTCAAGATCATCACACGTTAAGTACGCCGCCTTCAACCTATCATTCGAAACAGTCACCTCTCTCCCACGGCAAACAATAACAGACGTCTTCTCACTACGACTCAGCACCTCAAATGGACCTTCGTAAGGCTGCTCAAGTGGAGCTCGAGCACGATCCACTCGAAGAAAAACGTGCTTACAATTAATAATGTCACGCGGAACATACACAGATGGATGACAATGTCTTGTTGATTCAACGGATTTAACCTTAGCTAAAGCCCTTCGCAACGCCGACACAAAATCAGTCTCGGACGACTTCTGCTTGAAATCCGAAAGCATCTGCCCTGGAACACAAAGAGGATTTCCAAACAACATCTCTGAAGGACTAGCATTTAGGTCTAGTTTCGGTGTCGTTCGCAATCCCAACAACACAAGCGGAAGAGACTGCGTCCAATTACTTGAGGAATGACATCGAATGGCTGCCTTCAATGTTCTATGGAAACGTTCAACCATGCCATTTGCTTGAGGATGATAAGCCGTGGTATGAAAGTGTTTCACTCCAAGCAATCTCGTCAGTTCCCGAAATACAGCAGACTCAAACTGCCGACCCAAATCAGTGGTAATAGCCTGCGGAGAACCAAAACTTGCCCCCCAACCGTCGATAAAAGCCGCTGCAACTTCTTCTGCCGTAATGCCCGACAGAGGCACAGCAACAGGCCACCGAGAAAAACGATCGACGCAAGTCAAACAATAACGCTTCCCCTGAGACAAAGGCAATGGACCCACAATGTCAACATGAACATGCTGGAACCGACTATCAATATCAGCAAACGAACCAATTGGTGTTTTAGTATGCCGCTGAATCTTGGACTTCTGACACGCAATGCAACTACGCACAAACACAGCTACATCCTTAACCAAACCAAGCCAAACATACCTAGCCTGCACCAATTTCCGCGTTGCTCGAATACCAGGATGAGCCAAACCGTGGAGTTTTGAGAGTACCAGCTGCCGACAGTTTGCGGGAACAAAAGGACGAACACGACTGCCTGACACATCACAGTACAGTTCAATACTCGAATCCGGCAATCTCAACTTCTTCAACCCAACCCCATCTTCAGACTGGCTCTTCAGCTGAGCGAGCAACTCTGCATCAGTCTTCTGCCCCTCAGCAATTAACTCAATAACATTTGCCTCCAACTGAACCGTAGCAACCCGAGACAAAGAGTCAGCCACCGTATTATCTGCACCAGCCAGATGACGAATATCAGTGCAATACTGACTAATAAACTCCAGCTGTCTTGCACGACGAGGAGATGCCTTCTCACTTATTTGCCTGAACGCAAACGTTAAAGGTTTGTGATCCGTAAAAATGACGAAATCACGTCCCTCTAATGCATACTTAAAATGCTGGACAGCTTGATAGATAGCAGTCAACTCACGATCATAAGCACTATACTTAGTCTGCGCTGGACTCAAACCTTTTGAATAAAATGCCAATGGCTGAGTAACACCTTTCACTACTTGTTGGAGAACAGCACCCACCGCAACGTCTGAAGCATCAGTCGTGAGCGTCAATTGTGCATCCAGAGCCATGAAGTTAAGCAACGTAGCTTGGGCAAGATCATTCTTGCAAGCCTCAAAAACCTCTACATCTTCTGGAGTCCAAGAAATCACCGACTTATCATTCTTGCGGTTACCTGGTGTAAGATGAAACAACCGCTGCTGATTCTGCACAGCGTTACGCAGAAACGGCCGATAAAAGTTCACCATGCCTAAGAATTGTCTAAGCTGTTTAACCGTTGCTGGCAGAGGAAAATCACGAACAGCTTGAACTTTACTCTCCGGAGGACGTAAACCCTTTGCACTAATAACGTGCCCAAGGAACTCGATCTCGGAACAGCCGAACTTACACTTGGCAAAATTCACGGTCAAACCAGTTTCTCTAAGTCGATCTAAAACCAGTCGCAAATGCATTCTGTGTTCTGCTTCATCTTTTGACGCAATTAAAATATCGTCGATGTACGCAAAAACGAAATTAAGATCACCTAGAGTCTCATTCATAAAACGCTGAAACGTCTGGGCAGCATTACGGAGACCGAAAGTCATAAAGCGAAACTCGAACAGGCCAAACGGAGTTGTAATAGCTGTCTTCGGAATGTCTGCCAGAGCAAGCGGTATCTGATGATACGCTTTCTGCAAATCTATCTTCGAAAACATAGTTTTACCATGAAGAATACTCGTCACATCATGAATGAACGGAATCGGATACCGATCAGGTTTAGTTTGCGCGTTGAGCATGCGATAATCGCCACACGGTCTCCAACTTCCATCGCCTTTGCGAACCATGTGAAGTGGACTTGCCCAACAGCTTTTCGAAGGTTGACAAATCCCTGTCTGGACTAAAAATTGGAATTCCTTCTTGGCTTCTTCAAGTTTGGCTCCAACTAAACGTCGGGGACGAGCAAATGACGGCGCACCAAATGTCTCGATGCAATGTTCAACCTTAGTAACTAAACCCATCCGATTTGCACTCATAATGCCTAAATCACGGTATTCATTAACCAGCTCAGCATAAGCTGAAACTGAACCACACACACGCACAGTATCTTCTTGAGACACAGCAGCCTTACCCTTCATCATCAAAGTCGTCTTCGAATCAACTAACCGCTTCCTTTTCAAATCCACTAACAAGTCATAGTGATTAAGGAAGTCGGCTCCAACAATAGGGCAGCTAACATCCGCAATCACGAACGTCCACGGGAAATCTCTACGCAAACCCAAAGACAAAAGCAGTCGACGCTCGCCAAATGTTTGAATAGGCGTACCATTAGCGGCATATAAATTAACTGATGCAACACTGTTAGCCCTTTGCTTCCAACGACAGAACGACTTCGGTAAAACTGATATGTCCGCACCAGTATCAATAAGGAAAACGGTCGACGTGGCGGGATCTTTAATACTAAGTCGAGCTATACGAACACTAACCCCTTCTCGGCTCGACGACGTAGAAGGAGTGCCTAGTTTTTTGACTGATGAGAGCTTGCCACAAAACTACAGGGCTGCCGACAAGCATTAGCTCTATCACCAAACCTTTCGTGATACCAGCACCAATCTGGATGACTTCCTGGTCGGGAACGAGTTCGCCTACGCCTCCTCGATGACGATCGACTTTGCACCGACTCACTACGACGTAAATCCAAACGACTCAGACGCTGTTCGATTTGCTCAAGCCTTCGTAAAATCACAGCATTCTCAGAATAGGCTGGACAATCAGAGGCTGACGCTACAGCTATCTGTTGAAAATCACCCGCCTCGCAAATACGGTCTGCTAATTTCGCCAGTTCTGCTAGTGCCACGTTCGATGCCTGCAGAATAGCGCGCACTTGTGGTGGCAAACGCTTCAGCCAAAGAGACTTAAGGAACTCATCACTCACCTTGTCTTTAGCTAACGCTGTCAACTCCGTTAGCAACTGTGTTGGGCGTCTATCACCAAGTTCAACTTCTGACAACAACCGTTGAATCTTCCGCTGCTCGCCCTCACTGTACCGCTCTATGATGCAAGCCTTTAAATTAGCGTATCTTCCAGTTTCAGGAGGATGAAGCACTGCATCACTTACATCGGCGATAACACTTGACTCAATCGCTGCTACTACCGTGTTGAACTGTGTGATGTCACTCGTAATGGCAGCTACTGCAAATTGCGCCTCGATCTGAGCAAACCAAATCTCCGGTCGCTCGTGCCAAAACGGTGGCACCTTCACTGCTACACGGTTTACGACACTTCCACTATCAGAAGCCATAACTACACCTTCGTCTGCAACTGACATCACAGCTCGATAATTAGATATTTAGCTCAGAAGTTAATATTTCTAAATTTAAACTTTTTCGAGATCACGTCGGGGTCACCAATTTAGCAATGATCTGTTCACCTTGCTAATTAATAAAACTCTAAAAATTTTCAATGTTAATAAACTTTTATTCAACTTTTTACAGAGAGAAAAATCGAAACGTTCTCATCAATCAAAACAAAAACTTAAAAATATTTGAAATTGAATTTTACTTTTTAAATTCAATAAATGCACAGCCAACTGGGTCGCCACAAATACATGTTATAATACATACGTTTGATAATTAGAATTATGGACACAATATAATTAGTATATTGTTAATGATGGTGCATAAAAGTGATTGTCAGTTGTATGATGTTTTATATAGTATATGCTATAGATTTGAGACAGATCAGTATAATATAGAGAATATAAAAATTATTTTTGGTTAATATCAATATGATATGATGTAAACAATTTTAATAAAAAAGTATATTAGGTATTTGTGGTTTTAATTGTATTATTTAATTTTTATTCTGATATGTAGATTGCTATGTGATATTGTTGGTGTAAAAACAATTTTAATAATTTTAATAAAAACAATTTTAATAATTTTTAATAAAAACAATTTAAACAATTTTAATAAGTTTAATTACAATATTTATTCTTTAATTTTAAGTTTTAATTTTTAATTTTTAATAAAATCTACAGTTTAAGTTTTAAGCTCTATATAATGTATTAATAATTATTGTACAATTAAGTAATGTTATATATTGTATGGAGTAAGTTATTATTCTACAATGTTAGTAAGCTAATTTTAGATTTATTATTATTATTAATGTTATATGAACAAATAATATATATTTTTCAAAATTAGGTAGATATATGTAGAATAAATACAAATTAGTACTTACGTGTAATTTTTAAAAAAGCTTTATATGTAATAAAATGTTAAATGTATTTGATTTAAAAAGTGTTGCTTCCAAGCTAAGTATAGTTAATAGTCTTTGGTAGATAATTTTAGTTAATTGTTTTTTCTATAATCAATATTTTGGTTGTTAAACAATCTAGTATAATAACAATTTTAAATATTAATTTATATTGAGGTATAAATGTGTTTTAGGAGGAATATTTTATGAATTATCTATGGTATATTTTTAATAATTCATATTTTAATAATTTTCACATATAAGATTATGTTTTGGTATACATAACTTATACCAAAACATAATGGTAACCCTTTACCATTATAGTTGGTAACCCTGTTGTGATAAAAGTGTTTAAAAAATTGATCTCCTTAAAAATTTCTGAAATATAGTAAATATTTTATACAAAATTTTTTTATATAAATATAAAGTGTCAGTGAACTATTGTTAATATAAAGGAAGGTGAAAGTCTATTTAACATTTGTTAATAAACTCAAATTACTTTGATTTTTAAAGTGTGGTCACTGGAGCACCTAATTAAAAAAGGCGCTCGTTTGGCCGACGACGGCAGTTCTTTTAACGTCTTCTAAGCAGGGACCGTAACAGTTATCATAAAAAAAATAAAAATCATGTTATAACTGTTATCATTTGCATTTTAAAATAAAACTCAAAAAATAATTATTAAATTTGATTTTTATTATATTCATCAAAAATAATTATTATTATATGCCTTTTATTTTCTCGCACAGAAATAACTCTTAAAATTTGCTTCTTATTTTAAAACTCACAAATAACTGGTATACTTGCGTTATATAATATAAAAATCAAGAGTATCGCGCAAATTCTGCGCGATATTTTTAAAATGAAAATATAAAATGCAATTTTCATACAAGGTAGTTGTTTTTGTAATTCCATAGAAAATGTTTTAAAAGGTTGGTGCAGGTAAAGATTTCGTTTATTTTTTGTTTTTGATATTTCGTCGCAGCTGAACACAAAGCTTCTCCTATATCGACGTGGACGCGAATGTTTATCTTGCAAACCAGGATAGAATGATGTTCTTATATATTTAGTTATCAATTGATAACGTGCGTATGTTGGCTTTTGGATGTATCTAGAACTTTGTTGCATATACGATATGGAGATATGATGTAACACATCTTGGATCATTGCGTATGGATAACTATTTATTAGGATTTGTGTTATACAATTATATAGATCCTGTTCTAAGTACTCTATACTAGTTCTATAAATAATACGTCGTAGATGATAAAGTAAAGTTGATCTTTTGACTTGGAAGGAGATATGCGACGTATAGTGCAGCATCCTCATCGACTGTTGTTTTTTCCGATACAAGGATATCAGATATCCAGATGGGGCACGTATGATATTATAATCTAAATAAGATATTCTTGGATAATTGTCAAATGATGGATTTTCGGTTTCTATCTCATAGGTGATTTCATAACCCACCAACTCTTGAAATGTATCCATAAAAGAAGGTATATTGTGGCGTGACATATATAATAAGACATCATCGACGTACTTCCACCAAGAATGCACTTTGTGCTTATGAAATAAAGCTGGAGTGTGGATCTCTATTTGGGAGTCGAGATGAATTGTTGCTAGAATTCCAGAGGCTGCACCCCCCTGTGGTAACCCTTCTGCCTGAATATAGCATTTATCTTCAAAGGTAAAATAGTTCCCAGTATTTAATATATACTCTAATGCCATATTAAGCATTGATATGGGTATGGGACATGATTCAAGAAACCAAGGCAAGCACATAAGATTTTTCAAGGTGCGCCATAGGGATGTTATATTGGTTCTTGGATACATGTCTCTTATGTCCATGGACACGAATACATAATCTGGTAAAGGCTGAAGCTGTAAGATATGCCCTGTTAAACAGCTCATATTGGTCAGATTGTGTGCGGACATGCGGTTTGACAAGGTCTTTTTTAACACATGATGTATTAACTGATGGAGTGGATGGATGTACCAACCTAGCGGACTGCAAATGGGCCTCATAGGTTGCTCCTTTTTGTGTAATTTCACGGTGCCATATAGATATGGTAAGGTAGGACTGGATATTGTTAACATTTGTTGCAAGCTTATTAGTATAGACTTTGGAAATGAGGACGGTTCCTGTCGATGCCATCTAATAAGTGGCTTAACTATTCTTCGATATTTTGCAGCTAAGCAATTAAACAAGGCTCGTTGGTTTTCTGTATACAAAATGTAGGATCCTATCTCTAGGTTATGGTTTATCCACACATACATCTTCTGTATATATTCAGATTTTTTCATTAAGCATGTAGACTGGCCTTTATCTGCTTGTATTATTATCAAATCTTTTTGTGATTGTAAATATTCGGAAGTATACTTATATAACTGAAATAATATTTGTTGAGTTTGCTGAGGTTCTTGATAATCTTCCATGGCCTTTAAAAATTGAGTATAATGCAGCTGCATCTCTAACGGACTTTGGTAGTTTAAATTTATAAATTGATTCTGATATATTTCATTATAGCTATCCAAAGCTACGTAATAGTCCTCTATAGTAGGTGTTTTGATAGGGCTATACTTTGGGCCGAAGCTCAACAATATTTGCACTTCCTTTGGTACCTGGCGACCACTTAGGTTATGGAACCCACCAGGTATCATTTTTGGATACAATGTTGAAAAAAGTACATTTTGGGGTAACCGACCGCCATAAAAGTTACATGGATTTGTTTCATTTAAATTAACATTATATGTACTCATTTGCATGTCCGGGGTTTCAATTAGATCAGTTGAGGTGGATAATATAGTTTCAGAAGTTGGTTTGGAGACAGCTAGTGATTTGGCTTGATTTGGTGTTAAAAGATCTAAGTTAAGGAGAATAATATATTCAATCAATTAAAGTTGGATATGACTTATATATAAAGTTATGGGGATATTTAATTTGTAGTGTTTTATTGGTTGAACATTATAATAGATAAAATCGATCCTTAACCATTACAATAGATAAAATCGATCCTTAACCAATAAATTATTACAATAAATTACAATTTGAACTAATAAATATATATATACCTCGGGTTTTATTGGTGTTCATTGTATACATTTTTTCCATGTAATCTATTCGCTTCATAAGCACTGTAGATTTACACTTATCTGATTGTACTATTACTATATCTTTGTGTTTATTTAGGTAGTCTGATGCATATTCGTATAGTTGCTTTAGAGCTATTTGAAAGGAAGTTTTTGTTTCTGTTCTATTATGTTCAACAGTTTTTCATAGTGTGACTCCATTTTTAATGGGTCACATATACTCAAGTTTATAAAAGATTCTAAATAATTATCATTGTATTTTCTTATCGCTTGGTAATAATCTGTTATCTCAGGGATTTGTATTGGACAATAATTTGGTCCGAAACTTAATATTATTTGAACTCCTACAGGTATATTATTTGAGCTTAAATTAGTGAAACCTCCTGGTATTTGTTTGGGATATAATAATATGTTATATTCATTTTCTGGTAGAATATTATCATATAATGGTTTATAATTGATTTTTCGATATTTTCTAAATAGGGTTCTAAAATATTTGGTTGAGATATAATTGTTTGTGGTACAGGATCTTTGATGTATAAAGCATTGATAAGTTTTTATCTATAATTTCTTCACTCTCTAAAAATTCTATCTCATAGGAACCTGATTGCTGATACTGTAAAAGAAAACAGAAATTGTTGTTATTAATATGTAAAACAAAAAACATGTCTTTTATTTACCGGAATGCCTGTTTCGGGAGTATTTTGATCCCCATCCACTGCGTGCTCCGAAATAAACTTTATCACTTCTTTATCCATTCCTTCAAGAGCTTTCGGCCCTTCACTATCCGATGGATGCCTGCCTGTTTGTTCACAAAAGCGCTTCATTGCAGCTGCTTGTTTTTTTACCGATAGCTTCCAGTCCGCCCAGCACTATAATTAATAACAATGTTAAGCTATTTTATAAAATCGAATTTCACAGTGTTAAATAAGGATAAATAAATTGTATTTAATAAATTATAATAATAAAATAAAATCTGTGAAGTAAATAAAATTATAAGTAAAATCTTTTCGCATACATATGCTAAGCGTAACCACAACGAAATTGGTTCGGTAACGGTAAAATTTGCAAAATGTTTGTATTATGTATTGCTAGACGTACTTTAACTTCTTTTTTCCATTGCTCTGGTGTTTTATTGAATCCTCCAGAAGCATTTAGTTCCTCAGCACAATTTTTCCAAAAGTTTTCAGTCTTTTTACGACTATCTGGGCCTGAAAATTGATCCCGAGCAATATAAATATTTTGCTTTAGTAACTCTAATAATTTGTATTTTTGTGTCTTCGACACACGACCCGACAAAATTTTTTTTAAAAAATCACAAATTAAATTTACTTATCAATATTAATAATAATAATAATATATTTAATATAATATATACATATGTGTAAATATATAAGTACTTACATTACTCATTATGAATATATCAATAAATATTTTATTTAAAGAAATCAAATGTGTTCTCACTATCACTTTGTATAACTTTAAATTCTTATGAAAGTATACGTTTGTATACTAGTCTTCTGCTTTGTTCCTCTCCATGTGATAAGCTCGCAATATCAGATAAGACTTTTTTAACACTTTGCCTTAAAAATATGGACATTTCATCGCCGCCCACTCTGTTAATGAACTGCTTTTGAAAATATAAAAATAAAACAACTAAAATAGATATAGTTAATAATTTTTATTCTATTCGAAGGCTATTTTTCTATCTTCATCAACCAAACTCGCATCAAACTGGTCTAAGGTATCTGCAGTTTGTAGAGGTAACGGCGGTAAAATAGATGTATCCACTTCATTTGTTGGTTTTGTATTGAACTTAAGGAGGCGTACTTCTTCACGCAATGAAATAACCTCCCCGGTTAATGTTTTTATAACTTTTATTATATTTTCATCCCGCTTCATTTGATAGTTATCCCTCTCCCTTATTTCGCATAATATGTCCGAAAGATTTGGAGTTGAAAGCCCTGATAAATCATTTATAGCCGAATTGCTAATTCTATGGGTAACAGCCCATTGACTCAAGTGTTCTCTTACATTTTGCGGTTTCTCATAATTTTTTAAGCTAAAAATCTCCACGTGGTCATTATCGTAACTAAAAAAAACATTATCATAGTTATTTGGACAGTCAACACCATCAATAAAAGAATTATTGATATTGATATTTGTGTTCGCAAATCTTCATTTCTAATTTGTGGCTTAGTGTTTTTCTTTTCTACTCCAAAAATATTATTTATTATCTTAGACGCCTCTCGCTTGTTTGTTTTTTTTTAAAGAACTGGCTAACCTCATTCCGTTTAATATTATTTGTTTTGTTGTTCGTTATTACGAACAATTTAATAATTTAAATATTTACCTTACCTGTGGATAAATATATATAATTTTAGAAGTTTATTATTATTTAATTATTAGTTCTCATTCGTAGAGTTTTTGGACACTCCTCGCGTTGTGGTACCTGTTTTTGGCAGAACGAAACGCATGTCTAATTTCGCTTTCGATCACTTTTTCGGGCTCATTATCTGTCCTTAAAGCATCTGTATATACAAAAGTTTTTTAATGTATACGGTAGAATAAATTATATACAACTGCATTTTAATCCTTGCTTTAAAATTACTGAATTCTCAGCACATTGTTAATAAGCCATTTTTGACGCATTTGCATTTCTTTTTGGTTGTCTCAAATAACCGCAACTCTGATGGATAAATTGGAAACATCTCCAACAGCTCCAACAGAATGGTACGCAAAACTGAACAGTCCTAATAGTTATTTTAGTTCTACTGACTTAATTAATTAATTAAATTTTTTGTATTAAGCGGAACATTTAAACCTTCCGTATGTAATATTTGTAGTAAAGAATCACAACATCTTCTACCTGGTCTGTATTCTTCATACCAATGTTGCAATTTTTTTCTGCACGTATAAACATTATCTGAGTGAATATCATTATCGCCAACGATTGCAATTCTTTTAAATGCAATCTAAATATTAGATCGTTTTATGGAGAATACTTTATTGGATGCTGGACGCTGGAAAAATTCTTTGGCAGGATTATTATGCGTAGATTTTCTTTATAAATTAAATTAAATTACGTTATTAAGCTTATTTTTTAATACTATTAAAAAATTACTTGTAAATACTAAGTACATAATGTTATTTCATTCGTTAAAAACTAATGAATTTTTATTGCAAAAAAACTATTTTACATAAATATTGGTAATTGATAAATGATAACATACTTCTTGTAGACCAACGTCAGTAACATTTTTTGGTTGGAATTTATCCAACAGAAATTCCATCGCTTTAAAGCCAGACCACATGGACTTGCCTATATTGTTCATCAGTAGCACTTCCAGACTTCTTTTCCTTTTGCTTGTTCCGCACGCGTCGAAAAGACGATAACAAAGAATTCATTTTTTTCTTTATTTCGTTGACATCTACTTCCATATCTTGCGCAATATCTTTTATTGCGCTAATAATTTTATTTTATAATTAGGACTTGTACAGTCCTACAAACACTCTTTATTCCTGTATTTAATAACGCGATCATCTTTCCATTCCATAATAATTTGTGAATGTATGAAAGTATTTTAAATACTGAATAGTTTGAGTTTGTGTAAGACTCAATTAATTAGTATCGAACAAACAGGGTTTATGAAAGTAAAAAAATTAAAAAGTTTATTTCTGGTTTTACCTATCGACAATAATATCGTAATTTAAATAATAATATTGTAAACAACAAATGGTGCAAAATATTCGTCTAAGTATATTTGTATATTTATAATAATTTCAAATACATAAGAATTTCGGATACTATTTGTATAATGCATAAATTAATTTTAATTACAATAATATGTTCACTAATATAATAATGAATTAGTTTAAGTAGGGTACTTCACGTGTCATTACCTTTTAAAGTTTATATCAAAAAAATACTTTGCAGTTTATATATGTACTGTTACAAAAACAAATAAATACTTACGGTACCAATAATATTAAATTTAATATTTTTATTAAATTAATTATTAATAAAAATGAAAGCGCGCAACGATTAAATGCCACTATATATAATATTGAACTGGAACTTACCTCACAGAAAACAGAGACTACCTCTTAAATTATGGAAGCTCCACCCATTTCGATCAAAACTAAGAGAAATTGCTTACTGAAGGGTTTATCTGTGCTTTCGTTATTAGTTAATTTTTCTCCACAAATTTTTAAACGTTTCATGCCAAACCGTGATTGAAAATTGTACAGCCATCCCTTACTTGTTATGTACAGCATATGGATATTCAAGCGAAGACACCAATAATAATAATATTAAAGTGATAAATATAAAAAAGTTAAGTGTCCGAATTATTGACGGAACATAAAATATTATTTGTCCCGATTATAGAGTCAACAATGCAATTGCCTTCTGTGTCCGGATTACTGCGTTCTCCGGATTATCGAGTGTCCGGATTACCGAGCCGATACTGTACTTTCGTCATTGGTCAAAAATATTATTTCTTAATAGTTGTTTCACATATGGTGATCAGCTGTAAAAGGCGACAAATCGTATTGCATATACAATTGCTTGCAATATGATCTTGCACAACACATGACACATTTTCATATGTTCTAGATTCCGAAATCCAAATTGCTAAGCACATGCTGAATTAATTATACTTCGCTAGCACTAAAACGGTTGGCATAAAGTAATGTTTAAAATTTATTAAAATTACTTACAAGCTATCTTATTATTAATTAAAGCTATCTTATTATTAATTGAAGCTATCTTACAACTAATCGGTCCCTTACTCAGAGTCGGACAATGGTATTTCGGTTGCAACAAAGCCGAAATGTACTGAGTAAATGTCCGTGCTGTCCTCCTCCCGTTCTTGTCTATCTTTATAAAGGAGGCTATAAATTGTTAGCCCCCTGCTGGATGAAGGCGTAGTACGTTGGGATGAAGGCTTAGTACCCTGAGATGAAGGCATAGTACGCTGGGATGAAGGCAAAGCTAAAAAGTGCACAGAAATGTAAACCTGTCTTTAGTTGGGTAGTTCATTTCACTGAGCTACCGCCAAATGATATAGTACAAAAACCTGAACATGAAAAAGATGTTTTTGACTTTGTCAAAAAAGCCAATCTTGGAAGTTTTGCAAATGAACCTAACACTTGCACTGAGTGACTTAGACGAAAATGACATGGGTTTAATTCACAGCGCAGCAGATCAGGTTTTTAACTCAATTCGGGTGATAATGTAGATTTACGCGATGGTGAAGAACAGAATGCATTACATTATGGTGCTATTTGTGGTCACGTTGATTATGTACGTCCTTAATATCATTTAATGCAAATAGTAAACTTATCGATACAAATGATCAAACGTGTTGGGATATTGGGACAAATGCAATTTTTGACTTACCTTTTAATTCACATCTTGTAATAGTAATCTTGTAATACGGTTTTAGTAATTCGTTAATAAATAAAATTAAATTCGATTTATTCAACAAAATTATTTTCTGAATTTTTTATTTTGTATAAATTTAAATATACTTTGTGACAGTTAACTCTGAATGATGGTGGCCGAAATAACTTCAAAATAAGGGTATCATACTTTAAACCAGTGTTACTCAACCGCTGATTTTATAATTACCTTTGAATATTCTGCTAAGACTCTCGGTTTCAATATTTTACGATGATTTTTTAACTCAATTAATTTGTAAAATTGAATAAATAAAAATACTTCATCAATTTGCACGTTCTCTGTTATTGCAAAATATGTAAACAAAATATTGAAATCAAAATATATTCACAGCTTATATTAGCTGTCAAAAGTGGCTAAATATGTGCAGTGCAAAAAAATCCCATTTGGTTTAGCATTAATTTAGCCTAACTCGCACACGTCCTTAGTACAACTCACAGACGGCCCTTTCCACTTATTCTTAAGACATCCACGCCCCTGTTGTGTTTTCTAATCATTCAAAACACCTTCCTATTCTCGATAATAAAATTCAACACGTAATTTCTTAATAGTATGTGTTCATTTTATTTAATTATTGTTATAATGCATAAACTCAAGTCTTAAATTTTAGTGGAATTACACATATAATAATATTGCAATTTTACGGTTTTCCGTATGTTTTATTATTTAATGTCCTAAACTGGATTGTTCAATTTTAATACAATTCTTAACGTTTATTCACTTTACCTTCTTGATTATATATATATTTACAGATTTCATTACAATATTTAATTCGATATAATTGTATTAAATATATTAAAAACTTCTACTGTAAAACTTCTACTTTAGAAGGAATTATTCACGGTCTTTTTATTTTTCGTTTTTTACTGTTCGCTTCAATCGCTTATTCCCAACTGCTCTGCTACCACGAGGTTCTTTTAAGATCTTCCTCAACCGCACACGTTGTTCGAAAAAGCTCGTCAGAATCGACCGGTTTATCTCCTGCGCCTCGCTTACATGCGCGCTCTCCCTTTCTGCCGGTCGACCTGACTCTGATGACACCCTATTGAAGGTGCATCCACAACACCCCAATCCGTTGCCAATATGATGATTGAAACAAATCCTTTTTTTCTTTAGCGTTTTAACAACACCTCTGTGATTTCTGGGAATTCTTTGTTATATTCCCGATCTGAATCGGACAACATGTGTTCATCAGACTCTGATGACGTTTCTGTACTTTCTGATCTTGTAGGTAATGGTGTATCCCGTCTATTTGATCTGGGACGTGATGGGCTATTCCAATTATCTGATGGAGAAGGTGATGGGGAGTTCATTTTAGCCCGTTTATTGGACTTTTTTGGGGAGGCATTTAGATTATTGCTGTTTCTGTTCTTGATTTAATCTACAGCGTTTAGTTATTTACATTGTTTATTTAATCCACAAAGAAAGTATTTGTATGTAAATGTTGGAAAATTTTTTTATTGACATGGGTAATCCAATATTATGTCACATGCATAAGCATAATATATAACCTTACTTTATAAATAAAGTATGCGGAATCTCTACTAAATAGTTGTAGTTCTCCGGGCAGCAATATGTTACTGCGTATTTACATAGCCCTAACAGCACGCTATCTATAGATGGTATAATTTACCCCACAAAACATGAGTAATAACAATTCCAAACTGTTGTTTAAATAATTTATACATACTAGTTATGCATAGGATATAAAAATAAAAACGATTTGGTAACTAACTTTGGTTCTAGTACTATAATTTATTTTTATTCTTAAATCTGTTATATATGAAGAGATTGGGATATTCCTATGTGTTAGCATAAATATGAATATGTTTATACAATAAATAAATAGTGTATGTTTATTTTACAATTTTTTATTAAAACTTCTATTGCTTCGGTTTAATATCATATGCCATAACAATTTTTAATCTAATGTATAAATAACTTTTTATATTCGTAATGAAAAGTTATAAAATTTAAATGCCACTACAAAGGTGCTTTTAAGTGCGGCGGTCACACAACAAAGAGAACAACAAAACGGAAAGGGAAACTAACCAAAAAAAGCAAGAACAGCATCATTCCATGCCTTCAACCAAAGAATACTTGTACAAGAACGGCAACTTAAATGTAAACAAAAAAAACCAACCAATACACTCTCAAAATAATTTACTACTACCAAACCAAGCACGTCGTTTTGTTGTTGCTATTCGACCCACCACGACTGAAAAGTTTCACCACCCCGAACGGAACGTTTCACCACCACGAACGGTCTTAGTTTTTTTTATTACGAAAGAGCAATATGAAGAGCGCAAATTGGGTTTTGTTTAGCTATTTTGACAGGAGAAATGCGCCAAAAACTGAAAAACGTAGTCAAATCAAACTGAGTTATAAAAAGTAGTGAATAAGTTTCTTTGAAAAAATAATTATATTTATTATAATTATTATTATAGTAAATTATTATATATTATTATTAATATTTGAAGATGGTGCGAAATTGCGTGATGGGATGTAAGTTATTTAAGGGAATGTATGAATTTCCTAAAAATTACGAAAGAAGATAAAAAAACAATAATTTATTAATTGTAGATTTAAAATATATGTTTTGTGTTTAATGTGATTTGTTTGTTTTGATGTGTATAAATACAAATTAGTAAAGCAAAAATATATGTGAGTGCATATTTAATATATTTTAATAAAGTTGTGCTATGTGTTAATTTGTGTTTGTTAAATATGTGAAAAATCCAATAAGAAATATAAAAAAAAAACAAAAATTGTAAACAATTTTTTGGTGGTAAAAAGAGTGGAGTATGTAAATTATATTTGTATATTAAAATATTCATATTCAAATGTATGAATAGTTTAAAGACTTTTAATATTATTTAATTTATTATTAATTTGATTCAACAATTTTATTTTTAATAAAATACTTTTATGCAATAAAATAACTTTTAATATGTTTTCTAATTAACAAATTTTACTATTTCATTTGTTCATGTTAAAAACACTGAATTGAATTAAATCGTATATTTCTTGGGACTGCTTGAAATTAGAAAATATAAATTTTTGACAATTTTTGTCAAAAATTGAGGTTGCTTATTTTGCGTTATTAATATTTTGTATTTTGTTGTTTTCTGTTTTCTGTTTTATTTTCAACAATAATTGAATTTCCTTAATATAACATTTTTTTTAAAAATTATTCTTTTTCTGGAATAAGAATTGTGTATTATAAAAAACATATTAATTTATTATTAAAAATTTTAATATGATATTTTCTTAAAGTTTTTTTCGTTTAACGGCTTTAATGCATTTTTGATCCGGTAATCTTATTCAATTATTTTCGGGTATATCGCAAGTGCATTTTCTATAAAAGTGATGCATGGCAATAAAGTTTAATATATATGTATGTATGTTTACAATTATCTAGTCCCAGATTTTAATATCATATTAAACATATTTTTAGTATATTATTCAAAAAAGATAATTTCTTTTATTTAAATATTATTCCTTATGTACGCAACAATATATATTGTTTTAAACAAATGCCTTTAATAAATTTGTATGTTTATTAAATTATTGTTATTATTATTTCAATTCTTAAAAATAATAAATTATGAGTATGTAGCAATAAAACACAACCGCTTCATTTAGTTTCTTATTACACACTGCTTGATTCTTTATTTGTCATTCTTTACATTCGTTAGTCATCAATAGGGTTGCCAGCCATTTATATTTATTCTTTAATTCTATTACAGCTCGGCCAACCTGACTAGACATGATCGACCTCGATCACATTAACATAATTTGAATATTTCTAACAAGTTGATTACATCTTAATTAAAACTACTTATAGTATATTTACAAGTTTACTTATGTGTATTAATTTTATTGGACAGTGTTGCCCGCATTACCGATTGCATTACCTTTAGCTTTCCATAACTTTATATTACAAGCTTCTATTATACCCTCATAAGGGATTTGTGTTATTTGGGCGTTTTCTATATCTCTCACTACGTAGCGGTCATTTTGAAGTTTCTTATGAACAACATATGGTCCTTTAAATTTTGACAGAAGTTTTTTATTTGTTCCTACTGTTGTATCTACGTTTTTTATTACTACGAAATCGCCTTCCTTAAATTCAATAGCACTTTTTTGTACTTGTTTACTTCGATTTAAATTATATTCCTGCACTCTAGATATACACTTTTGTGCAGAGTTACGGATAAGTTCCAAATCCCTCCCCTCCAGGCCTGAAATGCATTCGTCTAGATATTCTGTCAGCTTATCGACAGTTTCACCCTTTTGGTTTATGCCAAATAAAGCTTGGCTTGGAGTTAGTCCTATTGATCTATTAACTGAATTATTTATTGCGAATTCAATTTTTAGAAGTTGTTTTACCCAATCAGCATGTTCTAAAGGATCGCTTAATTTTGCTAACATTTCTACGAGGCTTCTGTTAATTCTTTCAACTTGTCCATTCGCTTGTGGCGAATGCACAGCTACTTTTACATGGGTAATATTTTTGTTATTTAAATAATTTTCAAATTCTTTAGAGGTAAAACAAGTTCCTCTATCTGTTATGCATCTATTTGGTCTACTATAGTATTCAAAATATTTATTTAATGCGGCTGTAACCTCTTTTGTACTGGTTGTTAGTACTGGATATAATTTAACATACTTCGTAAAGGCATCAACAATTACCAAAATATGCTTGCGTTTTGACTGAAGTGATGGTAGTGGGCCTAAATGATCTAGATGTATGGTATGAAATGGTTTGGGGTGTTTAGGTATGTTATATAAGTTTCTATTTGTTTTTTCTGGAGCAGAATACATGATACATTTTATGCAATTTTTCTTAACATTGTCAATTTTTCTTTTCATATCTGGAAACCAATAATTTCTTCTTATTTTATGATAGCATTTTTCCACGCCTTGATGCCCTAATTGTTCATGTATAGATCTAATTATTTCTTTTTCCAATTCTTTAGGTACATATAGAAGTAAATTTTTTTTTTCTTTCCTAAAAACCACACCATTCTCCATTACGAACTTTTCTAGTTCTTCGTTTTCTAATTGGTTCTTCAAACCCATAATATCTTCATCTCTGTTTTGCATTACTTGCAACTGAAAGTCTAAGTCTTCGCTGTCAATGACAGCAACTAAATTTTCATTTACCATTTCGCTTCTGCTAAGAGCATCTACGTGTGGCATTTTCTTGCCAGCACGGTGAGCTATTGAATAATTATAGTTTTCTAGCTCTAAGGCCCATCTAGCAATTCTACTATTTACTAATTTCTTATTTAATGTTAGTGTTAATGAATTGCAGTCGGTTATAATATTAAATTCTATTCCTTCTAGATATACACGGAACCTACGGAGTGCGTAAATCACTGCTAAAGTTTCTAATTCAAAGCTATAGTACCTGCTTTCTGCGTCAGAAGTTCGTTTTGAGAAGTACGCAACTGGATGAAACTGTTTATCATCCTGTTTTTGAAATAAAATGGCACCAAAGCCATGAGAGCTGGCATCGCAATGTAACTGTGTCTCTCTATTGCTGTTGTAAATTGACAGTACCGGACTTGTTATTAATTCTTTCTTTAAGTTATTAAACGATTGCCTACATTCCTCATTAAAATCAAATTTGGAATTTTTCTTAAGCAGGTCATATAGTGGTCGAGCTATTATTGAAAAGGATTGCACAAATTTTCTGAAATATGAACATAAACCGACAAATGACTGAAGTTGTCGTTGATTTTTTGGGTCAGGAAAATTTCTTATAGCTTCGACATGGCTCTCCGAGGGTTTAATTCCTTGTGATGAAACAATATACCCAAGGTATTCTATTTTGCTGTGCGCAAATTTACATTTACTTAGTTTTATCTGAAGTCCGAATTCTGCTAATCTGTTTAAAACTTTGCTTACAATTATGAAATGTTCCTCTATTGTTTTGCTTCCAATTACAATATCGTCTAAATAAACTATAATTTCTGAATTCTCAATAAAATCTCTTAGGATTTTTGTAATAAATCTTTGAAAAACAGCTGGGCCATTTTTTAGACCGAAAGGCATTTTTAAAAATTCATATTGGCCATTAGGTACCACAAACGAGGTATATTTTATGGATTCTTTTGCCATTTTTACATGGAAAAATCCCGATTTTAAATCCATTAATGTAAATATGTTCTTACCCCCTAAGTATTCTAAACAATCTTCAATTAGTGGCAGTGGGTGATTATCTCTAATAATATGTTTGTTCAGGTTTCTGTAATCTATACACATTCTAGTTTCTCCCGATTTTTTCTTAACAAGAACTATTGGTGATGCATACGGGGAGTCGCTATGTCTAATGATTTTCTTATCGAGCCAGTCTTTAATTATATCATTTACTTCATTCTTTTCGGCAAAAGACAACCGTCGTGGTGAACAGAAAATTGGTGTGTCTGTTTTTATTTCTATTTTTGCCTCATAATCAGTGTCCAAAAAATTTGCTAACGGTTTTTGTATGTAATTATTTTTTATCATTGTTTCCCATTTTGTTGTCCAATCGCGGGATAAGTTTGGGTTAATATCTAAGGAATCACCATCACTTTTTGTGATGTTACACATTTCTCTAAATGTTCTACCTACAATTTCATCTGCCTTTGTCTTTTCCAATATATTTAAATTATGCTTGTTTTTTACTTGACTTTCTGAAAAGTCATTTTTATTTGAGTGTTTAATACACAGAGAAATATTGAACTTTTGTAAAAAATCTCTGCCAAATATAATTGAATATGATAAGTAATTATCTGGTACAATTAAAAAATTTACGGTAATTATCTTATTTTTATATTGGATTTTTGCATTTGCAGTTCCGCAATACATTATATTTTTACGTCCCAGAGTTACATACTGCGACATTTTATTATCATGTAATTGGATCTTAGGATTAGCAGATAATATTGCTGACCGCTTTACAAAATTAATAGGGCTACCCGTATCCAGCAGACATAGAAAACAGTCAAATTTAAGTTCAGGTTCGCAATCGGTATTAAAAGCAACACTTACCTTTTCTTCAAATTCTACTTTTTCATAATCGTTATCATTACTAGCAGCAAAGTTTACAGATTTTTTCGGACAGTCACTGTGCACGTGATCGAATTTGCCGCATGTGAAACAGGACCCTCTTCCTCGTTTTTCCTTTTTGCAGTCAACAGCATAGTGGCCATATCCCGAACAATTGAAACAGCGTACAGGCTTGTTTTGCACGTTTGAATGATTTTCATCAGTAGCATTATTGTTAACCACAGGAAAATCTCGTTTAGCTTGTGATTTCTGAAACGGTCGACTTATCATGTTTTTTGCATCCGTAACTTCCGTGATTTTTTCATATTTTAGTAGCAGTTTTTTAAGCTCTACTATTGATGTGGCTCCATAAAGCATAACTACATTTGTTGATCTGTCTTTAAGGCCATTTATGATGTATTCAATTAGTTCTTCCTCCGACACAGGTGCTTTGCTCGCAATGTTCTGCATCGTTATCACATAACGCAGTAGCGATTCCTTTCCTTTATCCCAGGCGCGTGTTTCCAACTTTTTAAAAACATCTCTAACACTTAAGGTTTTTGTAAATTCTTTTTGAAGTAATTCTTTGAGTTGTTCCCAAGAATTAACTTCCGTAAAACCCAACAGCAATTCAGCAGTGCCAGTAAGCATTCGCCGAGCGAAAGCCAGTTTAACTTTCTCCGTCCATCCGTACACTGCGGATATATTTTCAAAATCCTCAATCCAAGTTATGACGTCCATGTCATCATCGCCACTGAATTTCTTTGACACTTGCTCTATTTCTTTATATTGGGTAGAGTTAATTGATATTTGATTTTGCATCTCCATAATTCTTATTTGATTTTCCAGCAGTTTAACTCGTAACTTAAGTTCATCTGTGTTAACTGAAGTGTTTACATTGCCGGTGTTTACAGCATGTTTAATTTTAGCTGTGGTTTCACTGCATTTATTTTCATTGGCATCACTTTTATCGAGTTTTGTATATGTCACAATGGCGGCATTATTATCGTGTGTATTGGTGGCGTCACTTTTGTCATCTGAAGTCGCATTTGCTATTACTATTTCTGAAGTTGCATTTGCTAATATTGTTGACTCGGACCGCTCGTCCACTTCCTCAATAACACCAGCAACTAATTTCTTAAGTTGACTTAATGTTGCTGTGTCTGGAAATGAAATATTCATATTTCGCAATGTCTCGATTATTGCAGCTCTTGAGGCATCAGCCATTATTTTATTATTATTTTTTAAAACTGATTAATATATATATTGTAGATTTGCGCAATTTAACGCGAACTTAATTCTTATTTGTACGCACGCTATTGTCGCCAGAATAATTTATTTATCTTCACGTGAATTTTACCCCACACCTGATATTGTAGCAATAAAACACAACCGCTTCATTTAGTTTCTTATTACACACTGCTTGATTCTTTATTTGTCATTCTTTACATTCGTTAGTCATCAATAGGGTTGCCAGCCATTTATATTTATTCTTTAATTCTACTACAAGTACAACTTGTACTTCTTTTAATTAAACCCAGCTAATATTCTTAAATACTTTAATATTTGTTAATAAATATATTTTATAAATATGATGGTATATTAAAAAATTTTCAATATTTATAAAATACTTTTTTACTAAATTGCATATAAAAATATTTCTACTTAAAAAATTCATATAAATGTAATCATACAGTAATGTATGTAAACGAATAATATGCATCACCTCATACATTTGAAGCGAATGCGCGTACATCCTCACCGATCAACAGATTTATCGCTACTGATCAGTTAGAAATGCATGCAAATTAAAAATACGTACATTCATCACATAAATTTACAGCGAATGCGCGTACACCCTCCCCCATCAATAGATTTTTCAGCACTAAATTTGAAAAATTTGCCTATGCAGAGAAATATAATTCATCATTCACCACTTGAGTGTTGCCGTATAAAAAAGTAAATTGGTAGTAGCTTCGGTTTTTATTATTAATTACACATCATAACAGCATTTAATGATATTATTTCAATATTATATTACAAATAATGTTTTATACGCTCAAAAAATATTTAAGAAAATATAAATCATTAAATAAGATATAATCAATACTGCTTTTTTTATTTTATAAAAAAATTCTCTTCTACAAAAGTTTGTTGCCGAACATAATATATCAAAATACTTTAAAATTTATATGAAAAAATTAATTAAAATTATGAATTTGCTGAATACATATTACATGATTAAACAAACTAAACTGATTAAAATTGACTGATTTAAATGTTTATATATTAATATATATATTTATTTATCATATATTTATGTTGTTATAATATATATTTTGTTTACGTGATGTGATATTATTAACCAAATAAGGTACACACAACTTTTTTATATTATTAAAAGGAAAGCATATGATAAGCAAGTAGTAAGAAATTAATATACTGCAACCCCAAAAGAGAGTAATTTGATGTTATCGTGGTAAAATCACATGTATTCCATACGTGTGCCAAAGTGTAATAAATTTCTCTTCGTTTCGATGGAAGTGGGCGGAGTTTCCGTTCTTGTAAAAGTATTCTTTGCCTTCAACTGTCAAAGCAGATAAAGGCTTGGATTTAATGTTATGATTTGCTCATTTTGATTACCCCTTTATCGATAAGTGTACAAACAAATAGATTATAATGAAGGTTTTGGTATTATTTAAATAAATGTTTTTGTATTATTTAAAGTAAGTCAATGATTAGATGTATGAGTGTTCCTTTATCAGAAACAAATGTCTATCTGTCCAAGTCAGTTTCCATTGACGTACGTTTCGTCTGGTAACTAGCCAGATTCACCAGAGTGGATAGGAAAAATCTTTTTTTGTAAGTCTATATCTGTCAAGTCTGTAGTAAAAATGTGAGTTTGTTATATTGAATTTAATATTTAAACCTTTGAAATGGTAATCTAATGTAAGTTTGTTAAATATAAAAAACAAATAATTAGAAGCCACACTCTTCAGTCATCATATTAATGCCATTTGAAAATGAAATAAGTTTGAAAAATCTATCTATATATTAATCATAAAACTAGCATTGAAAGATGTGTTATTCTAATTATTAATTTTATTTTTTAATTTTATTTTTACTTTATTTAAACATCCAAAAAAGCTTTCTTGCATTTTACATATATCTTGAACATATCATAGCCAACCTAAGTTTGAAAAAGAAGCTCCAGGTATGTTACCTGCGCATTCCGGTGTGATTGTACTACTCAATTCATCTGCATTTTTTAGTAGACTAAATTAAATTTGATCATTTAAACTGATCATTTAAATTTTACAAAAACTTTAAGAAAGTTTAACAAGCACATAATTTGAGTTACTCTCAATAATCAAAGCTCCTTCTCAAGTTATAAAATTATAAACTTTGAACATAATTTATAATGGGTGATCCATTTTATGTGCATTTGCTGTAGTGGTGATTTCAATCGCATTTTACACATATAGCCAGTTGATAGAGACCATGCGCGTTTCCAGGGCCGAAATTAGGGGGGAGGGGTCGCTGATATACTGATATGATATTATTATATATTTTAAAGTGTGCTAAGGCACCCCTCTTTAGTACTTTTTTCTTTTTATTTTTGGCTTATATTAGCTAGTATATTTCACCCCTAGTTCATTGATATTTTGAAAATTAGATTTTATCCACAAAAAAGTCGTTTTTATTTATGCAATTTTATTTACATTTTGTACATGAACGTGTTAAAACTTATGTGTAACAAGTTTTATGGTTTGCCTATATATGGCTAGCCTCTCAGTGAAGGACAAGATAAAATAAATAAATTCGAAAATGTTTCAAAGAAAAATTATTTAAACAAAAGTCTGCGGGGATCTTCTGCAAACCGGTCACTTATTTCCTCAACAATTTCATTTTGGTTTTCGTCCACAAATTTTCTATGAACACTCAGCAAGCATAATCCTGTATAATAAATATAAGTAAACAAAGTATGCTATTTATTAAACACTAATTATTAAAGTTTATTTTACCATTTAATCGATTTTCGCTCATAGTAGATCGTACCCAAGTTTTTACACGCCTTAAAGTACTAAATGATCGTTCCACCGTGCATGCTTTTTTTGTCGCAGGAAATAGAATCTGTGCTTCACTAATTAATTCTTCTATGCAAATTTGTTTCAACTCTTCAGCAGATTTTAATTTTTTTTTCCATGTGATGTACCATATTTGACTCTCTTCCTCAAGTCCTTCAATATCGTAAAATGCTTGCACTGTTTTAATTTTTTCTAGCAGTTCTTCATCAGATAATTGCAACATGTGATATGGATGAAGATAGGACAAAAAAAATGCTTTAGAATTTTCTTTACTAAATCGAATACTAAGCGATGTGTGCAGCGAGTCTAAATAAGGTATTATAAGGGAAATCTTATAATATTGATCTATTGTCGTGTGATGGGATTTGATTTGTATTCGTAAAAGAAAACACGTTAATTGTCCTTTTTTATTAGAGTATGATTCTCTATATTTATTTTTATTATATCGTATATTGATTTTACTTTCTTTTGATCTATCTTAGATCACGTTCTGCGTCAGACTGACTTCTGGGTCTTATTCTAAGTATCACAATAGTTTCTTCATGTTTCTCAAATAATATACTTATCTTATTCTAACAATGGTTATCTAAATCTAACAATGTTCTATCAATTCTAATTGGCTAATTCTATATACTTTACAATTATAAGTTTTATATACTTCCTATTTATAAACGACTCATTACCTAAGACAAGAAATGCATAGTAAGTACTTACTGTGCATTTGTTTGTCATGTGTCTCACATTCACATGTGTTCCGATTTGTGTGGTCTCAATATATTTGACACCACTTGAGCTCTTAACCGAATTTTAAGCGGCAAATTATTTATGTCAGAAGTATCATTTTCTGACTCATGCTATAAATTACAAAATGCAACGGTTAGCTGTTTTAAATTGGAAGAGAAGTGTTTTGAAGAATATGAATGCAACAGTCATCAAAGGCGGCCTTAACATTGAGTAAGGTCAACCATAGAAATACCATTACAGTCTTCGCGGGTGGATTGGCTCTTAATGTTTGGCGGCTGCATATCCTAAGAGGCATTAGTTCAACATTAGTTCAGCAATTTCGTTCGCTTCAGTTAAAATTTTTCCTACAATTGCATCAATATTACTTCGATTTTGCTGCACTAGTTCAATGATATTTTGTATATGTTGAGAGCATTGCATAACGTTTATTGAAGATGATTACAAAGTTCACTGTTGGCTCCAGCAGAGCTGAATATTTCGCTATTAATAGTACGCCAATGATAAACGTAGACTTAGTAGCTGTTGTCTGCAGTTGAAAAGCTGTTTTTCTAGTGCTTGCATTGCTCTCAACCTCTAATTTTTCTAACGCTTTAATAATTTCCACGAAATGCATTTTGAAAACTCGAATGCTCCTGTATTTTTGTGACCATCGAATATCAAAAAAAAGAGGAATGTTTGGCACATGATGTCTTCGTGTACTAGACTCTCGAAAGAAATTAATTATGTCTTTAACTGTTGTTATCGTATTCCTTATGTTCGCAGTATTGACAACATGCGTACTTATGCATATGTTTTTAGCGGACAAAGGCTTTTATTGCAAATGATCCCAGCACTCCTTGCGGGCAGACAAATACAACAATAGTCATACTCGAAATCTTTTCAATGTATAGGTCGGTTTTTTATTATGGGTGATCGTTTGAAGAACGTTTGTGGTTCTTCAATGGCTTGGATGATATTCTCATATAAATCATGGCTGCCCAGACTAGATGCGATCGTTCGTTCATAGTTCAAAGTTGTTTTTGGCAAAAATAGAAATACGATTATAATGTTTAATTTCTTAATTTATCAATTTAAATTCATTTATTTGTTATACTATAAAAATAATATAATGTAGTTTTATCAGAAAGAAAACAAAATACATATATCTGAATTCAAACATTTTTCATTATATTATTTTTATTATACTATACTTGTTGTTCTTGTAGTTTCTTGAGTTAGTGCAATTGCGCACTTTTACTCTTTTGTGGCTGGGGGGCTTATCCGTCCCCCACACTAGGTTTTAACTATGGTCAACATATCTTCCTGTGGGTCCTGAGGTGGACTTGAGGTTTGTTAGGGCGGGATTGGGCAGCGTATCAATCTTTGTGATAATCTTTGTCCCTGATATATGTTTCCACTGAGCCGATCATTAGATCTCTGTGTATATCTGTTGTTCTAATATACCATGGAATCTTAAATAGTCTTCTTATAGTCAGGTTTTATGCTATCTGTAATTGTTTTATGGGAGTATTTCAGGCTATGCTGTATGTAACACATTCGTACAGTAGTGCTGGCCTAATTGTTTGAGTATATAGTAACAGCGGCTTTCGAAAATGTAGAATTTTAGAGCAGCTATAACCTTTGCATTTCATATGTTTATACCAATTCAGCCGTTTGTCAAAAGTGACACCTAGATTTTTATTATATTCATGTTAGAAAAAAATTAATAATTTCTTATAATTAATTTTAACTTTCTAAAAAAGATCTTTGAAAAAATTTAACTTAATATAAAAATAATTACATTTTCATTTACATTATTTTTTAAATTAGTATAAATTTATGTTTGCTTTCATGACCGTTAGCATTTGAAAATGCTTATCTGAAATCGCATGTCGTCTGGGTGTATTAACGATGCCAGCAAAAGAAAATAATCGCTCCACAGGTGCTGAAGACATCGGTGGCGTATTTGCTTTTCTAAACGCGTTTTTGATTAAATGGAGTTGCTTTATGCTGGTAATGTTGTTAAATGCTGCATCTTCAAAAAAGCGGTGCAATTCGCTTTCACATCGGGAAGTGAATGGCTCATGGAAAGATTTTAAAAAACAGTATTTAATTATGTTTTTAATTGTGTATGGAATTTGTGCTCTGGTTGGCGAAATTGAAAAACGAATTGCAGGCGATGTTTTGGAATTCGATATTCTCGCTGTTTTCTTGCTCGCCAGAATTTGCTTCTACGATGTACTCCACAACCATTTTAAGAATCTGATCTCAGGATCGCGAAGTCAAATCTTTCAAAGAGTCAAGCCAGAAAAACTTGCACGAATGATGGAGAATAGACGCTACAATCGCCTCTGCTGCTTCATTTGACAGTGTAAAATACTTGTGGAATCTGTCAATTAGTCTTTCCTTTAATGACTATTCAGATTGGATAGTCTTTTGCGAACTTATTTGGCAGTTTAGTATAATAAATAGTGTTTCTAGTAATTTTAAATGTTATTCTTATAATTTTTTTTTTAACAACAGTAGTTTTTTTTGAGATAAACTGACTCGAAATGTATTTCGGAGCCTTTTAGATATTGAGAAATAACTTCTCCTTTGCAATTTGTGCAAACCGGGTCAATATCTTTTTGTGCATTGCTGTAGTGGTGATTTCCATCGCATTTTACACATCTAGAATTCATCCTACAGTTGGTGGAGACATGTCCAAACTATTGACAATTATGACATTGAATAGGAAGATTGCTGCCTCTCTGGGTTTCTATTTGAGATGATGTTTTTATTTTTTTCTCTTTAGTAGGTAGTCGTTAAAACGACTGATGTTGTTAGAATCCTTTGAGTCCTTTGATTTTTCTTTTGTCGTCCTTTTTTGTTTTTGTCGTCCATCGTCGTGAGCTAATAGTGCCGTGGCACACGAGTTATATTTTGTATTTAGTTAATGTTTAACACAAAATTTAATGATTAGAAAATTACACAACTTAAGTTGTGAACCTTTATTCTTCACTTGAATCTTAAGACTAATTTAAATCTAGTTTTGTTCGTCCTTTTATAACAACGATTTGGTACAGCAAATCGCGATAATAGACACACATAAATTTTAATTATTTACTTAGGATTATCTAAGTTTAGTTATCATTATATTTGTATTCATTATTTAAGATAACTAAACTGAATACCTTTAGAATATAAGTATAAGTAAAGTAAAATAAGTAAGTAAAGTAAGTAAAATATAAGTCTTCTTTCACACTAGTGTGTTACATTAGGATAGACTTATTTATCGTTTTAGGACCAAACGATAGGATCAAAACGATATTAAGGTGATGTTATTGAATTGAGTACGAGTCGGTGAGAGTTGACACATTGACTCAATAATAATGGTGGAGTATATCCACTAGGAAAATGACGAGTGATTAATTAATTTTATTGATTTAGTTTAATTAATAATGGTACGAATGTTAGAGTATCTTCCTGTAGTATGGGTATAGATTTTCTTTTTATTTATACCAGAGGGGAATTCTCCATGTTTCCCTCCGATCGCGTGCAGTTTTCCTGCATGGCTGCCACATTTATTCGTCTAAAATTTATATTTGTATTCCTCTGTCCATTATTGACCGTCATGTTGTGGTCTGTATGATGACCACCGTTGATTACGAATGTAACCATTATTATTATTTCTATAGATATTGTTGTATCTTCGGTTGTTTGAGCCTGCGTCTGTTACCGTATGACCTATTATTTACCCGATATTGGGGTCTTTCATCATGCTGTGAACGTCGTTGAGTATAATGACTACGGTGTTGTTGTGTATATAGGACTTGTTGCTTGTTTTCTGGTAGAATTAAGTTTTCAGCAAACGTCCTAGCTTCTTCAAATGATTTGAGTTAAGCAGCTTGTACTGTGAGTACTGTGCATTTAAGCCCTTTTTGTGTGCTAGAAATGCATGTTCTTCGTTGTATCTCATTATTAATTTCCCTTCCAAAGAACTTTTATTAACTTTTTTTTTTATTAGACTTGCTGTATTGAAATTAGCCAACAAGTTAGACATCTTGTCTCCAAAGTCTCTAATAAGTTGGTTGTATCCTTGTTTCACTTCGTAGATTCTTTTTAGTATTTGGGGAACTGATAGTGTAGGAATACAGTTCGAATTTAATTGCCTGTATTCTCCCAAATTTTTTATAATTGTGTCCATGTGACAACAATATAGTTACAACGATAGAATGAAAATTTCTCAAGAGAATAGTAAAAATGACAAACTATTATATATTTCTTTATATTTTTTGAATGCCGTTAACCTTTTCCGCAATGGTGGAGCAACCATCATATCCTTGGCCTACGCATTTGTTGTAATCAAGATCCTGTTCTTTTAAAAAACTATCAATAGCTCCTGCAATTGTTTTGGAATCCATATCACTTAGTTCAGTGTACCCTAGAAAATCCTCGTGGACAATTCCCTGTTTATCACAAAATCGAACACCAAATGACAGCTGCTCTTTTCCAGAAATATCAGCAGTTTCGTCAGCTAGAACACTATATGCAGAGGCTTTCTTTACTACTCCCACTATTTTATCTCTTACTACACATTTTTTTACATATACTTTGTACTTACGGTCTACGTTCAGGATATCCGCTTTCAACTGCAGTAGGGCTTTCTTGCATTCTAGTCTTTTCTTATCTAAGTCCCTCTCTATTGTTATTTTATGTCCTGATAAATTTTTGACACTTTTAAAAACTTCTGTTGCCATGTCTTCAGAACACATTTCTGCCACTACGCTTATTCTTTCATTTCTTGTGTAAATAATTCTTGCTGACGTGATTTTTACCTCCGATAGTTTTAATATATGATTACAAACCAGTTCGACTGCTTTTTTTGGACTGTTAGCTTTTTCTAAGCCTTTAAATATTAAATTTTTTCTTTCACTTTGGCTTATAAGGCGGTCTATTTCCAATTGCTCATGTTCCCTCTCGCGCTTTAATTTCTCTAGTTCCTTCTTGAGTTCGCTATTCTCCTTAGCTAGATTTTCAACTTTATGATTTATATTGCCCATCTTTGCTTGTATGTCTTTCAGATCTGTTTTTGTGGCCACATTTTGTAGTTTATCATCTAATAGGTTTGATAATACACCCATTAGATCTGACAGCTGCATATTACCCACTGAATTTTTGAGTACCATACTTTCCTGGTGTTCAGGCGATGTTTCCTTTAACATTCTTTTCGCACCGCAGCCTGTTGGTACACTTACACCTGCTGGAACGTTCGGTGGTGTGCGATTCATTTTTGGCATAATTGATTGTCTTTGATGTTTTATTAAATCAAATTAATTATTGTTAATTATAATTTTTTTTTTAAATTTAATTTATAGCCTACTTTTAGGTAATTTACAACAAGATCACGTAAAGTAAAGACACCAATCCTTTCTGAGACACTGTTCTTTATGAAATTCGTTCAGTTTTTAATAGTTTAATAATTACTTTGAAACCATGTTCTAAATTGAAAGCTTGTTTTAAATAATAACAAAGGCGAATATTTATGCTTTACGCTTATTTTTACACGAAACTGTAGTTTTTGCCTGGCGAAGTCTTACTTTTATATCGAAAACAACATTTAATGTTTTAATCCCTCCAAACACTGAACTCGATAGCACCGTGGTAGATGACACTTTTATCTGTTAGTTTATTTTCGGATCTCACAAATTAATCACTATTATACTAAAAAATTTTAAAAATTACCCCGCGCTAAAGAACTTTGAATTCTTTATTTTATTAGAGTTGCCAAATCACTGGTTTAAAAATAATAATAGTGATAGCTGTACAAGTCAACATGTTAAGATATATAAAAAAATTCGAAGAGGGTTGTGAAGTTTAAAAATATGCAAGCATGAAGTGGAAAGATTATTATTTAAGAAATATATGTATGTCATATATATGTATGTAAATTGGTAAAAGATTAAAAAGACAAATTTTAAACTTTTCTTGTAAACAGTATTAAATTTTTATTCAAAACAATAATAACATTTTGAAATCTAGGTGGGAACGAACGCTATCCCCCCTGCCCCTACCTGTGTACGCCCATTGTGGAGACATGTCCAAACATTTGACAATTATGACATTGAATAGGAAGGTTGCTGCTTCAATTCCTATTTTGAGGTAACATGTGAAGGTTACGTCATATATATTCTTTTGGTCTTTTGGGATTCTAATTTTAATAAGTTTTGGTGTTGTGTTACCTCTAGTTTTACGGAAGTGGCATTCCAGGATAGCGAAGCCTTTGTTAGTTAAGTCTTTTTTTGACGTGTTCCAGATCAATACCTTTAAGACCTCTTATGATTATGTTAATATTCTTATCTGATGGAAGAAAGTAAGTATATAATTTCGCTTTTATTTCTTCCAGATACTTGGTTAACATTCTATGGTCTTCTGTAGTTGTTGGGGTGATTTGAAACCCGCTTTTGACCCGTTTAGCCTCGTCGTATTTGATGTTCCTATTAGAACAGCTTTTTTGGCTGCTTTTTTTTGTGATGAAATCTGTGAGCTGCGCGTTGCGTTTAGACAGTTCCTCATTTTGTATTCTGAGCTCACTTATCAGCTTCAGCATTTCTTTGTTTTGTTGTACTAAGCTTAACACTGTTTTAACTAGAGTAGCATAGTCTACCGCTTGCTCCTCATGGCCACTTATCACTTCTATATCATTCATGGCAATATTTTTATTGTCACTAATCATATTCATGTCGTTATCACTCATTTTTGAATTTCTTGTGTTAATAATTACTCGAACATTATGTGTTCTTAATTGCGTTTATATCTCTTTAATAATTAAAACTTGAGTCTCTGTCTCTCTTCTTCTGACTTACTGCTGACTTATTTTTGATCATAGAGATAAGATCTTCGTTTTTATAATGTATGGCGTACGTGTCATTAAAATTATTATTATTATTTTGTATTGTTTTAAAGTATATTTGTTTTTATAAATTCTTTTACATTTTTATATTGAAAGTCTATTATAAATATATATAATATTTATAACACAAAAATTTGATTTTAATATCAAGCGCTATTGAATAAGCATAACAGAATATTTTGCATATAATTGACCCAACTTTAATAGAAATTTATTTATCGAAGATTTAAAGGTATTATTTCTATAATAATACTAATAATATAATATTAGTATTATTAATACATCAAAAAAAAATTATAAGAAGTTACTGTAATTTTATAATTAAAAAAATGATATTCGTTTGGAGTTAAAAATTAAACATTTTATTTTACTTCTAATTTAATCAATTTATTTAATTTTTTAAAAGAATTATTTCTACTGTCGTCAAGATTTTAATTTATATTATTTTATTCTGTGTACTCTATGAAAACTTTCCATAGACTATGTTCACTTCTATTGTATAGTTAATATAATTTAAATTAAAAATAATGTTTTTATTGTGATAATATAAATATATGTAAATGTACATTACAGTATATGTTAAGTATTATTAATATTATATTAATATAATATAGAATTAGTCTGTTGGAAATAAATTAAATTTTTTATTTAAAAATATTTCTTATACAAAATGTATCACAAACGTAGTATTAAGTAAGGAAATTTTTGTTGAAACTCATGTCTCCACCATTATTATATTATAGCTAATTTTTATATATTAAAGACTTTTATTTACTTAAAAAATTAAAAATATTTACAATATTGTACCATATAAACTAAAATGCAATTTGTTTAATTAACTTTTTTATTGTACGTAAATAAAATTTAGAAATTAAAAAAAAATTATGAATTCTATTTTATTACTTCAAATGAAATTAAATAATAAATTATTTTTTTTAATTTAATAATTTGTATTAATTAATTACCACTTTTGCGGCTTTTAGCAGTCATCTGACGATTTTTGGCAGTGAAATTTTATACTGATTTGTGAAATACAGGTTAATATACTTTCCTCTACAGTCAGTCGTTGTGCATATATATTCATTTGCCTATACATATATATAACAGTTTTAATAACATATTACTTTGAGTGTTACAGTGAAGTACTGAAGGCCATTCAGTTATATTATCCATTATTCAGTAATATTATTGCAGTCCAATAATGTAGCATTTTATACAAAAATAAAGTAAATATGGGAAGAATATTTTAAGTGGTATTTTTAAGTGGAGTGGTACTTCAACCACATTACGGTACCACAGAAAAACATTCAGACAACAGATCAGCAGAATCACAAAAAAAAAAGTATTAATTAAAAACCGAAGTGGTCAAAATACGGATAACATTTAAAAAGGGCACAACTCCTCCATTCAAGTTAAAGTGAACTAACCTGACCAGTCGATAAAATAAACATTGCTATCTATCTAATATTAAAGAATGGGAACTTTGACAACTAAATTAGGAAATCTATAAAGTTTGCTCTTCAATAATAGAAGCTCTGTAAAGTTAGTAACAAAAAGGCGTCAAAAACTTGTAATTTTTCACGTTCCTAAAATGGATACTGATACATAAGATAATACACAGTTTCCTATTTCTCTGTATAACCACAACCACGACTGGTAATTATAGGATAGATCAAGTGCCATTGTATATCTTCCTAACAAGTAGTGATCTATCAGCACCAATATGGTTGCAATGCTACATAAAATTGATTGCAATATGTTACATTGGTAAGTATATTTTCTTATTTATTTATACAGTAAATATAATTTTTGAAGGAGTATTTGTTGTGCGATAGAGTGTATTACCTTCATATTGAATTGATGTATTTATTATGTTATACAGAATTGTTGCAGCGAAGAAGTTAAGAAGTTATAAAGCAACATATAACAGTTCCAAATTTCAGAACAGTTATTGTTTGGATTATTAGGATTTATCAAGTTGTTAAGACATTTTAAAAAAAAATTAAAAAGTATCTTATGAGGTTCAGTTATGTTTATAAGAAATATATTGTATAAAAATAACTTAAAACAGCATTTTAAAAGTATATTATTAAATTTAAAGATCAATTGAACTGATCTATCATTCAATTGATAGGTAAGTAGTTTAGTTTCTGTTGAAATGAACCTGAAACCCTGCAACTATATTATGGTACCACAGATAAACGTTATTCATACGCTAAACCAGGAGGATCAACAAAAAAAGTATTAAGGTATTAAAAAAGGAACACTTCTGTTTGATCATTTGCAATATGTATTGGAATTATGAACTACGAATTCAGAGTTCCTTGCTGTGGGCACAGAACGAAAGATTGTAAAACGACTAGTTGGATGATGTAAGTGTTATATGATTTCACATTAAATAAATATAAATACAATTTAAGCAAATAAATCAAAAATTTTCTTATTCCATAGAAAAATTATTTAGCTTTACTGGAGACAATTAATTTTAGTCTGGTATAAGTCGATATGGCAGTATCTTTCTATTACCAGAAATAATCATCGAAGATCGAATATTAATATTAAGGCCATGTGCGAATTTTGATAAATTGAGGGAAATAGTAAATTATGTTGGTATGGCAGCGAATGTTGGTATTTACCAGAATTTCGAGTAGCGTAAATTAGATAAAAATTAGGTAAATTAGGTCTTACCATTGTGATAATTTTATAAGATGTTTAGGACGTGTGCGAGTTAGGCTAAGTTGCGTTCTAAATGAGGGAAATTCTAAGTTGAGCCGATAATGTAGTGATGTGTCGATACGTGTTGATAAATGGCTAAATGTGTGCAGTGCAAAAAATCCCAAAAAAACTCCCATTTGGTTTAGCATCAACTTAGCCTAACTCGCACACGACCTTAATAAATAAATAAATTTCACCATCAATTTACGGCAACTCGCACACTTTTATGAGGTAAATTGGTAAATAAGTGCAGTGCAAAATATCCGTAGAAAATTTCAATTTACTTTAACTCAATTTTAGCTTGGTAAATATTTAACTGAAACCTTTTAAGAATTGAAAGAACTAAGTTTATAGTAATGATTATTCATATACTGATCTATATATACTTTTAAATAAAATAGATAAATTTTAATTAAATTTAAGTTAAAACAGAGTTTTATTAAAATGTTTAAACAATTTCGTAAAAATTCAATAAATATATTTATATATTTTGATGAATGCCATTGAGTTTCTTTCATAAAACAAACGATCGTGCTTGCTTAAATATTCTCAGAGTACAAAAACTGCGCATACATAATTTTTTTCATAGAATTTTGAACCCAACTTAAGTCAATAACTCAAGGTTAAAACTCATTAACACATTTACAGAATTAAAACAAAAATTAAATATTCGTATATGTTAAAATATTTATTACATCCATTTCACATACAAGTAAGTACATTTTAGCCGTTTAAAAAATATATATAATCTTTGATATAAAATTAATAATAAATAAAATAAAAATTTAACACAAGTGCTAAACAATAAAGCAATATTAACAATTAAACAGATTTTTTTATTAAATTTTAGAAAAAGAATTTTTATGAGCTATTCCACATTCTACCGATGACGTAGGGAATACCAAATTCGTATGGTGATAAACATTTTGCTAAGCTTAAAATATTTTTATACTTTTTTTCGGTAAGTAGAAAATCTGTATGTAGATTAGGAACTGTGACTTGCAGGAAATCATATACCAATTTGGGGAAAAAACGATGATATTGAATTTTGCACATGAAACTGATAACGTTTTGAAGGCCGGCCGGCCACTACTCTATGTTGTATTACGTTAGAGCACTATGTAACCATGAAATTGTAATCGAAGCGAAAACTATTTTCATTTCAAAGAATTATCAGTCTTTCATTACGTTTAGTTTGTTCGATGGTATATAAACAGCTTTGTTCTATTATGGAAGACATTACTTCATTATTATTAGAAATGTCTATATATGCTTACATACATATATGTTTGTAAAGTTTTAAATAATGTTCTATTGATTGAATTTTATTGTCTTTAATTTTGATTATGTTATATATAAACTAATTTTATAACACATAAGAGTAGTTTTAACTTTATATATAGTATTAACCAAGTCACATTATGAAACCTTTATATTACATTTTTTTATTTACTGAAATTATTTATTTATTCTAATGAAAATTTATTCTCTATTAGAAGTTATAATCTTTAGTTAACATTAAAAAATAATATCGCAAACTATGGCTTCAAAGAGGAGTTACCATATACTTAACTCGAGACATACTTAAAGGAACGGATAGATATTGTTAAGCGTCAATTTTACAATTCAAACTTAAGTGTATTATTTGTGGTGCCAACGTAGCACTCATTATTAAATAATTAAGGGTAAGTAACTTAACTGAAAATTGTAAAACTAACTCTAAGTCTTATGTATATGACTATGATTGAAGTATTTAACTGTAGAACTTTTATATAGACACAATGTTGTTGTTGTTGTTGTATTCCGCTGGGACCTATAAGCATATAATATGAAAGGATATACAAGACGATTACATGGGTAGGGCAATGGTTGGGGGAGAGCGAGAGAGAAGAGAATGTGGGGAAGACGATTTGCTGGGTGGAATGAAATTGAATGTTAAGTTGGATTCAGCCGCAGAAACCTGGCCATATTTGGAACAGGGGATGGGTCCAAATATAGGTACTAACATCTATTATCGTTTATTATATGTTGTTAAATATTTTACAAAAAGCAGTTCACTTAATTATTAACTACTAGTTTAACAAATAAAACCATTATGCAGTATCTCCGCCGTTCTGGTTAGAATCTTAAAGAAACTATAGTAATAATCTATAAGGTCATTTATAGATTATAGATTTATAGAGTATTATTAAAAATGAGCATCAAAGAACGAGTGCTAATATTAAATTTAGTTATTAAACTTGGTAAAAATATAACTTAAACCTTTTAAGAACTAAGCTTATGGTAATGATTGTTAATGGTCTTAGCCGCGTATTAAGAAGTTGTGGACATCACTGTCCCAATATATATATAATGTTATAACATAATTAATTTAAAATTGATATTCCTTATTTGTTGCGAAAAGATTTTTAACAATATAAGCATTTATTCCATATTTTTATACAAAAGAAAATGTTAAGTAATAGGATTATAAAATGATATACCTCAAAATCTTTTAATAATAGACCACATAAAGGTGTTTTAAATAGTGTGTATAGTTGGATTAAAATAACTGTCACTAGAAGTTACGAAAGCTAGTAAGCTTTATGGTAAAATTATTTGAGCATGATAAGATGCATTGTTAGAGAACATAAATGTAAAGAAAGAAAGAAGTATATACAAATCAAATACCTGGTACTAGAAGTAACAAAGTCCCCCAATCCGTTTTTACTCCTAAATAATCCCAACCCCTTGCCCACTACCAATACATATTCCATATCCTAACCCATGTATAGTTTTTTGTGATTTCTTTCATATTATCTGCTTTATAGATAATTGCGAGCTACAATAATAATAGAAGCTATGAAATATGCTTCATTACTGTTCTCTGATATTGTTTATTGAGTAGGTGAAGTATTGAAAAAAAAGGTATTGAAAAAAAGGTGAAGTTTTGCTACACTTAGCTATGCGATCTGGTTAAGTTACTTAGGTTTTAGCAGTGAAATGGTAAACATTCCAGAATATTATTTGGCTTTAAAAAAAAAAACGCTGTGGAGCTACATAACTTTTTGAGACGACCTAGTGTCGATCTCTGGTTCCTAGCAAATAACAGATACTCATCTCAGTCTTTATAGATTTAAGAGTAACATGACTGTAATAATAACTAACTTTTATATTGAATTTATGGTAAACACTATTTAAAAATAATTTATAAATAACTTTATTATATGTTAATTAAATTTAGGTTATGCCGTCGAATCAAAGGATGCACTTAGGCCTATTAGTCCACTGTGTTAACTAATTTATTTGCATATTTCTAACAAATTGGGGACATAATGTATTGCAAAATTCTGTTAAACATATTTTAAATAAATTATTGTCGAACTACATGTTGTAGTTTTGTTCTGGAGACACCTTTTGCACTTTTTTTAGAAATAATTAAATATTCTATTGCAATTATAATAATTACATTTACAACACGATTAAAAAGAAAATTTTAATACCATATATTCAATTTGAAATAACAAAAGCTAAGCACTTAATTAAAATTAACTATTTTTTAATGTAAAATATCTAATAAAAAACTATATATAAAAAATTCCAGTTGCCGTCACTTAAAAAATCGTTCATTGTATAAAGATATTATTGCAAAAACAAAAAATAATTAAATAAAATAAAAACAAAACTTAATATTAATGAATTATTAAAACCTTTGAATTTCCAGAAAGAAACCAGCTCAACAAAATTAACTCATATCAATATGAAATGTAGGTTTCCATAAAAAAAAAAAGTTGGACTTTAAACTTCTATTGATGAGCAAATAACTTCGGTATCACTTCAAGTCCTCAAGTATCTCCAATAGCAACGGTGTGAAGTAAGTTATGATGCAATCAGCGCCAGCACGCCTAAATCCTTTCATTGTTTCCATTAGCACAGACTTAAGTTCGAAAGCACCATTTTGTGCTGCATGGTAAAGCATCGCATATTCACCCGACACCTGATATACAAACAGTGGATAGTGCGGATAAGTGTCTTTTGTTGCTCTCAGTATATCCAAATAAGGCATACCAGGTTTAACCATTAGCATATCAGCACCTTCTTGTACATCACGTTGCACTGCACGCATTGCCAAGCCCTTAGAACCACTCGGCAGCTGATAACAACGCCTATCACCAAAAGCTGGTTTGGACTGCGCTGCATCACGAAATGGACCATAAAAATTTGACGCAAACTTCGCTGCATACGAGAGTAAAGATACACGATTTTCTAAATTTGCAGCAACCAGAGCCTGTTTAATGGCACCAATACGATTGTCCATCATATCAGATGGTGCCACAATTTGTGCACCTACACGTCCATAATTCACAGCCACCTCAGCCAAGCGTGCAATACTCCGTTTGTTATCAATGCCGCCCTCACCAAATATACCGCAATGTCCATCTTTCTTATACGGACACAAACACACATCACAGGCTATAAGCAGATCTGGAAACCATTGACGGAGTTGCGGCACAGCACGCATTACAGGATTTTTTTCTGAATCCGCATGTGTGGCCACATCATCTTTCATACTTGAATCCACAATACCGAATAGTAAAACCGAGCCTAAACCTTTTGCCACTAAAGGTGTAAGGTGTGCACGTAACTTATTCAGACCCATACGCATTATGCCAGGCATGCTGCCCACAGGCTCCACTGCATCATCTTGGTTGATAAGAAATAAAGGATACATAAGATTATGTGGCGTTATTTCACAGCCGCACTCTTGCAGCGACCGCAGCGTTGCATGATGTATACCACTGTGTAGCTTGTTTGCCATGTTTGTTGTTGCTTTTTACTTATGAAAAACTAGTCACGACACTTTCTAATTTGTAGCCTTTTTCTTTTAGGTTTTTTATTGATCAAGTAATGACTTTTTATTTCGCAAGTGCGTACGCAATTACCACAAAAACCAACTGGAATCGACACCACCGTACAAATGCCAAGCATTGTTAAGTAACAACTCCCTTGGAGGCACAATCGAATGAGCAGAAATGCGGGGCACACGAGCTAAAAACAAGCAATATGCACGTAAATAGAGTTGCCAACATTCACTTATTGTATAAAATCATAAATTGTGTTGTAGTCATGACACAAATAGTTAAGACACCTGTTGCAGGTTGCGTATATGAGTTTAATATCACGTATGTGTCACGTACTTATGCAATATTTTTATTGAATATTAATAACTGAACTAATATTAACTAATATTAATAATTGAATATTAATAATAGTAGCATTATTTTAAAAGATATTTTTATAAAGTGGTTTTCCGAACAGTAGTGAATTATAACAACAAAAATACATTTTATATTATTTTAATTAATTTAATTTTTGGCTGACCATACAGCTGTTTCAAGTACTGTCAAATACACATCATCAGGGATCTTGGAAATAATTCTTGTATTTAATTATTCGTAAATAATTTTTTTAAATTGCAAGTACCAGGAATCGAACTGGTGTTCTGCCAAATTTGAAGCTCAGAGTCAGCGTACCTTAAACAATTGACCCAAAGCCATACTTAACTTTTTATGTTCGCACATTTTTCTGGAGTTCTGTTTCTTTGCTGTGAAAGTTTTATTAACAAATTCACTTGTTATGTTTATATTAGAACGAAATCATAAACCAGCTGTAGAATAATTGAATTAATTAATAATATTTTTACTTTTAATTGTTAAATTTTAATTTCAATATTTTTAAATTTATAAACATAAAATTGAATTCAAGAAATTCAAAGTCACAGAAAGATATATACATTAATTGTTTACAGTAATTGTTTACAGTTAATTAACTTATTGACTTATTTACCTTAAACTTATAATCATGAAATTGAAATCAAAAAAATAGAAAATCGGGTAAGGATAAATATATTAATTGTATTTCTCAGTTAAAAAAATGTAAGCAATTAATTAACTAGCAATTAATTGCTAGCAATTAATGTTAACAATTAACGTAATCGTGCAAGTTTAAACATGTTAATTGTATTGTTTACAATTAATACATTGTAATAGTTTTATTAATTAATATATAATATAATTTACACTGTTGTATTGTTAACATATTAAAAATTATTAACAATTAATTAACTTATATTGGTAACATTTTTGACAATCATTATTATATTTATTTATAAAAATTTTAAAAATTGTTCACAATTCATTAACTTATTAATTTGAAACTTATGATATCACATGAAATTGAAATAAAAAATACTAAATCAGGCAAAATTTAGTATTATGATTAGTTCAATATTAATTGAAAATTATTGTTAACAATTAATTCTCGACAATTATCATTAAAAACATAATATGTATGTTAATCAAATTGTAATTTCATAAATTTTTGGTCCGTAAAACTCACTAAACGAAATCATATATAAACCTGATCAATCAACTCTTAGCTATATCAGTTTAAAATCTTTGAAGGCACTTAATGACAGTACATATTGCTCTTAATGTTTGTGTCTTTCGAATTTGAAGTGTTAACTCATTTTAATATAAAAAAGTTAAGTCATTCAAACTGTGAACTCCAAAGAATTTTAACTGAGTTTTTAAAAAAACCAGAAACAAACAATAGAAGTGCTTCAAAGTTCCCTTAATGCCTGCTGTTTTGTATGTGAGGAATGCAAATAATTCTTCACTGTAGATTATAACAAAAAAATTAATTATGTTATAATCATTGGATTGATAAAAATCATGCTTCTGTTAGAGTTGTTAGCTATAGAGTAGAGTAAAGTGCGTAAGCGCGGAGGCTTCTTAATTTGAAAGACTTTTATATCAATTGACTACATAAGCTTTGAAAGTGTTTTCCTTACAGCTTAGAATCTAAAAAGTTCATATTTGAAGACAGCTTCATATTCAAATAAAACAATTTAAAATTTTTAAATATTTAATTCATAAAGTAAGAGCTACATTTAGCTTTACGAACTACGAAGTGAATTTACAATTTTACTATTATTTTTGAAATTCTAAATCATAAAAATTAAAAAACAGTATATTTATTTTTTGAAAAATTTCTAAAACCACTATATATGTATGTGTCTTATATGTCTTATGTTGGCAACTCTAAACACTCTCTTTGCAATTGTTTAAATTTGCAAATATAAGAGGAAATATTTGATTATATGTGCAGATAATAACTGATAAGGCTCCTAATATAAATAAATGATAATCAAAGTGCAATTCAGATTATTTCAGCAATTATAAAATTTTATACAGCGTTTGAATTGCATTGCTTGCATAACGCATTGCATAAGAAAATGTAAAAAGAATATGCTTTGGCAACAACAAAAAAACGCAAACTGGTTTCATTTTGATTGCTTGCTAATAGTCGATTTTACATTTTTGACTATTAAGCGTTTGGAATATATGCAACGTTCTCGCTTATGCAACTAACGCTTCTGTTTTGCTATAAGCGAATAGCGTATTCTTTTTACATTTTCTTATGCAATGCATTAGCAATTAGTCGTTTGACAAAAATTGATTGGTCAATATTTATGCATTAGTCAAATTTGGTTGCTTTTGCTAATTCTCAGCAAGCAATTCAAACCCTAATTTTATAGTCATTCTATGATGTAATTACCGGCTTTCACTTCAACAATTTTGCTGCAGTCTTTTGCTCTATTGTGAATGAAATTCGTTTAAAACAGTGGTGGCGAATATAATGAATTAATTCATGTTTATAATTGAAACTTGTTGTTTCATTAATTTAAGCTTCTAATACGGCGTTTAGAAGCTTAAAGCAAAAATCGAGATTAAAATACTAACTTCGTTGTTAATCTCAGATTTTCCATACAAAAATTAATCTCCTTTTCGTCGAGGCTAGTTTTAAATCTCCTTCAAAATGATGATTTTTTCTCAATGCAACTCTGCAATGTTGTAGATTTTTTTACGATCTTAGAAGAAATGTCTTATTGTCGTAGATTTTTTACGATCTTAAAGTGATATGACAAAATCTATTCAAAACAAATTTTGAAAATTTCGGAGTGTAATTTCTACTAAATTTGTTTACTAATAGTTTTATACTTAATTATAACTAAAATTTGTTAAATTATTGTTATAAAACCATTTATTTTTTATACAAAATTTTAATTAAATGCTTTATTTACAGAAATTTATTAAACGCACGAACCAAAACACAATAAGAAGAACGTCAAAATTAATCTCCAATATTTAATGTAAACGGTGAAGATTAAAAATGCAGTTTAACTTAATCTCGTTCTCTTAATCTCACAATGTAAACGTAGTATTAGTCTATGTATTTAGAGGCATTGAATTAAAACAAATAATTATTTAATATATGCGTACGACTATGTTTATTAATTTTATTTTGAAACTAAACTAATAGTTTTAAAAACTTTAAGTACAATTTTTTTGTTCCACAAACACAATTACATTCCTCTTCTATACTAGTTCTATAATAAAATTTATTCTTAACTATTATCGCTTTTTTCGACGTAAATGCTAATTGCATTGAAATAAATAAAGAAAACATTATTTAATAATAACTACAAATAAACATAATTACAGTAAAAATATTAAATAATTAAACTAATTACGTTTACGCTTCTGATTTTATAAAATATGGCTTCGTAAATTCTTGTACAATTTGTGTGTTTTCGTTCCTTGTAGTGTGTAATATTTTAACTTAAATAATTTATGTCTTAGTATTTATTTAACCAAATATTATATAAAAACAATTTAGATATATAAACTTTTTTTTAAACTAAAAGACTCTTAAAATGTATTTTCCATGCGGTCAATCTTAAATTATAAAAAGTTTCTGGGTAGTCGTTTACCGCTAACTTAAAGTAATAATAACATTGGTTCTAAATATTTGGTTTGGATTTGGTCTAACAGCCGTTCGTGTATGTGGAAAAATACAAAGTGGATTAGAAGACAAAGACGTTAGTGCGGAGTGCGATGAAAGAAATTTCCACTAAGACACCATAGCATGGTAGAGGAAGCGACTATGTGTGGGTAGGGGACTTCCAACATTTGTTGTCAATCCACAACTACTGTTTGCATTGCACTGTGTAGCGGAAGAAATAAATTTACTGTTCGCATCCGACAATTGAAAACATGTGCCAATTGTATTAATTTCATGTTTAGTCAATTGCAGGGAATCGCTTTTGATAGTGTAAATTAGTCGTCGCTGCTTAAGAGAGTCTACATTTATTTGACAAACTTTAGTTGGTCAAGCCAAAGAGACCTGATAGAAGAGCCATTCTTCCATAAATGATGGCACGAAAGCCTTTGAAGTTGTGAATTTTACTTTCGGCTTAAGCAAACGTAATTGATCTTCGAACAACTCTAAAGATTCCATGCAACTGGTGCCATTGCCATGCGTCAGATATTTACCATCTGGTTTTAGGATTTTGAATGAATGCTCCAAGATGGTGCGTATGAAATCCCAGCACTCACCAATTGGTGCTCCGGATATTGGTATGTCAGTAAGATCACCAAAAACATAATCAAATTTGCGTCCTTCCGCAATAAATTTCTTCATATATTCCACGCAATCACCCACAACTATTTCATAAGCATCGCTTTTACGTTTCTCCAGCACATCCCCACAAATACTATTCAGGTATTTGTTACATGCTTGCATGACGAGTTCATCAATTTCTAGCATAACCACGAATTTCGGTTTCTCCTTCAACAGTTCATAGAGAAGAGCACCGTCACCGCCTCCCAAAATACAAATTTCTTTGTCTTTGTAGTCTTCAATACCGCGTCCCATTAGAGTTTCCGTGTAAATGAGATCAGATTCTGCAATATCTGCAATTGAAAAAACTTGTCAGTTACAGTTACTACAAAGTCTTATTATTGTAAAATTATTTCAATGTCTTTTCAAAAATATATATTAAAAAATGTGAAAATGTAATACTGATTGGATAAGTTTAATCAAAATTTCAGGGCTCCAAAATATTATTGTTAGAGGCTTGTGTAAACGCCGAAGTGCCGCTTATCTCTCCCAGAAAAAATCAATGCAATATAGAATTTCTGTAGAAGAACATTGTCCTTAGGACTTCCTTAAAAAGGCCATACCTTGGCAATAAAAATGTAAAAAGCAAAGAGAATAGGAGTTCTTTTTTAGATAATTTGATATTCAATGTGTACTATAGCAAGTAGTCTTCTTGTAGTCATTATAAGTCTAGAAAAGAATTTTACGTCTTACACACCAAAATTTTTTCTAAAGGAAGAGACTTCTATAATCAAAAGAGAGTGATGTGTAAGCTATGTTTAATTAGTTTTATACTTGGTATATATATATGAGTGTAGAATTTTTAATAAATAGCAAAAAAGACACAGCTAATTACCAGCAAAGAAACAAATGGCATATGCCTTTTTCAGAACATATAATATACTATATAATAATAGCTGGTTTCTTTCTTTTTAAGACTTTAAGTAAGAGCACAAAATAAGTTGAAATATAATTTCGAAGATAATAAATTCATATATATCACAAGATTTTAATCATGATGTTAAACATATATACTTAAGGTCGAAAGAGAGGTTCGAGAGGTACTTGATTTCAGATGAATATAAGTGATCTTAAGATATAAGCTTAGCAGGAAGATTACACTCTTTTTCAAATTTTCTTTATAAGAAATATAATTTTATTTAAATAGATGAAGCTAATGTTATAGTATAGAATCTGGATGGATGGTTTCAGTAAAGTAAACTTTTCAGAAATGAACAGAAAGCATTCTGCTAGTGAAACGAAGATCTAAATATCTTCTCATGATCTTCTCAATGCACACACGTGAGTTCAATTGATTCTTACTCCTAAATAATCTCCTCCACTCTCACAATATCATCACCTACCCATTTGAACTCATGTATACAAACATTATAATTCCTTTCATCGAATTCTCAGCGAATTACCACAATAAATGCCTTCTGAAAAAGAGTTCTTAACATCCGATGTAGTAAAAGGTACCCTTCACAAAGCAATCTTTAACCTAATACAAAAAGAGTTCTTGATCTCTAATATGGTAAAAGGTTCCCATTTTACAAAGCAATCTACAGCTTAATACAAAGTAGGTCAATGTAGTAAAAAATATTACCCAGTTTCAATCTGTGTCATTCGGTATTTACATATTGTTGAGATATTAGCACAGGCCAAATTGTTCAGTTATGCGACTAATTAACAACTACAGATATATTCAAAACAAATTACTTCTGAACCAGTATAATTTCAGAATCCACAACAGTAAAAAAGCTTATTAAACAACAAATTAAAGATATTTAATTGATAATTATTTTAAAATTTTTTGATAAAGCGCTTTTATTTGACACTTTCGCATTTCGATTAATATTGAATCTAATCAATGTAATTTTTCTACCGGTACACCTGGTACTTTTCTTGACCAAGAACCAACTTCAGAATTTATACAATCTACTAAAGTTACTTGCTGGTTATCAAAACGAGTTACTTCGGGACTTAGACCCGACCGGTCTTGGAACCAACATCATCCACTTTTATTCCTAAACAAATCATTCCTCATTCATACATCTAACCATATTCTAACCCATGTAAATATATTCGTAATTTCCTTATGTTATCTGTTTCATAAATCTTCGCAGGCTACAACAATAACAACCAAAACTACCATTTTTGTTGCAAACTATTTGTGAGATTACTTTTGGGAGTAATGAACGGCACTTTGTCTTCGTGGTTGACGAGTAGATTCAGGATTTAGACCCGGAGATTTTTGGAACTACCAAAACTTTTTGACTTCGACTTTGGTGATGTACATAGTGAAATGAGAGTAACAAGTATACGAGAATCTTTTACAATATATTAAAATATTTAAATACAAATTAAAGACTTTTAAGGATGGTTGGTGATGTTAAAAACTTGTTATAATTATATTAAATTTCTTAAAATAAAAAATATTATTTACATTTACTGTGTTATTCACACTTACTTTGCAATTCATCTAAGACTAACATATTTCCAAGTGTCTTCGAGTGCAGTATTTGTATCTTCTGAAATGGTGAACGTGCCTCATAAACTAAAGAATCGATGTCGTACTCAATGATGCGCTCATCTATAAAAGCATTTATTATTAAAATTACGATAAAACTTTTTAAACACAAATTATCCTTAATAACAATACATTTAGATCTTTGGGATATTAAAAGTATATAATAGACATCGAGAATTTTACACAATAGAATATACTTAAGGCATACATACACAAATGTACATAATTTATATAACTTAAAGAATATTTTTTCTGATAAAAAAACTTAAATATTTTAAACAATATTTAAAGAAATTAAAATTTATTATTTCCCAAGGCAAAGTGCGTGGGTTTCGTAACGTAAATCTGTCAACATTCAGCAAAATTAAAAAACAGCTTCAAGGACATGACGTATGACCATGGAACAATCGAAATAGATGTGGGCTAGGGTTGCAGTTTGTAAGATGGGTTTGCTGCTTTGAGTGTTGAAAGTAGGTTAGTAGGATATAATTGTTCTTGTAGCACAGTATAAGAACAATACAAGGTGAGGTCATAAAGGAAAAATATATGAAATTAAACGTTTTGTTTTGTTAAAATGCTTTGCGGGAAACTTTTAGTACATTTTTTTTTCTTTTTAATATTTTTTAATTTAATACCCCAAATTTGTTAATATATAAATGAAATGATAGAGTACGCGTAAAGTATTTTTGGAGGTTAATTCCTCACAATGAACTTAAATCACCAATATGGGGAATTTATTGGATTTATTACTTAAGTATTACTAATAGACGAGTTTTTAGTTTTTGTTGAAATATATGTATGTTATATTTTTAATAGATTTTTATTAATAAGTAACCAATATATCGTAAATAAGTTTTAATTAAAAATCGAAATTCAGCAACAGCGTGTGCTTTCAAAGGGAAAGCAGTGATATGAAATGTTGTAATGTAATGTTATGTTTTGAGAAATATATAAAGCATATATTTTTAAAGATTTCTTTCAATATGTAGGACTGTACATTATGAAATAAATTATTTTAATTTTAGTTAAAAATCGAAATTCAGCAACAGTGCTTTTAAAGGAAAAACAATGATGGGAGATATAGTGTAATGTAAAGAAAATTCAAAGTATACTTTTAGGCAAAATATGTATTATAATAAATATTTAAATATTGTTTAATTATTAAAAAATTTTATCAACAAAACATACAAAATTTCATACAAAATTCTCTTGAAATAACAAACAATTAACTATTCACTATTTTAAAAAATATTTAATTAATTTAATGTGATGAATTTTATTTATTTCAACAAAAGCAATAATAACATCATACTCTGATATCAGAAAACAAAGAGGCTCTTTAATTTTTTATTGCAAAAAATAATAAGTTCGAATATTAAAGAAATTTTAATAAATTTAAGCGATTATGGATGTAGTATTATTAGAATATTGTTATGTTATATCTTTTATCTACATTTAGATAATGTAGATAGAATTATCTACATATCTGTGGCTATACGTTCAAATTTTCAGCAATTTCGAAAAATTAGTACTGAAAGCAAAATATATGCTTTCTACACTATAATAGCACAAAATTAATGTACTATTATAGTCCCTAGGTTAGAAAATCTCTTATTGAACACTCAAAGCAAATGTGTATATATTTTCAATATAATAAATGCTTAAATATTGGTTTGAGCATTTCATATATCACAGTGTAATCATTCATATTTTTATATCCTGCTAATTTGGTATATCACATTTACTGGTATGTAGTGAAATAAACTCTATATAAATTACAGTACATAGATATTTTTAAACACCTTGATGACACGAATAAATTGGTAGCAATGACTATATATCTATCACTTGCAATGGAAACTAGAATGTAAGATTTTGAAATAGACGAGTAACATTTAGCACATATAATTTTTATAAAAGGTCTTTAAAAATTTGTAGAAATAACAAAAATTGGATGACAGTATACTATAGTTGCCTATCATAATTTTTGTCTTTTATTAATATATTTATTAAATAGATATTTGTAATTAAAACTTTTATGCTCTGTAACAAGAAATTTATTTGGAATAGTAAAGCGGGTAACAATTTATGAAAAGACCTTTTGGGCAGACCATACAGCTACTCCAGATACTTCTGTTTTAGCATTTAAAGAGAATTTGACATGTGATTTAAGTGGATTTATATAGATCGGTTTAAATTTTGATAAAGACGTCATACAAGTTGATGAATCAAATAGTTAAATTTTTTACTAACATATAACAAATCAGTCAATAAGTCGAGTGACTAAGTAAGAAAAACAATTTTTTTCTACCAAAAATCGATTTTACTCATCAATATAATCTCCTTCAAGGGCAATACAATCATTTCAATGTTTTTCTAACTTCTCGATGGCGTGCTTGTAGAAGGATTTGTGTTTTGCCTCAAAATAGGCTTCAGTTTCAGCAATTACTTCTTCATTTGAGATGAATTTCTTACCGGCAAGCATTTTTTAGAGATCAGCGAATAGCCAGTAGTCGCTGGGGGGCAAATCGGGACTATACGGTGGATGAGGAAGCAATTCGAAGTGTAATTCGTGCAATTTGCCATCGTTTTTATTGACTAGTGACGTGGTGCATTGTCTTGGTGAAACAAAATTTTTTCTTTGCCATATGCGGTCTTTTTTCCATAATTTCTGCTTTCAAACAATCCAGTAATGCCGTGTAGTAGTTACTATTGATCGTTTTTCCCTTCTCAAGATATTCAATGAAGATTATACCATGTACCAAAATACCATCCCAAATACCATCCCAAAATTCTGAAACCATAACCTTCCCAGCTGACTGTTGTGTCTTTGGACGCTTCGGACGTGGTTCACCGGCTGCAATCCACTCAGATGATGATTGTTTTAGTTTCGGAATAAAGTGATGGATCCATGTTTCATCCATTGTCACATATCGACGCAAAAAAATGATTTATTACGTGTAAACAAACACTGCTCTGAATCATCAACACGTTGTTGTTTTTGACCGACTGTGAGTAAACGCGGCACCCACTTTAAAAATAGCTTTCTCATGGTCAAATGTTGACTTAAATGGGTTTCACTTTTTTTCTGACTTTGAAGTGTCATGAAATTTTACACATAGTCTTTTGAGGGTTGCTACTTCATAAGAGTCATATGGATTTGACAATGGCAATGCCATCTGTGTGTCAGTTACACGACTTATTGAGCGATTTCTAATATCATTAAGAATTAAGAATAATTATTTGAAAATAATTTAGTATGAATTATCATGTAAAATACGAAAGAGGCAATAAAACTCTGTAAATTCTATACTAATTTGTATTGACGTAACATCTACCTTGAATAAAAGCAATATATCTTTAATTATAGAAATATTTTAATAATAAATATATATTTCGTAACATATAATATTGTCTTCAATTTATATATAGTATTGTAATGTTTTAATGTATATTTATTTAAATTTTAATTTAGTGCAAAATAATTTTTCGAACTCGAAGAAATTAATACATTCGAACTCATTATTTTTGCTTTAACTAAAGTTAAAACATATATAAAAATTAAGCATAATAAGTGCATTTTTATAATTTAATTTAAAAAAGCTTAATTCAAAATATGCATTGCAATAATAAATAATAATTATAAAAATAATAAATTGTAGAAAAATAAAAGTAATTAAAAGGCTTGTTTACCTGATGATGGAAAATACCTAGCGACATCGCCACGTTTCAATGCGGGTAATACTTGTCCAGATAATACTTTCAATTTCTTGGCTATGGTATTTTCAAGACGTTTGGATGACTATATTAAATTTTGATTTGATTTGATTCGAATTTGAGATAAAGTCGCAGTGATTGTGGTAGTGGAGTTGTGGTTTTTTTTGGTGGTGTTGATGATGATATTGAAAGAGAGACAGAGAGATATGAATAAAAATTATATATATATTATTTAAATTAAAAATAATTTTTTACAATTAAAAACAAAAAATGTTACGTATAGTATTTTATGTAATGATTATTTTTTTATTTTTGCTTAAATATATTTCTTCAAAAAAATGTTTACAAAACGATAATAGGCTTAAATATCATAAATATTTACATAGAATATATGTTTTTGTTCTTTTAATTACATATAGCAAAGCAGTATAAATAATAATACATAAAATAATTTAGAAAAAAATATATGGCAAACATTTCCTTGACATACTGTATTTTCATGTACAGATTTTGTAGTAATAGTACTATATCTTTCAGATGAAAAGAAAATAGCAAATTATAAAAAAACACAACTGATTTCAATATATGCTAGAATTTTAAATATATATCAATCAGTTCCGAAATATAAACCGAAATATATATTTGATTTTTTATACTTCTTTTTTGGATTAAAATTTAGATAAAACGATCAAAGCAAAATCTTCAGTTCAATATGAAAAGAATAATTTGTTATTTTCCGGTATATTATTATATTTGCTATTAGGATCCGAAAAGGTTCCCAAGTAAGGAGAGACAATACATTTTAATATGCATATTGCTATTATAAATATTGAGGCTAAGAATTGGAATTAACTATAGGATTGGGATTATAAAAGATTGATGAGACAAGTGATCAGGCATAATACCCTTCTATATACATATAGCACAATTTTCTTATATTCTGCCTTTGAGATTATGAATTTGATTCGGGTTCTAATTACTATTAGGATTTACCGAGGTTGAAAGTATACTTGTATACTTTCAGAGAACTAAAGATATGGGTATGTCAAAGTTGATCCATTTTGTTGTACCGAATTTACAATACTGCTTTAATAACAAAATCTCTAAAAGATTCCAAAAGTCTCATGGTACAATGGGGTCAAGGGGAGTACAATATTTTGAAGGAAAAATTTTTACAATTCCACACAATGGATAACCCTATATTTACAATTTTTTGGATAAGATTTATTATCCTAATTTGATGCGTGAAGCAAGGATGGAAAATAAATTTATTCATTCATGCATAGAAGCTTTTTTGCTCTTTTGGTGCTTGGGCATTTATGTGATTATAATTAGGATTTTATGGTAATGAAAAGAGACGTCAGAATAAATAATATACCTATATTAATGACATACATATATATAAAGAGTGTTTTACGCTTTTTTAATAATTTATTATTTCTGAGTTTTAGATCATGATTATGATTAGCGTTACGGATTAGGATAAGGATAAGAAGAATCGTTATTAGAAATAGTACTAAGATTGGAATTATGATTAATGTTAGCATAAGAATGATTAGAACAAGAATACAGATAATAAGATGAATCAAGATTTTAAATAGTACAAGGATTGGAATTATGATTAATGTTAGCATAAGAATTTATAAGAATTAGCATAAGGATTCAGAAAATAAGAAGACTGATGATTAGAAATAGTACTAGGATTGGAATTATGACCAATGTTAGCATAAGAATTTATAAGGATAAAAATACAGATATTATGAAGAATCGTGATTGGAAATAGTACAAGGATTGGAATTATGATTAATGTAAGCATAAGAATTTATAAGGATTTGAATAAAAATACAGAAAATAAGAAGAATCGTGAGTAGAAATAGTACAAGAATTGGAATTATGATTAATGTTAGCATAAGAATTTATAAGGATTAGCCTAAGGATACAGAAAATAAGAAGAATCATGAGTAGAAATAGTACTAGAATTGGAATTATGAATAATGTTAGCATAATAATTTATAAGGACTAGAATAAGAATACAGATAATAAGATTAATCGTGATTAGAAATAGTACTAGGATTGGAATTATAATTGATGTTAGCTTGGATTTGGGAATTGAAACGAATAGAATGGATAATTTGTTATAAAAAACGAAAATTATATGGAGATTTTATAAACAAAAACACAGCAAGTTAAGGAAAAGTTGCATATATAATCAAATTTTTCTGAAAATTTGTATGATATAATTTTGTTGAATTCGGTTTGATTTGCCTTGTATTGCTTTATATCTAATATGATAATTAAATAAAAAGTATTGAGCCTTTAAAAATTTATTAATTTTCATAAAAACTGAATTGTTCATGAGCACTATTTGGATCGATATTTAATATTTGAATGAATAGATTTAAAATATAAATAACAAGATAAACATATTAAGGATGCATACTAAGCAAAATTCCAAGATGAAATGAAATCGCACAATCGAATTTATATTCACACGATCTTTGCAGTATATATATTAAAGCAAAGAAGTCAAGTATCCAATATTAAAAAATAATGAATTTTTTAGAACAATCTTACATGCAAGTATGAAAATTGGTTGCTCAAAAATCTTACAAAGGCATGAAATGGAGAGGCAACTATTGGATTCATATTTGGAACTTGCATACAAATTAGTGTAAATAAGCTTATAAATGATATTGATAGATCGGTTTTTGGCGGCATTGTCGTACATTAGTGTAAAATGGAGTTTAATAGTTTCAAAGAAATCTATAATTAATATAAAAAACAATGTAAGAACTAGCCAAAATCATACAATCGAATTGAATTAAAAAAGAAAACAAATTAAAATATTTTTAAAAACATTAAATTACAAAACGTTTTAGCAGCAAATTCCTCAAAATCGTAAAGGAAGTTTGATTTACAATCTAAAAAAATGTGAATACTGAGGATTTAACTTAATTTAATTAATTAATTTATAAATACAATAAAAACTCCATTTTATTTAATTCTTAGGCTGACCTGAGCTAGTCATGTATATGTCAATATATCCACCACGTTTAATCGGCGGTAAATACTTTGAACGGTCTGACTCTAATTTCTGACGCAAAATAAGTTCCATTGTGCGCATGGTCTGCAATTGTAATATTTATAGAGTACAATAACAATAACAATAACAATAAGAACAGTAACAGCAAGAATAATAAATATATTTTAAATTAATTTTAATTAATAGAAATCAACGAAAAAATTATAAATAAATATAATTGAAGCAAATGAGAAAAAAATCAAAAAATCAAAAAATCGACTGTGACGACTGACAACTGACGACGATGCAACTGTGAAGGAATTTGTATTGAGAAATTTTTGACATGAATCTGCACTTTTTCGAAATATCTAGGAAGACCCATGTACGGCGGCGATTTGTGCTAACCTAGTATTTTCCGTATTTAGCACTGATTTATTTGGTTATTTCTGAGTCAGACAAACACTGACTGCACTTTTGCTTTAATTTTGTTCAAATGGTTTTGAGGAATTTTTAGTCAGCCAAATTGTGTTCATTCTTGCAACAATTCAAATGAGAAAAAAAATAAAAAAAAATAAAAACTGCGAAAATAGGAAAAAATTTTTAATTTAAATTTAGAAATAAAATTTCAACAAAGTTGCAAAACAAATAAAATAATAAAATTACATTTCACTTATACGAAAAAGGGAAAGTAAAACACACTTACAAAGAGGAAATATATTAAAAGATACTAATATAAAGTGCCGGGCAAGTTAATAATTTATTATTGCAACAGTTTAAAATAGACTCAGATACAGATTCAATAAATTTGCTTAATATCAAGCACTTAGCCAGTGTCTGAAGTCCCTCAGCATAAATGAAACGATGAGCCATGTACACATAAACACAAGAGAGAAGATATAGGACGAAAGACCTAGTAGTTCAGCTCCTTATTCGTAATAATAACTTTAAAATTAATTTTAGTGTTAATTCACAAATAAATAATAAGAGAAAAGATTTCAATTAAATAATAAAAATTATTTAATTTATATTATTTAATTATTTATAATTAAATAATAAAATTTAATCAATTACTCTATTACTCTATCTATTACTCTATTTAAAAGATTCCTATTCTTGAGACGCTCTGATTCTACAACGAAAATAAATAAAGTCACCTACTTTGAGCAACTTCTTCCACTACTTTATATGCCGATATTACTTAGTCCCTTAGATATCAAGAGTAAAGCCATCTGGCACGTCTACTTATACCAGTAAAAATTGCATATACCAGTTAAAAGATGTAGTTTTTCTTAGTATAATTAATGTTTCCTGATACAACAACCTGAAACATTCATATCTCAAGAACTAAGCTATAACCGTATATAACGTAATGAGAAACCTTGCTCAGAATAAGTGACATTACCAAAAACTGTTTTCAAATCGTGGCACCCCTTATACTTTAACTAATTAAATCTTTAAAGTATTTGCATATAGCTTATGCAAATGTATGTATAAATATAGTCCATCGATTTATTCAGTTTCAAAGGACAAAGATCTGCCTTCTCCCTCTGACTGAGTGCCGCTTTAGCTAAACTTGACGATCTATGGCTAGTGTTTGCAACAGTAGTAACATCAATGTGAATGTCGGTGGTTATGAAGCGACTACAATTAAACACTGAGAACTTTGATTAGTAAAAATAAAAGGAGGTATATTAAAAATATATCCCAGAAAAAATTGATTTATTTGGAGTAAAACAAGTGGTTGGTATTGGGTTAATAGTGCAGACAGTTTCAAAGTACCTCAAGTACAGATTCAATATAAATAATATAATTAATATCTGAGAATTCGTCCAGGACATACAAGTTGAACGCATATACACCTGATGTAAAGACAGGAGCCGACAAGATTTGGTTGCAATAATAGACATTCAACTTTTTTCATGTTCTGTCAAAAGGTCCTTAGTATGCAAGTCAGAGATATAGAATATTTGATGTTACTATCCCCTTAAATAAGTTAATATATGCCTTTTAGGATTCGATTGAACCTATTTTTACCCGGATATTATATTTATATATATAATTTCCGTTAGTTTTTAGCTTAGGGCTATCGTAGTTTATTGCATTCAGTATGATAGTATAATTAATATAATTTAGTTCATTGCATTTAGATTTGTATATGTATAAATAAATTGAGACTATCTGCAGCATTGTCTGACATGTTCTCAAAAACCAGAGAGAGAATAGATCAAAAAGATTCTACACTATCACATAAAGTAGGCGCTACTATGTCTGATAGATAATTTTTAATTATTTTGAACATGGATATGGAGTGACCTACATGCTCTCTTGAAACAAACTTTTTCGAGTTGTCAATGTAAGACATTTTAATGACTCAGATCGATTTATACAACTTCCAGTGTTTATATTCGCAAAAAAATTCTTCTTAGTAAATGGATAAAGATACCACAGGCTTCAATTTGTATATGAGGTGACTTAAATCTGTTTGTCTATATCTCTATCTATTAATATGTTAATTAATCTCTTAATTAATCGATTGAAATTTTATGGTACATGAATTATAGATAGATCCAAATAAAATGTATTTGGATATAGATAAAAAAATCGTATAGGTAAATAGTAACTATCTGTTATGTTAATAGTCCAACTTCTGTGTGAAGGGTATCAGAGCTTCAACAAAGCCAAGTTTTATTTATTTAATGTGTTTTGCAATATTTGATTTTTAATGGGAGCGCTTTTAATCATTATAAACAAAGTTCTCTTAATATATATCTTCGTTTAATAACTTGGGCTCAAATTCAATTTTCTATATGTACACAGACTTAAATTAAAAATATTAATAAAAATATCTCAGACAAATTGTAAAAACTTGACTTAATTTGAAAAAATATTCCTAAGCATTTTCTTGAAAATTAAATTTTTGCTTTACGAGCTCAGAAAGCTTATGACATCTTATATTTATTATTGTAAGTTATTGTTTTTAGATAAATTTTTAAATAAACAAAAGTTTGTTGATAAAATAAAAAAATTAATTATAAGCTTTTAACAAAAACATGCAGTTTATCGTTTCTTTGAAAAAAATATTGAAATATTTTGTACTTTCTAGAAATGAATCGAGACAGCAAATTATTATATTTGGCACCAGTCCATATCATATATAAGTATTTCTATACATAAGTACATATATCTATATGTATATATATCATATTTAAGAAAATGAAAGGAATCAGAAATATTATAAATAATGTTATTTAAAGTTCTGTAATATTATTTTTTTTATTCTTTATTTGCCGGTAGTGAAAGTACGAATCAAAAGTTTGACTAGGTGGTAGTTGGTCACAAAGGAATTAACCTTTGCAATCCTATTAAACACATAACATACCCCTTCATAGCTTTATCTTTTTGTGACAAGATCATCATTTCTTTACAACTTTATGATACTCGTATATGATCCACTTTTCATCATCTTCTACGATATATCATATATGTAACGATTTCACAATGTGTGCAAATACAGAGCTTCATAAACAGATTTTGCGAATACTATAGACGCGAATACTATATATTTTAAATACTATTCATGGCTCGTCTTCAGTTTTTTAATAAATCAGTAACTACTCACTTATTAGTATTTTTTCAATCTTATAGAAATCGTTATTTCGATGATATGTTAATCAGAGAAAAAAGAATGTTCATGGCTCCCGCATTTATTAAATGCTTCAATGGAAGCATTTATATTTATTTTTTTAAAATATATATATTTTTAATATTAGATAAAATTTTTCTGAGAGTTAAAAACGATTAAAAAAAATCATAAACTTTTTTATTCTTATTAACTTATGTTATGTTGTTATGTATGCGCTATGGGTATAGCTAGGATCAGGCGAGTAATACATTCGAATAACATATCTTTAAAAAACAAAGGTTGTTCAAATCTAGTATTAATTGGAGTGCAACGACAACCAGTTTATAGAAATGATCCAAACTACTTTATGATTGTGTGTTGTCATATGGGAAATGCTGCCTTATCCACCATTCGGAAATAACAAACTTACCGGAATAATATTTTAAGACGTGTGATAGAAGTACATTGGTATGTCAGAAGTAAATAAATAAAGACATAACAATTGAAGGGGTTAAAAAATGCATCAAAGACAGATCTCTTAAATTATTTAATACTGTGGGTTCTCATAATCGCTCCGTATTACACACTCTGCTTCAACCAATCTTTAAAAACATAAAACTTATCAGAATATTATTTTAAAATGTATGTTAAACTTTGGTGTGTCAGAAGTGAATAAAAAAAACCTCAAGAATTGAATAGGTTTAAAATCTGTAAAAGACAAAGCCTTTAAGTGGTTTAATTCTGTGGGTTCCAATAATAACGTCCCATTATAGTGTAATCTATGTTCCGCCAGAAAGCTATGTTAGACTTCAAAATATACTTTTATAATTTTACCTGTATGATACGATAACATCTAATTAGTCATTGTAGTGATTAACTCACAGTCATTCTTGCCTAAAAGTGCTCCAGACACTGACTTGCTTTTTATCAAATACCATAAACCAAATAAAGCATTCAACAAAAATCAATCAATTTGTCATTTGTTATTCAAAAAAGATTTAACAAAAGTAACTAACTACTTTATCTTAATTTTAAGCGGTCATGAAGACGCCGAATACTTTTTGCCCAACTAATATGATAATTAATAATTTAATAATTTGAGGCCCTATGCTCCACTGGGAGATAAGGATAAAAGAGAGAATAATTGATATATTGCAGTGCATTGCATCGTCTGTTTTTAATGATAATAAGAAAAATGAGTAATAAATAGATGTGTAATTTTATTTTATAATATTTGCTTAACAAACTTCTGTATATAAACTGTTAATTATTTTTATATAAGTATGAACACTTTTAATTTATTAAAGCCGTGTGCGAGTGTAAATTGATGATAAATTAAGGGAAATAGTAAGTTACGTCGGTATGGCAGCGAATGTTGGTATTTACCAGAATTTCGAATAGAGTAAATTAGATAAAAATTAAGTGTTACCATTGTAAACATTTTATACGATCTTTAAAAAATAAATAAATAAATTTAAAAACTTTTAACCAAAAATAATAAATAACAGCAATAAATAAATAAATAATATTTACATAAATGATAAAAATTTTAAGGAAATTTTAGTTTACTTTACCGCAATTTACTCGTACTCGCACACGACCTAATTATACTTTTCCTTTATAACTTTAACTTCAATATATTTGCACATTTGCTAAGTTTTTTGACCGATAAATTGTCAAATTTTTAATTTTGTTCTATCTATTTTTGAAAGTCTATTTGACACATAAAATTTAATAGAAAAAAAAAACAAAGTGCAAATTTAACAAAAAAAAAAAAAAAACGCCGCTAAAAGTTTTCTTATCTTCGTTCATACAAAAAACAATAATAACAACAACACCAACAACAGCAACAACATAAATATTTAAGAGCAAACACCGGCAAACTTACACACACACATACACACATACGCTTTGACGTTGTTTTTGTTGTCTTTTCTATCTACAAATTCTACACGTGATTTCTTTTTGTTTTGATTCTTTTTTGGACACGACGTAAAGATAAAAAAAGGAAAAAAATTATTAAGTTTTGGCACATATTTTATAAAAATCCAGGGGTTAAGCAGACAAATGTGCGAGAAGTAATATGGGAGTCGGTAACGTTGGCTGAAGTCATACGCTAATCTTAATCTTATCGTTCATAGATAACTTTCACATAACAATTTTTTTTATTTTTTATTGTTAAACTTAAAAATAAAAGAAATTTTTAAATAACAAGAAACTATATATTGATTGGGTTTTGTAAAAGCAAATTAGAAAAAGTTTGTTGTCCTTCAACAAACTTGCTAATATGAATGGGTAACGGCTCGAACACTTAAGACATTATTTACTTAATAATATTAAGAGCTCAGAGTACTGACTACAGAATCTAAAATTATAAAATATTATAATTAAATTATGTATGTAATATTGAAACAAGTCATCATTTTTGAATACATTATTATAACATGTAATAACGCTTCATCGCTATATATGTGACATTAGTATGTTTAATAAAAAACCGAACATTATGAATTTAAATCATTGTATCTATTGTTGGACATTCATCATTGTTAACAAACTACAATTCAGTGTTAATAACCATCCTAATGTCATCTATAAAGCGATTAAGTATTATTATATATAATAATAATGCATTTACTCAAGTCTTAGTAGAATTAAATGAAATCCAAAGCTCGAGCAAAGTTTATTGTATTTCAATATACAAACGTTCATCAATAATTTTTGTCTTCGACATTATACAGTATTAATCTCTCCTCCTATCATATTATTCATATTAATCATAATAAATATTCTTAAAATAATATTAAATATTATTAAAATAATTAAAATAAATAAAAAATTAAAATAATATTGTGTTGTTAAAATGGTTTTGAACATTGTTAAAATAGTATTGAATATTATTAAAATAATATCAAATATTTCTGTTTTTTGAAAAGACTTATGTGAATAAAATTAACAAAATTGTATATTAGTTTTTGTTTTTATTTTTATACAGTCCTCTACATAAATTCTCTATTTTATTAAAAAAACAGAACTCACACAACTACTATAAATATAAAATATTGTTAAAATAATATTAAATATTGTAGAAATAATATCACCAGTTAAATATTATTTAATGAAACTCTAAGTTATAGTAGTAGCAATAAGTAATAAATATTTCAATACAATTCTGTTGTAAGTTTGTAAATATTAAAAGGATAGACAATAGATTGCCAAAACAGGAATTTATTTTGAACGTCTTGGCAAATCATAGCACAATGTATTAAAGTTTGACTTTATTATTAATAAGCCAAGTTTTACTAAAAATAAGATCTTTTTTATATGTTAGTTCAGAAACTTTAACACTCAACCCAACTTATAAAAATATTGGTACACATATATAAAAAAATTCAAATGGAGATGTATCTATAACAAGCAATTTGATTCACTGTGTAAAATTTCGTATGGTGTTTAAAATCACATTATATATAATATATATTTTCATTCAGTTTAAACTTAAGCGTTCATACACTTATTACTTAATTATGTGATTCATAATATGTGATTCATATATGATTCATTTTATAATTTTTCAAAAATTCTAATTGAATAGCAAGTGAAAAGTAAAGTTAATAAAAAAAAATCAGCAGTTAAAAAATTTTCTCTTATCTTAAAAAAGTAGCTGAAGTTATGCTTTAGCTTTTGATTTATCTATAAAGCATCATTTAGTTTGTTACATAATTTGTGCTTCAATGACTTTGAAAATTATAGCGTTTCAAAATTAATTAATTTTTGAAATTGTCCCTCAAAAATTAGTTTGAATGAACCAAATGAAATTCAGAAATTATTATTATTTATTATTTTAAAATTAATTTTTTAGAAAAAAAATTAGATAAAAATGAGTAGATCGATAAACGATTGAATGGACTTCTCAGACAATTTTATTCGTTACTTCACCAAGAAATATTTTATTTAAATCGATAAACACACTAATAATAATATATATAAATATGTATATACATTATTGTTTATTATTGGTTAAAACTCATTTTTTGATTGTTATATCTGGATACAATCTAGATTTACTTTTGATCTGTCAAATTTTGTTGTCCAATAAATATGAATATATAATATTGTTTATTATTTATTACTCATTTTTCGATTATTATATCTGGATTCAATCTAGATTTATTCTCGTTTTGTCAAATTTTGTTGCCCAATCGAGTATTCTTAGAGAGAGAAAAAACAATATGTCAGTTCAAATTCCAGCATGAGAGCCGGTGTAATTGTGCCTCGGCACTAAGGCAAAGCAGTTTAGTAATAAATTTCAGAATTTGCGCAAATTACTACAATTTTAATACGTTTTAGAGAAAAAATGGCAGTAAGCATAAGTAAGTATGATTTTGTAAGTACTGTTAACAATTATTATAAGGTAATATAATAATAAATTAATATTATTAGAGCCTCTATGAATTTCTTCTTGCTAGTTATTTATGGTGGCAAATTGATACTGAGCATATATACATTGCCTTTTAAATTGAGGCACAACCAAAAAGTATCAAAACATTGTAAAAATACGAAATAGGCAATACTGATGTGACAATCCACATAATATGCATTTTAGTCATAGCTCAAAAGAGCCAATTTTGCCGTGCCCGAGACACTCTACATAACATGGCCCTTAGTGTAATTTTTGTAAGTGGTATATATATTTTTCACAAATACATATATCGAATTAAATCATAATTTATCTGTCAGATCATATAAAACAGCTGTTAGTTTTAGGGTAATTTTGCTACGCTGGGAAAATATCTAGAGTGTTGTCAGTTAATCTCGAGTGTTATATATTTTGCCTCAGATTTACCAATCTCAAATGAAAATAATTTTTCTCCAGATTTATTAATCGAAAACGTCATTAGTCAAGAACGCATAAGACTTTCTGGAAAATGTAGCTCACAGCCTGACAACGATATGCGCTAAGCAATGAAATGTTGTGTGTTCTTTTCCGGCCTACCGCTTGCTTTCGCTGGTGATGTTAGGTAATGGAATATTTTTCTTCTATTCAAAAATTATAAAAAATTATGAAATCGATTTCGCAATTGAATGCATATTATCGCGAAATCTTATAACATCTGTTCTCCACTAAAATCGTAAATTGATACCCCATTCCGAGTGCATATTGAATTATTCATGTTCTTTGTATAGATTTTAATGGCTGTGAAGTATTTTTTTTAATTGTAAAACATATATAAATAAGTGTTTAATGTTCCTATTAAAAAAATAATAAAATAAAATACGCCAGTGCAGTGCTTCGTTAGGCACTTGCAGTTATAAAATATGAGTTTTTGTTGTTGTCAAAACATGTGTAACTAAATTTTTTAGTAAAAAAAAACATGTTTAAAAAAAGACAAATAAAATTAAATAACATTTTTTTGCAAAATCACAAATCGAGCATAAAAATGTTTTTATAAAAATTTAACACTTTCAGAACACAGAACATATGCAAAACACCCTTATCTACCAGAAGCCGACCGAGTGACTCTGCATCCACTTAGCCTAGCCCCCATTAAATAATAAATCAAACGCACACACACACTCACACACAATCACACAACCAGCGAGAGTTTCGTACATAAAATAATGTATATCATATGGCGGCAGCACTGTTGGAGCACCAGACACCTTGACACTTGAAGAAGGAAAAATCAATTTTTTACCATTGGCAATGAAATAAGAAATGATAAATAAAAAAATATTCACATATATATGTATATATAAAAATATATAAAAAAAATAGGAAGCCAAACTTTTGCAATTATTTTAATTATTTTAAAAAGGATTTCTCGCTATCATGCATATTTTTTTTTTTGAGTTGAAATGTGATTTAATGTTTTTTCAATGACGTACAACGTAAATATTAAAATTATGTTTATAATATTATGATATAAAAAAATAATTTAAAAAAAATATATATTGAATTCAACTTAAAGTCAGCAACATAAACGTTATTCTCTTAATTCAAAGCATTCGATATCTGTTTTTTTTTTTCGAATACTTACATCGAAGGACATTATTGGTTCCTTGCCTTCCTCCAAGTAATATTCAACATTGATAGTAACTAAGCCCTGATTAAATATACGGCACGTGATAATAGTTTCCTTATTTTCGGCCAGTACACAGTAGTAACCATCATCCATTGTCATTTGGTAAGCGAGCTCCAGTTGGGGGAAAATGTGCTCCAATTCACTGCGTAACAATTTTGCTATTTCCTGTCGTGATTTTGGATCGGACGTTTTTTCCGTGTCCACAGTAAAATCAAATAAAATTGTTTGAGCTGCCATTATGTATATGTATATATAGATTTATTATAACACTTTACGTTTCAAATTAACACAATACTAAGAAATTTGCACTTAAAAATAATTTGCAACTTTACAGTTTAAAACTTTTCCGGTTGCCGACACAAACTATAATCTCTGAGAGGCGCAAAATACTACTGAACTTTTTAGCTGCTTAAAAAGTTTGTTTGCTCTGAAATGGTGCAGTGTTGGAAAGTGCGCAGATAATTGTACTGAGCTTTGCTAAAAAAAAATTGTTTTAAATCGTTTTTTAAACATGTTTGTGTGTATTATTTTGTAGAAGTCCATTTATGTGGGTTTTATGACAAAAGAAAAAATTTAAAAATATCGGTATTGTGTTAAATGTTTTAAAAAATTTTTAGTTATGAGAGCATCCTAAAATCACTTAAAATAAAAATATGTAATAAGGCTGTTAAAGGTTGATTTGTGCAGTAGCAGCATCTTTGCTAACACTTAGGAAGTATTTGCTGCATTATAGAAATAAGTTGTAATTTAACGTCAAATTTTTCAGACGGACGTGACTATTATATTTAATAGAAACTTAGTATATTTCATAAAGAGGTTTTTTCGAACAGTACTGAACTACAACAACAAAAATTCATTTCTATATTATTTTAATTAATTGAATTTTTGGCTGATCATACAGCTGTTTCGAGTATTGCCAAATACCCATCATCAGTAGTCTTATAGAAATAAGAACTTTTATTATTATTATAGAAATAAAGTAAATGGGTAGACCCATTTGAAAGTGGATTTTTTAGTTTAAGTTAATTTGAACAAAAATTTTTATAACGTTACATGCCTCAAAAGCTTAATTCTTGAAGTGTCCAGTTAATTTATTAACAATTTTCAAGAAATATATTCAAAAATTAAAATGAATTGAAAAAATTTCAGGCTAAACAAACTAAATATCTACTTCTCAGGGTTTGTAAGTGTTTATGCTAGTTTTAACCCCTTTGAGTTCAAGTATGAGAATACAATAAATTAATAAATATTACTAGCTACCTCGTATCACCATAACTTATAACTTAATAATTGAATAATTAGATCAAATATTGAAAATATTATTATGACTAAGTTAATTTATTTTTGTACAACCTTCCAAAAATACAGTAGTTATGCTGGAATAACTCTATAATTAATAAATAAAATTATAGTTTTTAATAATTTCATTACAACGGTTCATCTAAATGATTTTTATATGTAGGAACATAGTTTGTTAGAAATACAAGACAACATAAATTTGCTTTTTTTTTTTGTAGTATGCATATACTATATTTCTTGTTTTGTTTTTTTTTTAAAGAACTTAAATGTATAAAGTTATTAGACATTACAATGGAAGAACATATTATATTATTGTATTATAAATATTTTAATGATTAAAAATAAGTAGTAGTTAACTACAACAATGAAGGTATAATGTTTAGGTATAAATAAAATTAAACTGTTGTCATTCGATTTACAAGATAAGGCATTCCTTGTAAAATTCAGTAGTTGAAATATTTAGTACCAAAATAGTAAAATAGCGATTTAAATATTTTGTAAGAAGCAAACTAACTATTTTAGCCCTAATTTTTTTTCAGAGTTGTAAAAAACAGCTTTAAGTCTGGTTGAAACAAATTTGCATCACTTTTAAAATATTTCAAATGCTTGTTTTTTACATTTTTTTGTTGTATTGTACACAATATGAAATTAAAAATTGTACACTAAAAATTCATTAATTAAAATAAATGGTAATAATATCAATAGGGCAATGGAAAGCATTTTTATCCTGTATATTTAAATTAATTTATTTATTTATATATTTGAACTTATTAGCAATCAAATACTCTTATTATTTTACGGGTGATTGAAATTTTTCGTTTAAAATTTAATGAAAAAAAAAATAAAAATTTTTTGCGAGTAAAATCTAATTCTAAAGATTTTAAGAGTGTTTTTGTTCCTTCAAATATTTTGTTTCGTAAGTTGTAGGTATTTTTTGCTTATTTAAAAGAAAAAATTACGGGCTTTGTAAATAGAGAAGTAGCTATATGTAAATACCGATGTAATGTTAAATTTCTTTCAGCTGTATTACATTCACACTTACGAGGATTAATAAATACAATGTATTAATTTGAAAAAAAATGATTTATTTTTTTAATCACAAAGTTCAAGAGTTTAACAAAGAATTCTACGTTTTCTACATGCTGCAGAAAATACGTTTTACAGCACTAGTATATATCACATATGTTTTTGACGTTTCTGCCTGATAATTTATTTGTTGTGAATATAGAATTAGCAACAAAACAGTAAAAGAGAAAAATGTGCCATAGCAAATGTGAAAAAAATGTTAATTTTCTCCCAGACAAATGCCTGCAACAGAAAAGAAAACAATAAGATTTCTTTATTGTCGTTTTGGCTTTCGTTTCGCATTGTTGTGGTTAAAGTGTAGCTGCCAATCAAAAGGGCAAAACGTGCCAAACTGGGAACAGCAAAAAATTACATAAACAAAATTGCAACCAAAATAAACAAATTCCCAACAACCCGGAAAGAATATAGATAACAAAGTGAACATAAAGTTTTTTCTCTTGTTTATAAAAAAAAAAAGAAAATAACAAATACATTTGCGATGCACCTGAACTTGAAAATTTTGTAGCGTTGTGTGCAGTGCGATTCGAAGCAATTGTGCGAAATGCTGCAATGAAGGTTAAATTTATAAAAAAGCAAAATAAATATACGTATTATTGTCTTAATTGATAGAATAGCCACACGCAATAAATTAACGAATCTGTAAGTGATACATTAAAATTGCGCTACGTCAAAAAAAAGAATCATATAATTATAATAAAAAGAAATACTTCAACGCCCACATAAAATAGCAGCTAATGAGCTCTGCCACAACGTAAAGAAATTCTATGCAAGCATTTCAATCATAAAATCTGTGTTGGCTAACATTGAAATCGCAATCACAAAGTGCCTCGCGGCAGGAAAGTAATTATGCTGTGCTTGTGGTCGGCACTTACTGCCCGCGCACTTCTGTGATGCTAACTAAGCTTTTCCATGGCAACCACGTGCGTGTGCGGTGACTCAGTTTGGGGGTGTTTCGCGTGCTTTCGCCTACTTTACAATTTCTTCACATTTTTTACTCCTGCGAAGTAAGTCTATTGATTTTTGATGTGTTAAATAAATTTATTAATTTTTATATCATAATAAATATTATCATTTACAGAGATTTTTATGGCATTTGTTTAAACAAAATTAATTTGTTGGGATTTGTCGGAAGCTGTATAATTCTTCACTTTGGATACAGAAATCGCAAGGATGAAAGTTAGTGTAAAATGAAAAATGTTTTATTGTGATTAAATTATTTATGTAAATTGTATATATTTTATATATAATTAATTCGATTGTATACATTTTTTTTTAGTAATGATTATTCCGTTATCTATATATGAATACTTGGACTGAGGAGATTAGTCAGATTCGTTCAAAGTAGCTTGGAAGTTTTTTATAGATAAGGTAACATTCATAAGCTTCATATAGACTTTAAACTATCTTATATGTGACCCAATATTTCGTCCTGCACTCATAAAGGCAACCAGTAAAGTGAGAAATATGAATCATAAATTACTGATGTGAATGCAGACTAAGTTTAGCTTATAAAGCAGTTTTAATCGCTGGTTATTATAATCAGTATTATTTGAAACCATTAACACAAGGAAAGTGAACTGTAAAAAATAAAATGTTTCCTTATAAGTAATTAGACCTGATGGCTGTGTTCTAAGGCTGTGTTACTTACGACAATGCTGCTCAATTGAACATTGGAAAACTTCAAATTATTAAGAAAATTACATCAGTACATCAGTAAAAAATATATAAACAAAGACTTAAGAGTTGGGAGTGTGCGAAAGTTCATCAAAGGCAGAGCGTTCAGATTGTTTATTTCTGTGATTGCTCACATTAGTTAAGAGTTAAGAAGTTATATGGGTGACAAACTATACTTCTGTAAATTTCTTTGAATAATAACTAATAACTCGCGCTTCAACAAGTAAAAAAGAAGTATAATCATTATAAGAGAAAATATGCAGTATTTTTGTATACGAAGTTTACTTGCATCACGATATGAGGCTAAAAAATTATTTCAAGTATGGTTCGTAGAAGATTTCCAATGTCTAGATACTCGTATAAATATATATACTGTGTTAATATGTAGATTAGTTGTTGTTGTTGTAGCCCATATGGATCTGTCTGTCTTCCTGTTGGGAGTGCTGAATGAACTTTTCGAACCCGAAAAGTGACTTCGAGAGTTTAAAATAGGAAAGATTTCGGTGTACTTTTTTCCCCAACCTCCATACAACAACTTATTTTCCGACTTACCTTTAGCTCATTTCATCCTTACTATGGCATTCCGTGCATGTTTTCTGCTATATAGATTTCTACGAGGTACAAATATCTGGATAATAACATCTGGATAATTACAGTAATGATATTTAAAGTAGTCATAGATTCGCAGCGAAAAACTCTATAAAAAATATCTTCCTATAGCTCTATACTCCATATGGATAGTTATAATGATAATATTTGTGATAAAGTTATAAATTCATAGTGAAAAAAATTACTATCACATTATCAAATCTGAGAAGTTACATTGATTGCACTGATTCTGTTGTTGTTGTAGCCCTTAAGGATCTATAAAGTAGATAACATGAAAGGAATTAAAAAGACGTATACATGGGTGATAGGATTATTAGTAAGAGTGAGATTATTAAGACTAAAAGTAGATTGGATGGGTTGGATTTAAATTGAAGTTAAATAGAATCAAGGCCGAGAAACATGGCCACTTGTATGGGGCGGGCCAAAAATCGTTTCGACACACACAACTTTGTTAGTGCATTAGGGCAGGAAAACAGATGGCCGTTAACGATGATAACGAGTAATCATCGATTTCTGTCATCGATAGAGAGAATCGATATGCTATCACTTCAAATAAATCCAATATTTTTAAATGAGTAAGTGAGCTGAAATTTTATGTTAGATACTATTAGTTTAGGGCACTTATAGTCTATAGTCTAATTATTATTAATAATTATTAATTATTTTTTTAAGTTCAAGTAATCATTCTGTCATATCAGTATATTTAGACTAACAATATGTTTATAATACAATAAAATATACAATTTTTGTAAGTCATGATATTAATAGTTTCTTTTTTCAGGTCGCTAAATATTCTTCACTGGTTTTGATTGGATTGTATATAAACTAAAAGTGATAAATCTTAAGAAAATTTAAAAAAACAATTAAAAAGAGAACCTTGCGCAAGATATTTTTTATTTAACAATTGTCACGAGATTTACACTGGCATTGTTGTTAAAGGGAAAATGTGCATATCACATATAGATTACGTCAGTAATACATTCAAAACCTCATTAGAAACGGTACAAGAGTACAACGTCATTTACCCATAAAAGCTTAGTGAAAACACAAAAGAGTCGCTATCTTTGGCAGCAGAACTAACGACAAAGGCATGCAAGCAATTTGGCGGTATTTATTGCAATTGCCAGTTCATTTTTGTATCCCAAAAGCAAGAGTACCACACGTGGACCGCTGAAAACCTAAAGAACCACGATCGTCCACTTAGCACATAAAAAATCAAAGTAAATGAAGAGACGAAAAATTTGAAGGAAAAAGCTTTGTTGAGAAACAAAGTGTTTTGTTGATGTACAAACGACTGAAAAAGTATTTCGTAAATATGCAAATAACAAAACTTAAGCACAAATAATATATATACATATACAAATACGTGTTACTTGAATAACAGAAATAATTTAAAAGATGAAAATGAAAATATGAAGAAACTCAGCACGAATCTCAATACTTTGCTTCAGCACAAAGAATGATATATGAAAGACGATATATTTCTTAGCTTTCAGTGCTAAAAGGCAGCAATGCTATAATCAAGTCTTAAATTAATTTTTGTGTAAACAAAATAAGAAAAGGTAGTATGTTATGTACCAGACACAATATAAAAATTTACACTAGCAACTATAAACAAATTAAGTAAACATTTGATTAACTCGAATTACAAAGAAGAATAAACACATTCAAGAAACCAGAATAATCAATAAAGTAATTAGAGTATAGTATCAAGCATTTAGATTGAATCTATACATATCAGTAGCTCAGTAGCGTGTACATTAATAATGGAACGTGGCAGCAGTGAAGAACGTATAGCGAGTGCTAATTCCAGCCCTCGTTTATCGCATAAATCGACGACACTCTTTGGATTGCTTAGTAAACGTTCTACGAAAGTAGAGCCACATCCGCATGATAGCATACCGACTGCTCAACTGCAATCTAATCATTTGCGTCCAAATTCTGTGTGCAGCAATCATAGCTCGTCTCAAACGCAAGAAATCACATTCGCCAAATGTTCAACAAACAAATTAGAAATCTCACCGAATAATCTCAATGAAAATAAAAATCGAAATCTGCCAGTCGCACTCATCGAAAATAATCATGTCTCGCACAAAGTAAAAACTGGCAAGAGTAAGAATCAAATAGAAAGACAATGTACTGATGGATCACAGAGTGATGGTGGTGGTGAGGTGGTGCGTAGAAAACATATGAAAAATCGCTCTCCCATACATAATCGTTTCAGTCATCAGTTTAGTCTTTGCTGCAGGGCTGAGAAAAAACCGATGACACCACCTGTAACAGTGCGTTATAATTCCATACCAGATGCCGCAGTGAATGCAGTACGTCGTGATACACTATCACTCACTTGGAGTATGGCAGATAATGCTTCACTCTCTCTACACTCTTCTACAGAAAATTCTTCAGCACCTAATACGCATCATCAACATCAAGTAAATAATGAGTGTGTCAGTGCACCCGAATCACCAGTCACAAATAAGGTGATGTTTGCACAATTAAGCTCACAAAATTCATTCTCTAATCCTTCGGTTAAGAGTACACAAAGTGATGTGCCAACTAGTACAAATAATAATAATTGTGGTCCTATTAGACCCATTGCTGTATCAGCTTGTCGTTCACGCTTACGCTTGAAATTATATCCGCCTGGTATGGAAATATCAAACACTGAGATACAAAATAAAGAACATACATCTATGAAAAAAGCTACCACTCCACAGCATATGTCTTCACCAAATATTGCTACACAACCAGAAATAATTGAAAACTTCAATGAGATGGAACAACAATCTCTAAGATTTATGTCACAAGAGAATATACTAATAAAGCGTCAGTCTTCCAGCTCTGGTTTGGCAAAACAAGCTTTAATGGCTGCTCAAGTCTTAAGTCTTATTCCCACAGAAAAGGCACGCGAGAGGTAAGCATATAATAAAAATAAGTATTATTAATATTTATATAATATATTTTGAAAAAATTATTTAGTCTAATTCTCCGCCGTATTAAATAGGCCAACTTCTTTTTTCTGGACTCATTTAATCACCACAGGTGAGATAAAACTCGGTTATTCATTCAATCAGAAATGAGTTATTGTTGTTGTGGTTGTAACCCGTTGGAATCCAAAAGCAGATAATATAAAAGAAACTAAACTACAAATGAGTCAAGACTAAGGAACTTGGCTACTTCGATGGGGTGGGTCCAGAAGTCAATCGAATTAAGGTGTGTGTGTGTGCAGTGGGGCAAGAGAACAGATGGTCGATTCATGGGGGGTAGAGCACAAATTAGAAATAAGTGTGTTTATATGTGACAAGTAACTGTTTGACCTTATCCTTATTTGATTAGTTTTAGTGATTAGTTCACGTTTATATTTGAGGTTCCTGATGTTAGCTCCATTGTAAAAGATGTCGATATATCTATGATTCTATGACTCTACTAAATATGTCGTCATTAGTGTGTCTATCTGTGGTATGAGTTGTTGTCAGTAATGTGGCTTGCAGGGATCTGCTTCTGTAGTACCTTTTGAGTGTAGCGAACGGCAGATAGTTGTCGAAGTAGACAAGTCGCTCTGGAGACCGTACTTGGAACCATCATGCAACAAAAATAAATAGTGTTTAGCAATTGATACTATCTAGACAATAAATGAGTAGTTTTTGTCAGTAGGGATCAACAAATTTTTCCTTAAGGAACCAAATAAATAATTCTTTAAATGAAATCATAAATATCTACGTAAGATCTAATGGGATTAGATATATATATTGTAAAAGTTTTAAAACATTTTTTTTAAATTGTAGGAGCTTCTTTGATGGCCATTTGGGCTCTTCATCTCTTCTGGGACCAAGTGAATTGAGTCGTGTATTACCTAACAAAGAAGTAACTATATTTGTTGGCACTTGGAATATGAATGGACAAAGTCCACCCAAGTAAGTATTTTTACACCACAACTCAATTGTAATTTAACTAAAACACTCTCTTCTGCATACTCTTCAGACAAATGAACGATTTTGTGTTACCTCTCACTGTGGAGCATATGCCCGATATTGTAGCTATTGGCACACAAGAATCTTTTTCGGATCGCTTTGAATGGGAAGTTACATTGCAAGAAACATTAGGACCTTCACATGTGCTTTTTCACTCCACAACTCTCGGCACACTGCATTTGGCTATATATATGCGTCGTGATTTGATATGGTATTGTTCTGCACCAGAAGATGCTAGCATGTCAGTGCGTACGGGTTCAGCATTTCGCACTAAAGGTGCTGTTGCTATATCTTTCTGCTTATTTGGCACCTCAATGCTGTTCGTCACATCCCATTTAACTGCTCATCAACAGAAAGTGAAGGAACGCGTATCAGATGTGAAGCGTATTATACACGCATTGGATTTGCCTAGAAATTTGAATTTACGACATAAAAACAAAGACGTTACACAAAATTTTGATAATGTCTTCTGGTGTGGTGATTTAAATTTTCGTCTAGGTGAACCACGTGAAAAGCTATTGGAATGGATACAGAATACAAAATTTCCGTTACCTTCACATTTGCCACATGGTTGTATGCACACAGATCAATTAACATCAGTATTATCTGACGGTGCAGCGTTTCGAGGTTTTCTCGAGGCTAATATAACATTTCCTCCAACTTATAAAGTGAGTTTGATATTTCGTAAATAGTTTTTCAATTTATAAAAATGAATTCTTTGCTTTTTGCAGTATGATCCTGGTACGCAACACTTTGATACATCGTCCAAACAACGTGCGCCCGCATATACGGATCGAATACTCTACAAATATCGTCAAACACAAGGTTTAGTTTTGCGTCGACAGAGTGTATTGCCAGGTTTCTCAACACCACCATTACCCTATGTACAATGTTTATTATACGATTCGGTGCCATCGATTACCACTTCGGATCACAAACCAGTTGTGGCACTTTTTAGAACATTGATACGTGCTGGCTCAGATACGTAAGTATAGTTTACTTGAAGCTTCAGCTGTATACTTATATATATATGTATATTTTATTTTGTTAGCATTCCATTGGCTGCTGGACTTTTTAATCGTGATATTTATTTGGAGGGCATGAAGCGACGTCTGCATAATCAGTATTCTGGTGCATCAGCAGTTTGTGTGCTGCAATAGAAATAGTTTAGCGGAAAAAGATTAATGCGAGATAAAGCGCATAAATATAAATATTAGGTGTCTTTTTAAGTTAAAGTCAATGCTTTAGAATAAGGCAAAATTTAGCATTATTTATTTTGTTGGAAATATGTTAGATTATTTATTTTAAGACTAAATAAGATTTTCTGAAAAATGCTGCATGCTGTGTTATTAACTATGTTCTTAAAGATGATATAAATATAACAATAATTAATGATTAGAATTGTATAATTATGTTTAGCTAACAGCAGCGTAGCTCTTCAAGTTGATTTTTCTGTATAGAAAAATATTAACACATGTTTTATTAGAAACAATTGTACTTTAGAGCTTAATTACTTTCAGATAATATTTTCCAACTATCCTTAGTTTTGCTAAAATCTTTAAATGTGATTAATGTCATATAAACTAGTCATAGATACATATAAAATTAAGTATGCGTAATCCATAAATAATGCTCGTGAACTTGCCTCTTCTGTATTAAGCTCTTACTACAAAACCAAATCCTATTCTAGTCCATTTTATATTTAACTATGAATTTTATACAACTGTAGATTTAATGAATATTAATATTGAAGTACTCATTTATTGTTTGTTAAATTTTAATATTTATTATGCAAAGGACTTATGTGCTTTATACAATTGGCCTTAGAAACAAAAGTACCTTGTTAGTAATACTTTAAAAAACAAAACTAATTTTTTAGTTTAAAAGAAGCTCAAATAATTTTCACATTGTTAAGTGCTGTGCTTAAAAATTATAATTTCATAATTATAAAATTTTAGTTCATATTTAAAAATTTATTTAAATTCATAAAAGACAAACAATATTTCAGTTTAAATAAATGAACAATATTTGCCATATACTCGTAGCTGTATTTATGCACAAGAAAATTGTGTTTAGTTATAAAAATATTCAAAATATAATTGATTTATATATAATTGATACAAAAATGTAATAGTCAATTTTTGTTGCTTACATATGTAAATTACAGTCACATAGTAAATAGGTTTATATACCATTTCGTATTATAAATATATTTGCTGAAGTATTTCAGTTGTGCATACTAAGATTTTGAAAATAACATTAAATAATATTTTATAATAAAATAAATAAATAAATTAATTAAAATAAAATAAATTAAAGTGATAAATAAATAAGTTTAATATGAAGTTAATGATATTTAGAAATAAATAATCTAATAAATAAGCTAATAATAAAATTAAAAATAATTATATTGCATACAATTTCATTAGATGAAGTTACTATATTGTTATACTGTGAAATAAATGTGAATTATTATATATATGAATGAAATCCCACCAAGAATTGTTATTGTTACTGTTATTATTATGCACAATTCTGATATTTTTTAATCTATTGATTTGTTTTGAATTTTAATTTTGTTATTTATACAGTTTGTGTTTAAGAAATAAATAAATTATTAAATATTTTAAAACATAATTTTTTTCTTAATTTTTTTACAATATATTGAAATATTTTTGTTTGGTCCACAGTATTAAATTTTAAATAGTTCAGTAAAAATATATATATATATATTTTATTTAACAATATAATAGTAATATATAGAATTTATTCAAATTAAAAATAATATATTATAAAAATTTTTTTTTTATAAGTAAAATATTATATTTAATTTGTTATTAATAAACAAGCAACAATATAAGTTTTCGCTTTATGATGGCGAATATGTATAAATGAATATTCTCAATAATAACATTTAAATTATAGAAAACATATAACAAAATATTTATAAACGATGCTTGTATTGTTTATTTTTTATATATTATAAAAATAAATTCTATTTATTTTCTGTTTTATAAAGCCAGCTTATTTTTTACATATTAAATGAGATTGATTAATTTAAAAATTTATTTTAAGTCGATGTTGTGTTGTATGGCAATTTTTTCTACTTTTGTTTTTATATTTAGGGGTAACATATATATAAATAATTTCATATATATATATAACATTTTTGGTATATTTTTAAAAATAATTTTATGATATTCATTCAGTAGTTTAATAGCTTTAATCTTCCATGTTTCGAAAAGCTTGTATCATATCTTCATAAAGCTGATCGTATTCGGCTTTAATTCGTTCCTCTCCTTCTCTGACAGGATCTTTGAATTTCATAGCTGAGAGTTGGTATAAAATATTGCCCATAGCTTCACGAATCATATTCCATGTTACCTTGTTGTCCGATTGTGCCGTAGTTTCAACAGAATTGCGTGCCATATCGTAAAAAGCAATCATATTTCTCAACATGCCAACGGTCTTATAAAATGGACAGAAGCGATCATAAGCCGAATATGAGTTCTGTTGCAGAAAATCGTCTTTTATCAATTTCGCTACTTCAAGCGTTATTTTGTCAGTTTCAGCCAGTGAAGCTTTTCCTACTAATTGCACGATTTCAGACAAGTCCTCTTCTTCTTGTAAGATTTCTTTAACTTTAGTACGTAGTGGCACAAATTCGATATAGTTAGTATCATAAAATTCATCCAAAGCTCTGGTATATTTAGAATATGATATCAACCAATTAATAGAAGGGAAGTGTTTACGTTGTGCTAGTTTTTTATCCAAACCCCAAAACACTTGCACAATTCCTAAAGTGGCTGAGGTGACAGGATCTGAAAAATCACCGCCAGGTGGTGATACAGCACCCACAATGGAAACTGAACCTTCACGTTCCGGATTTCCCAAACATTTGACACGTCCAGCACGTTCGTAAAATGAAGCTAAACGTGCACCCAAATAGGCTGGGTAGCCAGAATCAGCTGGCATTTCAGCTAAACGACCTGAAATTTCTCGCAACGCTTCAGCCCAACGTGATGTTGAATCAGCCATCATAGCAACATGGTAACCCATGTCACGAAAGTATTCAGACAGCGTTATACCAGTGTAAATTGATGCTTCACGTGCTGCTACTGGCATATTTGAAGTATTGGCTACTAATGCTGTGCGCTTCATAATAGATTCAGTGACTCCATCAATTTCAACAGTTAATTCAGGAAAATCACGCAATACTTCAGACATTTCGTTGCCACGCTCTCCGCATCCAACATAAATGATAACATCAGAGTTAGAATATTTTGACAAAGCTTGAGATATTACCGTTTTACCGCAACCAAAGGCGCCTGGTATAGCTGTTGTACCACCCTGCACACTAGGAAATAATGAATCCAATACACGTTGACCAGTTAGAAGTGGATGATTTGCTGGTAATTTTTCGTTAACAGGGCGCGGGTGACGTACAGGCCAAATTTGTAACATGCTATGTTTTGTAATTTCACCATCAAATTCAGTCTCCAAAACAATATCCTCAACTGTATAATTGCCTGGTGGTGCTATGTACCGAACAGTACCTTTACCGCGTGGACTTACAATAAGTTTATGCTTTACTAGCGTATTCTCTGGTACCCAACCATATAAATCACCACCAGTTATGTGTGAACCAACTTTTATTTTTTGTGGATGGAACTCCCATTCGTGGGTACGTGAGAGCGCAGGCACATTCACCCCTTTTGGTATATAAATCGAATTGCTTAACTCGTTTATGTCCTTCAATGGTCGTTGTATTCCATCAAAAATACTACTCATTATACCAGGGCCTAGTTCAACAGACAAGGGTTTACCTGTACGTAAGACTGGATCACCAACTGTTACACCAGATGTTTCCTCATACACTTGAATGGTGGCCATATTGCCTTCCAAACGTATAATTTCGCCAACAAGCTCGTAAAAACCAACGCGTACAAGTTCGTACATAGCTGAACCAGACATATTTTCGGCTGTTACGACTGGTCCGGACACAGCATAGACACGCCCGTACAAAGATTCGCGATCTTCGTCACATTTTAAATTCGGCATTGTTTATTTTTCTTTGGCACTCACGTTATCAAATTAATAAGTTTATATTTTGATTTCAATTTTTTTTATTTGATGTGATATATCAAACCAACTCACTCAATGAAAATTCATATCGTGATGAGCTAAATATTTTCTATTTTTGTTTACAAATGTGCAACTTTTGACAGTGTCAACTTGATAATAAGAAAATAGGGTTGCCAACATGCAAAATTATTACATGTAAATAGTATATACAGTATAGAATTGGTAGCACTTAATAAATTGGCACCAAATATTAATAGGCATTTTCGGTTGCTCGCTAGTGTGGCAAAAAATGCATGCTGTCCTATATTCGCTGAGCGAGACATTGGCAACACTGCTGCAATCTGTCAAGTGTTGTGTTTTGGCAAATTTTGCATATAATTTTTGACATATGATTGCAATATTCGTTGGAGTTTCCAATGAAGGTTCAGAATAATTCGCTTAATGCTTTGGTAACACTTTTTTCTTTAATGGCTGAAGTGTGTGGCCAGTATACAACTATTGTCGTAGATTGAGAAAAAAGTGTTGTTTGTTTAGGCCAACAACTTGCTGTTTTTTGCCATATTTGCAAGCCACCAAAAACGCCTAATGTTTTTTATAGTTATATTAATATCAAATATTTATTAACAATTTCGTTGTAATTTATATAAAGTTTATTTTAAAATGTCGTAGTTGGGTAGTTGCAGTGGCAGGCCATCAGATAACTTTCCATGTACCTCAATTAGAGATATTTTGCCGTTTTGCCACCACATTCCTCGCAAGAACTCCTACGAACTCCTACAGACTAAATCCATCTCTTCGAATTAAGATAATTTAATAGGTCTTTCGATTTTTTTTACCGATGAACAGTGTGATAAGCAGTTCTTAAAGAAATACCTTCCTAAAAACCTGTTTCTTCTGGACGGCAAACCCATTTTTAATACTCCAGTTTTTATATCTGCTTAGAAACAGTTTATTTACAATTTTGTGAGTCATAAATGCAGTCTTTCATTATTTTGCCAGAGTAGGAATATTACCCCAACATTATCAGCTGTTTTATGTGACTAACAGTTAAAGTGCTAAAGAGAATAAATCTAAATTAAATCCACATTTACCAATCGAAAACGCTATAAGTAATAAAATTGTTTGCGATACATAGTTGTCCATTAGTTTTATATGTCAAAAATAACACCTAACATCTAAGGCATTATATATTTAGTTTCTGAACATACTCTTATTGAGTGCTTGAACAACAGCATTTGTATTATTTCCATTATTGATTTTTATTGTATTAATAAGGCTCATTATTTGTTTGATGGAAATGTCAATGAACAAAATTAAATCATTAAAATCAGATCATTAGGACTACACAATGAACTCTGATTGATGCATTGATATCGGAGCAGAGAAATTTCATAAGTAACTGTTGAGAAACCGTAGCATCTGCGAAAGTACACCATATGGTTAGGCATTTGGTCTGGAAGTATGATATATATATATATATATATAAATATATAAACTATATGTGGATATAGCTCTGCCCATCATTATCGGTGAATACAGGATCCCCAACACCACCAAACTCAAAATTCTGAGTGTTGTTCTCAACAGCATGTTGACTTTTTCCGCACATGCCTTAACCCTATGCAGCCGATTGAAATCTCGCAATAACGTGTTAAAATCTCTCGCAAGTTGTTCTTGTGATAAAGACTAAAAAACCCTGCTAAGGACATACAAAGCAATAGGTCGTCCTATTGCAGCCTATGCTGCTCCAGTATGGACTCCGCAACTCTGCGACACGTAATGAACTAACATCCAAACATGACAAAATACAGCTCTACCAATTGCAACCGGCTGCCATCACTTGTCGTGTGTAGACCATTCTCATATGGAATCGAAATTAATTCTTGTAAAAGAACACAATCAACTGCTGTTTAAGCAATTCCTTCTTGCGTGTCACACAGATGGATATTCTAATGGCGCCATAGCTAGTAGAGCCCTCCCTCCAAGATGCATTCATCGATCCCTTGCTTGTCGTAATCATATCGACCCCTATTGCAATGGAGCTAACATCAGTGAGGTCGAATACAAACATGGACGTATATCACTCCATACATATGCAATATCCTCTTCGAGACCTAGGTTGACTTCCAACAAGTTTCTCAATAGATCTCCGCATATTAACTCACAGGAAGAACGCCGGCTCTCCATGCAGCAAGAACAGTCCTTGCTCAATTGAGATCAGGGTATAGCTATGTACTAACAGTACGCATAAATACGTATATTCGTAATGTGTGGCCAAACTGCAGCTCTGCCCCTTATGACGTTGCCCATCTGTTTTCTTGTTCCTCTATGCACGCAAATCTTAGTCTAAACGTCCTTTGAACTTATTCCCTTGAAGATTTCTACGTCGGAACCCGGGTTGATTTCAATTGTATTCTCCCCTTCTCCACTTTCCTTTTACCCTTATCCAAAATGTTACCAAACCACATCCCAACCCCTGTATTCGTCTTGTAATCTTTCCCGGCGTGTTACAAGAACAACGAAAAGAATCGTGTTGATGGGAACAGTGCTCTAATTTTCAATGCTTATTGTTGAGGTATTGCTAGATATCTTGTGACAAGTCAGCCGTAAATATTTTAAATGTATAAGGTACTGTGAGACGTCCAGTAGAAAACATTTGAATGATGTATTTCTCATTTAATGACTCACAAAAAAAAGTATTGACAATAAAACCCCTTTTTAGATAATAGATTAAAAATCATTTGGTTTTTCTTATCAAAATGTAAGGCTTTATTTATTCAAAATAACATTAAAATTGCTTAATTTTTTCAAAATAGGTTTCCAGTATCAAATAAAGTATCGTTATACTTCGAACACTCGGTCCACACAATTTATATACATAAATGTTGAATGGGATTTTGTGGGTGTTCCGTAAAACAGATATATTAACTATAATTTTTATAAGGACCAAAATAGAATTTTGAAAATATTTTAAAAATTAGTTGTAAATACATTTTGATTTTGTTTAGTGGACGTATATTTGCATTTGCAAGAATTGATCTCTGACTAATAGAGCTCGCTGTTGTTGCGGAGTCAATAAAATACATTTTCCACTTTTGTAAACATTCAATGTAGTTGTATTATGTGCAGCTTTGAAAATTCTGCCTGAGTAAACAAAATGGCATTTTGAACGTTCAACTGCAGGCTTCCAAATTGCCAAGGTTGCACCTAACGGCCGTGATTCCGGCTCTAAACCGCACATCCAGATTATTAGAAAATCTATATCTTCCGCTGGTGAAATTTGTTCGTCACATTCTATCATATCACTCAAACGAAGACGGGCTGTCATAATCAACAAAGGCAAAACGTCTTGAAATACAAGAGTGCCTAAGTTTCTAATTTTATTTTTTACCAGGTAAAGATAATGGCTTCTTGGTGCATCGCATAAGGCCTCATTTATATTAATAAAGAAATTCCTATAAGTCCTTGGTAGTAAACGGTCTGTATGCAAATAACTGTGATCATTATGCACATGTTTAGTAAAATCCGCACTAAAAACGTGCATTTTGCAGTGACCCTCCGAACAGGGAAAGGGGTGTAATGGCAGGATATCTTTCTTAGCATTAATTGTTTTGATACACTTACGTTGTGCGGCGAGTAATTCAAGTGAACTAATTGATTTTAATGGGTACTCCATGATATCAAATTGTGCAATTGGATTTGGATCTGTTAGTAATTTTCTTCCTACGACTTTAATCGATAATTTGCTTTGAATGTACTTGGCTCTGGCTACTTGTGAAGCCATTTTAGCCATTTCACTTTTTGTGTAAGTTTCACGCAAGGGACGTGGTGAATCGGAGACTTCATCATTAGCTTGTGCTTTTTGTTTGGCTAAAGTCCTGTACATTTTTCTACAGAGGTTGCGTGTTTTATCGATATTGATTTCTTTTTTATCTTTCGAAATTGTAGAATGGGCTTCCTTTGCGCGAGCTAGTTTTACACTTTTCGAGTGTTGTGGACCTTCATGCATAACGCTTATAAGTTTCTGCAAGCGTACATCTGAGTGCTGATCGGTTTTTTTCCTCATACCACCTGCACGAGAATTTTGACGACGTATGTGTGGTTCATGTTTATTCTTCTTGGAACCTTTGACATGACAGTTAGGTAATTTATTTTTTAATTGATAAAAAACTTCGTTGCACTCTGAATCAGAACTATCGAAAGAACTCTGCAAAAATACACAAGGTAATTGTAAGAAAATCGTTCCATATTTTAATAATACTTACCTCTTCGTTGCGAGCTGGTATTTCTTGTACATTTTTTAGTTTATTTTTTGAATGATTCTTGATTGGTTGTTCTTTAACTTTGTTCTCAGCTTTCATGGCTGGATCTGGACTTCGCTTACGCACACCTTTACAAACTGTATAAGTTTTTGCACTATGATTATTCTGCACTTTAGTTTTGTTTGAATCCTTATTTCTCATATCCATAACGTGATTCTGAACGCTACGGGATTTACCGGCGTTGTTAGTGAAATGCCTTGTATGCTCTTGCTGTGACCGAATGCCTGGTAACATAGGCATATGGGAAGTAGATTTCGAATGCATTGATTCTTGATTTGCATTATTAAGCGCAATAATTAGTTTCTTGTTTCTGGACTTCAAACGTTTATTTTCTAATACCAGTTCCTTAAAATCTGATGTGCATGGCTCTGCTATATATAAGTTTTAATTACTAAAATGACTACAGACTTTTTGTTTACACTCACCTTCGTGAACCTTGTTCATTTGATAAGATTCTTCTGCATTTAGGTGTGAACTCTTCTTTCTTTCAACTTGTTTAGCGTAGTTGCAAATGCTGTTGGAGCATTGTGTTCTCTTATTATTTTGAAATTTTTGATCTCTATGCTCTGACGCGACACTGGACGAGGAGGTATAATGACCAGATTGTACCGATTCTGCAGTTTCTTGATTCGTAGTGTTAAGTGCCTGCAATAGTTCCGTATTTGCGCCTTGCAAACGTTGATTTTCTACTAACAAAGCACTCAATTCTGAAGTGTACGGAATAGTTGGCACAGCTTGGTTTAAATTTAATGGATAGTATGGTGAAGGTGGAACTTGCAAATTTGGATGTTGAAAATTTGGCACAGGTGGAACCGTACTCTGCGGATTCCGCTGCTCAAAAGGGGTACCATAAGATGATACTCGTGGAGGTGGAACCGGTTCTGAACTCGCTTCCTCTACATCCGTTTCAAATTGTGCTCTACAGAGTCTTACGATTTCCGTAGCACAGCTCAGAATTTCATTTTTTATACTTTTAGGCACTGAATCAGCTATAGAACCACCTCCCACATTCCGGATAGCATTAGTTTGTACACTTCCACATTGCTTATATTGTTGACCTATGTTAGTTTTAGAAGTCGTTCTACTTTTTAGAGGAGGAGGATAGATACTGGTACCAATGTCATTAGAAGAAAATGATGTGTCATTTTGGTTTTGGTTTGACGTAGCAAACTTTGTTACCGGAAACATAGAGTTTAAAGATGTAAAACGTAAGTTACGAGTTCCACATACACCACAACTTCCATTCGCCTCCTTAGTGCATTTTTCGCAAACCAGATGTCCACTCGAGCATCTATAAAGACCTACTAATTTATCGTGCGTGGCAACCAGTCGGGTTCGACATTGAGCACAATACATTTTGTCATCGAATTCAATTTACAGTTTTCAATTGGTAATCTTATTAATTATTAAAAATTAGGAAATAAATTTTTAAAAATAAAAATTCAAAACAGAAAACTTTATTTTGAATGTTAAATAATAGAATCGGTATTATATGTAAATGACAGTTTCAATGCAAGTATACTTAGTCGTAACAAATTTTTAAATAAAAATATATATTTTTATTTGTTTATTGTATGAAATTAAGTTAATTTTACATACTTGATTTCATTAAGAAATTCTACACAAAATGCCAGAACATTAATAAAATAGATGGTAACGATCCATTCATTGACCACGTTTTTTGTTTTTTTCATTAGAGGTGGAACCTTCTAAAGATACTGTAGAAGCATGCCCGATTCATACTGTTCGCTACCACTCTTTCTCGGATTTACGCAGGTACGATGCTTTTGCATATGCCAAACTTGGGACACAGTACGCCTAAGGACTAAACCTTAACCCCTATAAATAACGCTGTCCTTTAAAAAATTGTCAAATTTTTGCGGAACTGCCAATAGGTATTTCTTCGTGGGAACCACGTTTGCAAAACGTAATATGCTCATATATATAATATTAAAAGATAAGGTCCAACATATGCGACATGAATCGCTAGAGTCGTATATATAACGTGACTCTGAAAATCATTGAGTTATATAGATAAGATATTACAGTATTACGGTGTCTACTTTAATGATTAGAAACGTGATTGCATTCAGAGCAAGTGTTTTTTAAGTACACGTCTCCATATATACGACTACACGTATACGTTGTCTTGGATTGGCTACATCTGTGACGATTATAGGCACTTGAAGACGATGACCGAGCACTATCGCCAAAAACAATTAGCGATGAAGAAAATATTGAGAGTGCAAAGAAAATTTTTCAAAATGCTCGTTGTGTTTTTGCGAAGAGGGGACTGAGATATGGAAAAATATAGTATATATTTAGTTCTGAAATTTTGATACAGAACTTAGGCAAGTTGAAGATCTGTGCTGACTATGTGCTAGATACTT
>NC_051846.1:578977-591822 GCF_002237135.1 Teleopsis dalmanni
CATCCCCCAATCCACTTTTACTTCTTAATAATCCTCTCACTCTAGCATTGCCTATACACATCCTAACCCATGTATACGTCTTTTTAATTCCTTTCATGTTATCTGCTATATAGATCCTTAAGGGCTACAACAACAACAGAATCAGTGTAATCAATGTAACTTCTCAGATTTGATAATGTGATAGTAATTTTTTTTAATTTTTTTTAATTTATAACTTTATCACAAATATTATCATTATAACTATCCATATGGAGTATAGAGCTATAGGAAGATATTTTTTATAGAGTTTTTCCCTGCTATGACTACTTCAAATATCATTACTGTAATTATCCAGATGTAATTATCCAGATATTTGTACCTCGTAGAAATCTATATAGCAGAAAACATGCACGGAATGCCATAGTAAGGATGAGATGAGTTAAAGGTAAGTCGGAAAATAAGTTGTTGTATGGAGGTTGAGGAAAAAAGTACACCGAAATCTTTCCTATTTTAAAGTCTCGAAGTCACTTTTCGCGTTCGACAACCAAATACCATTCAGCACTCCCAACAGGAAGTATACAGACAAATCCATATGGGCTACAACAACTAATCTACATATTAACACAGTATATATATTTATACGAGTATCTAGACAGTGGAAATCTTCTACGAACCAAACTTGAAATAATTTTTTAGCCTAATAACATAAGGAAAGTAAACTTCGTATACAAAAACATGCATATTTTCTCTTATACTGATTATACTTCTTTTTTACTTGCTGAAGCGCGAGTTATTAGTTATTCAAAGAAATTTACAGAAGTATAGTTTGTCCCCCATATAACTTCTTAACTCTTAACTAGTGTGAGCAATCACAGAAATAAACAATCTCAACGCTCTGCCTTTGATGAACTTTCGCACACTCCCAACTCTTAAGTCTTTGTTTATATATTTTTTACTGATGTACTGATGTAATTTTCTTAATAATTTGAAGTTTTCCAATGTTCAATTGAGCAGCATTGTCGTAAGTAACACAGCCTTAGAACACAGCCATCAGGTCTAATTACTTATAAGGAAACATTTTATTTTTTACAGTTCACTTTCCTTGTGTTAATGGTTTCAAATAATACTGATTATAATAACCAGCGATTAAAACTGCTTTATAAGCTAAACTTAGTCTGCATTCACATCAGTAATTTATGATTCATATTTCTCACTTTACTGGTTGCCTTTATGAGTGCAGGACGAAATATTGGGTCACATATAAGATAGTTTAAAGTCTATATGAAGCTTATGAATGTTACCTTATCTATAAAAAACTTCCAAGCTACTTTGAACGAATCTGACTAATCTCCTCAGTCCAAGTATTCATATATAGATAACGGAATAATCATTACTAAAAAAAAATGTATACAATCGAATTAATTATATATAAAATATATACAATTTACATAAATAATTTAATCACAATAAAACATTTTTCATTTTACACTAACTTTCATCCTTGCGATTTCTGTATCCAAAGTGAAGAATTATACAGCTTCCGACAAATCCCAACAAATTAATTTTGTTTAAACAAATGCCATAAAAATCTCTGTAAATGATAATATTTATTATGATATAAAAATTAATAAATTTATTTAACACATCAAAAATCAATAGACTTACTTCGCAGGAGTAAAAAATGTGAAGAAATTGTAAAGTAGGCGAAAGCACGCGAAACACCCCCAAACTGAGTCACCGCACACGCACGTGGTTGCCATGGAAAAGCTTAGTTAGCATCACAGAAGTGCGCGGGCAGTAAGTGCCGACCACAAGCACAGCATAATTACTTTCCTGCCGCGAGGCACTTTGTGATTGCGATTTCAATGTTAGCCAACACAGATTTTATGATTGAAATGCTTGCATAGAATTTCTTTACGTTGTGGCAGAGCTCATTAGCTGCTATTTTATGTGGGCGTTGAAGTATTTCTTTTTATTATAATTATATGATTCTTTTTTTTGACGTAGCGCAATTTTAATGTATCACTTACAGATTCGTTAATTTATTGCGTGTGGCTATTCTATCAATTAAGACAATAATACGTATATTTATTTTGCTTTTTTATAAATTTAACCTTCATTGCAGCATTTCGCACAATTGCTTCGAATCGCACTGCACACAACGCTACAAAATTTTCAAGTTCAGGTGCATCGCAAATGTATTTGTTATTTTCTTTTTTTTTTTATAAACAAGAGAAAAAACTTTATGTTCACTTTGTTATCTATATTCTTTCCGGGTTGTTGGGAATTTGTTTATTTTGGTTGCAATTTTGTTTATGTAATTTTTTGCTGTTCCCAGTTTGGCACGTTTTGCCCTTTTGATTGGCAGCTACACTTTAACCACAACAATGCGAAACGAAAGCCAAAACGACAATAAAGAAATCTTATTGTTTTCTTTTCTGTTGCAGGCATTTGTCTGGGAGAAAATTAACATTTTTTTCACATTTGCTATGGCACATTTTTCTCTTTTACTGTTTTGTTGCTAATTCTATATTCACAACAAATAAATTATCAGGCAGAAACGTCAAAAACATATGTGATATATACTAGTGCTGTAAAACGTATTTTCTGCAGCATGTAGAAAACGTAGAATTCTTTGTTAAACTCTTGAACTTTGTGATTAAAAAAATAAATCATTTTTTTTCAAATTAATACATTGTATTTATTAATCCTCGTAAGTGTGAATGTAATACAGCTGAAAGAAATTTAACATTACATCGGTATTTACATATAGCTACTTCTCTATTTACAAAGCCCGTAATTTTTTCTTTTAAATAAGCAAAAAATACCTACAACTTACGAAACAAAATATTTGAAGGAACAAAAACACTCTTAAAATCTTTAGAATTAGATTTTACTCGCAAAAAATTTTTATTTTTTTTTTCATTAAATTTTAAACGAAAAATTTCAATCACCCGTAAAATAATAAGAGTATTTGATTGCTAATAAGTTCAAATATATAAATAAATAAATTAATTTAAATATACAGGATAAAAATGCTTTCCATTGCCCTATTGATATTATTACCATTTATTTTAATTAATGAATTTTTAGTGTACAATTTTTAATTTCATATTGTGTACAATACAACAAAAAAATGTAAAAAACAAGCATTTGAAATATTTTAAAAGTGATGCAAATTTGTTTCAACCAGACTTAAAGCTGTTTTTTACAACTCTGAAAAAAAATTAGGGCTAAAATAGTTAGTTTGCTTCTTACAAAATATTTAAATCGCTATTTTACTATTTTGGTACTAAATATTTCAACTACTGAATTTTACAAGGAATGCCTTATCTTGTAAATCGAATGACAACAGTTTAATTTTATTTATACCTAAACATTATACCTTCATTGTTGTAGTTAACTACTACTTATTTTTAATCATTAAAATATTTATAATACAATAATATAATATGTTCTTCCATTGTAATGTCTAATAACTTTATACATTTAAGTTCTTTAAAAAAAAAACAAAACAAGAAATATAGTATATGCATACTACAAAAAAAAAAAGCAAATTTATGTTGTCTTGTATTTCTAACAAACTATGTTCCTACATATAAAAATCATTTAGATGAACCGTTGTAATGAAATTATTAAAAACTATAATTTTATTTATTAATTATAGAGTTATTCCAGCATAACTACTGTATTTTTGGAAGGTTGTACAAAAATAAATTAACTTAGTCATAATAATATTTTCAATATTTGATCTAATTATTCAATTATTAAGTTATAAGTTATGGTGATACGAGGTAGCTAGTAATATTTATTAATTTATTGTATTCTCATACTTGAACTCAAAGGGGTTAAAACTAGCATAAACACTTACAAACCCTGAGAAGTAGATATTTAGTTTGTTTAGCCTGAAATTTTTTCAATTCATTTTAATTTTTGAATATATTTCTTGAAAATTGTTAATAAATTAACTGGACACTTCAAGAATTAAGCTTTTGAGGCATGTAACGTTATAAAAATTTTTGTTCAAATTAACTTAAACTAAAAAATCCACTTTCAAATGGGTCTACCCATTTACTTTATTTCTATAATAATAATAAAAGTTCTTATTTCTATAAGACTACTGATGATGGGTATTTGGCAATACTCGAAACAGCTGTATGATCAGCCAAAAATTCAATTAATTAAAATAATATAGAAATGAATTTTTGTTGTTGTAGTTCAGTACTGTTCGAAAAAACCTCTTTATGAAATATACTAAGTTTCTATTAAATATAATAGTCACGTCCGTCTGAAAAATTTGACGTTAAATTACAACTTATTTCTATAATGCAGCAAATACTTCCTAAGTGTTAGCAAAGATGCTGCTACTGCACAAATCAACCTTTAACAGCCTTATTACATATTTTTATTTTAAGTGATTTTAGGATGCTCTCATAACTAAAAATTTTTTAAAACATTTAACACAATACCGATATTTTTAAATTTTTTCTTTTGTCATAAAACCCACATAAATGGACTTCTACAAAATAATACACACAAACATGTTTAAAAAACGATTTAAAACAATTTTTTTTTAGCAAAGCTCAGTACAATTATCTGCGCACTTTCCAACACTGCACCATTTCAGAGCAAACAAACTTTTTAAGCAGCTAAAAAGTTCAGTAGTATTTTGCGCCTCTCAGAGATTATAGTTTGTGTCGGCAACCGGAAAAGTTTTAAACTGTAAAGTTGCAAATTATTTTTAAGTGCAAATTTCTTAGTATTGTGTTAATTTGAAACGTAAAGTGTTATAATAAATCTATATATACATATACATAATGGCAGCTCAAACAATTTTATTTGATTTTACTGTGGACACGGAAAAAACGTCCGATCCAAAATCACGACAGGAAATAGCAAAATTGTTACGCAGTGAATTGGAGCACATTTTCCCCCAACTGGAGCTCGCTTACCAAATGACAATGGATGATGGTTACTACTGTGTACTGGCCGAAAATAAGGAAACTATTATCACGTGCCGTATATTTAATCAGGGCTTAGTTACTATCAATGTTGAATATTACTTGGAGGAAGGCAAGGAACCAATAATGTCCTTCGATGTAAGTATTCGAAAAAAAAAAACAGATATCGAATGCTTTGAATTAAGAGAATAACGTTTATGTTGCTGACTTTAAGTTGAATTCAATATATATTTTTTTTAAATTATTTTTTTATATCATAATATTATAAACATAATTTTAATATTTACGTTGTACGTCATTGAAAAAACATTAAATCACATTTCAACTCAAAAAAAAAAATATGCATGATAGCGAGAAATCCTTTTTAAAATAATTAAAATAATTGCAAAAGTTTGGCTTCCTATTTTTTTTATATATTTTTATATATACATATATATGTGAATATTTTTTTATTTATCATTTCTTATTTCATTGCCAATGGTAAAAAATTGATTTTTCCTTCTTCAAGTGTCAAGGTGTCTGGTGCTCCAACAGTGCTGCCGCCATATGATATACATTATTTTATGTACGAAACTCTCGCTGGTTGTGTGATTGTGTGTGAGTGTGTGTGTGCGTTTGATTTATTATTTAATGGGGGCTAGGCTAAGTGGATGCAGAGTCACTCGGTCGGCTTCTGGTAGATAAGGGTGTTTTGCATATGTTCTGTGTTCTGAAAGTGTTAAATTTTTATAAAAACATTTTTATGCTCGATTTGTGATTTTGCAAAAAAATGTTATTTAATTTTATTTGTCTTTTTTTAAACATGTTTTTTTTTACTAAAAAATTTAGTTACACATGTTTTGACAACAACAAAAACTCATATTTTATAACTGCAAGTGCCTAACGAAGCACTGCACTGGCGTATTTTATTTTATTATTTTTTTAATAGGAACATTAAACACTTATTTATATATGTTTTACAATTAAAAAAAATACTTCACAGCCATTAAAATCTATACAAAGAACATGAATAATTCAATATGCACTCGGAATGGGGTATCAATTTACGATTTTAGTGGAGAACAGATGTTATAAGATTTCGCGATAATATGCATTCAATTGCGAAATCGATTTCATAATTTTTTATAATTTTTGAATAGAAGAAAAATATTCCATTACCTAACATCACCAGCGAAAGCAAGCGGTAGGCCGGAAAAGAACACACAACATTTCATTGCTTAGCGCATATCGTTGTCAGGCTGTGAGCTACATTTTCCAGAAAGTCTTATGCGTTCTTGACTAATGACGTTTTCGATTAATAAATCTGGAGAAAAATTATTTTCATTTGAGATTGGTAAATCTGAGGCAAAATATATAACACTCGAGATTAACTGACAACACTCTAGATATTTTCCCAGCGTAGCAAAATTACCCTAAAACTAACAGCTGTTTTATATGATCTGACAGATAAATTATGATTTAATTCGATATATGTATTTGTGAAAAATATATATACCACTTACAAAAATTACACTAAGGGCCATGTTATGTAGAGTGTCTCGGGCACGGCAAAATTGGCTCTTTTGAGCTATGACTAAAATGCATATTATGTGGATTGTCACATCAGTATTGCCTATTTCGTATTTTTACAATGTTTTGATACTTTTTGGTTGTGCCTCAATTTAAAAGGCAATGTATATATGCTCAGTATCAATTTGCCACCATAAATAACTAGCAAGAAGAAATTCATAGAGGCTCTAATAATATTAATTTATTATTATATTACCTTATAATAATTGTTAACAGTACTTACAAAATCATACTTACTTATGCTTACTGCCATTTTTTCTCTAAAACGTATTAAAATTGTAGTAATTTGCGTAAATTCTGAAATTTATTACTAAACTGCTTTGCCTTAGTGCCGAGGCACAATTACACCGGCTCTCATGCTGGAATTTGAACTGACATATTGTTTTTTCTCTCTCTAAGAATATTCGATTGGGCAACAAAATTTGACAAAACGAGAATAAGTCTAGATTGAATCCAGATATAATAATCGAAAAATGAGTAATAAATAATAACCAATAATATATATTCATATTTATTGGACAACAAAATTTTACAGATCAAAAGTAAATCTAGATTGTATCCAGATATAACAATCAAAAAATGAGTTTTAACCAATAATAAACAATAATGTATATCACATTAAAGACCGCATGCCCCACCGGTGGGTCACTCTGTAAAAACATTACCGGCCCGCGTGCTCACGGGTGGGCACACGACATGTTTTATCTGGGGGCCGCTTGCATACTTATGTGCATGATTTAAATTCAATTTATGTACAGTACTCCATTCGCCGGTCCCTCGGAGAGATACTGCATATAGCGGACTTAGTTAATTTGCCGTAGCCTCATTTTGAAACGATTTCTTTTAATCAAATCAATATACGTAATTAGCAATAAAAAAAAAATGCCGGTCCCTATGTTTGAAATAAGATTTTTCAATGCGGTCTTCAACGTGATATACATATTTATATATATTTTTAAAAGTGTGTTTATCGATTTATATAAAATATTTTTCTAAATAAAGTGACATAAAGTTTGAATGTGATTTCATGGTGAAGTAACGAATAAAATTGTCTGAGAAGTCCATTCAATCGTTTATCGATCTACTCATTTTTTCTAATTTTTTTTCTAAAAAATTAATTTTAAAATAATTAATAATAATAATTTCTGAATTTCATTTGGTTCATTCAAACTAATTTTTGAGGGACAATTTCAAAAATTAATTAATTTTGAAACGCTATAATTTTCAAAGTCATTGAAGCACAAATTATGTAACAAACTAAATAATGCTTTATAGATAGATCAAAAGTTAAAGCATAACTTCAGCTACTTTTTTAAGATAAAAGAAAATTTTTTAACTGCTGATTTTTTTTTATTAACATTACTTTTTCTCTGGTGCTTTAGAAGTGAACCTATTCTCTGCCACGCAATTTTATACGTTTCTTGGTCGAAGGGATCACTTGAATTCATGTCACTTGCTGTTCAATTAGAATTTTTGAAAAATTATAAAATGAATCATATATGAATCACATATTATGAATCACATAATAAAGTAATAAGTGTATGAACGCTTAAGTTTAAGCTGAATGAAAATATATATTATATATAATGTGATTTTAAACATACGAAATTTTACACAGTGAATCAAATTGCTTGTTATAGATACATCTCCATTTGAATTTTTGTATATATGTGTACCAATATTTTTTGAGTGTTAAAGTTTCTGAACTAACATATAAAAAAGATCTTATTTTTAATAAAATTTGGCTTATTAATAATAGAGTCAAACTTTAATACATATACGCCAATATTTTTTTTTGTATACGTGTGTATACATCTGTTGTGCTATGATTTGCCAAGACGTTCAAAATATATTCCTGTTTTCGCAATCTATTGGGTATCCTTTTGAGATTTACAAACATATAACATAATTTTATTGAAATATTTATCATTTATTGCAATAATCTACTATAACTTAGAGTTTCTTTAACTAAAAAAGCAACATATAGTTTTTTTTACTTCATATTTGTGAACATTCTTCTTATAAGTAAAGGAAGAAAGCTGTAGGAATCAATCAAGTAAAAATGATAAAAAAATATTGTATATTTTATACTATAATACGAAATTGCTGCAATTTTCCGGCCTACCACTTGCTTTGGCTGATGATATTATTTTAACAATATTTAATATTATTTTAACAATACCCTTATATTAATTCAACAATACCGTATATTATTTTAAGAATATTTAATATTATTTTAACAATATTTAATATTTATAGTAGTTGTGGAGTTCTGTTTTTTTAATAAAATAGAGAATTTATGTAGAGGACTGTATAAAAATAAAAACAAAAACTAATATACAATTTTGTTAATTTTATTCACATAAGTCTTTTCAAAAAACAGAAATATTTGATATTATTTTAATAATATTCAATACTATTTTAACAATGTTCAAAACCATTTTAACAACACAATATTATTTTAATTTTTTATTTATTTTAATTATTTATTTATTTTAATTATTTATTATGATTAATATCAATAATATGATGAGAGATTGATATTGTATTATGTCGAAGACAAAAATTATTGATAAGCGTTTGTATATTGAAATACAATAAACTTTGCTCGAGCATCGGATTCCATTTAATTCTACTAAGACTTGAGTAAATGCATTATTATTATATATAATAATACTTAATCGCTATATAGATGACATTAGGATGGTTATTAACACTGAATTGTAGTTTGTTAACGAAGATGAATGTCCAACAATAGATACGATGATTTAAATTCATAATGTTCGGTTTTTTATTAAACATACTAATGTCACATATATAGCCATGAAGTGTTATTACATGTTATAATAATGTATTCAAAAATAATGACCTGTTTCAATATAACATACATACATAATTTAATTATAATATTTAATAATTTTAGATTCAGTAGTCAGTACTCTGAGCTCTTAATATTATTAAGTAAATAATGTCTTAAGTGTTCGAGCCGTTACCTATTCATATTAGCAAGTTTGTTGAAGGGCAACAAACTTTTTCAAATTTGCTTTTACAAAACCCAATCAATATATAGTTTTTTGTTATTTAAAAATTTCTTTTATTTTTAAGTTTAACAATAAAAAATAAAAAAAAATTGTTATGTGAAAGTTATCTATGTACGATAAGATTAAGATTAGCGTATGACTTCAGCCAACGTTACCGACTCCCATATTACTTCTCGCACATTTGTCTGCTTAACCCCTGGATTTTTATAAAATATGTGCCAAAACTTTAATAATTTTTTTCCTTTTTTTATCTTTACGTCGTGTCCAAAAAAGAATCAAAACAAAAAGAAATCACGTGTAGAATTTGTAGATAGAAAAGACAACAAAAACAACGTCAAAGCGCGTGTGTGTGTGTAATTTTGCCGGTGTTTGCTCTTAAATATTTATGTTGTTGCTGTTGTTGGTGTTGTTGTTATTATTGTTTTTTGTATGAACGAAGATAAGAAAACTTTTAGTGGCTATTTTTTTTTTTGTTAAATTTGCACTTTGTTTTTTTTTCTATTAAATTTTATGTGTCAAATAGACTTTCAAAAATAGATAGAACAATATTAAAACTTTGACAATTTATCGGTCAAAAAACTTAGCAAATGTGCAAATATATTGAAGTTAAAGTTATAAAGGAAAAGTATAATTAGGTCGTGTGCGAGTACGAGTAAATTGCGGTAAAGTAAACTAAAATTTCCTTAAAATTTTTATCATTTATGTAAATATTATTTATTTATTTATTGCTGTTATTTATTATTTTTGGTTAAAAGTTTTTAAATTTATTTATTTATTTTTTAAAGATCGTATAAAATGTTTACAATGGTAACACTTAATTTTTATCTAATTTACTCTATTCGAAATTCTGGTAAATACCAACATTCGCTGCCATACCGACGTAACTTACTATTTCCCTTAATTTATCATCAATTTACACTCGCACACGGCTTTAATAAATTAAAAGTGTTCATACTTATATAAAAATAATTAACAGTTTATATACAGAAGTTTGTTAAGCAAATATTATAAAATAAAATTACACATCTATTTATTACTCATTTTTCTTATTATCATTAAAAACAGACGATGCAATGCACTGCAATATATCAATTATTCTCTCTTTTATCCTTATCTCCCAGTGGAGCATAGGGCCTCAAATTATTAAATTATTAATTATCAATTATTAGGTTGGGCAAAAACTCGATGCAAAGACGATACAATACACTGTAATATATCAATTATTAGGTTGGGCAAAAAGTATTCGGCGTCTTCATGACCGCTTAAAATTCAGATGAAGTAGTTAGTTAGTTACATCTTTTAAATCTTTTTTGAATAACAAATGACAAATTGATTGATTTTTGTTGAATGTTTTATTTGGTTTATGGTATTTGATAAAAAGCAAGTCAGTATCTGGAGCACTTTTAGACAAGAATGATTGTGAGTTAATCACTACAATGACTAATTAGATGTTATCGAATCATACAGGTAAAATTATAAAAGTATATTTTGAAGTTTAACATAGCTTTCTGGCGGAACACTATAATGGGACGTTATTATTGGAACCCACAGAATTAAACCACTTAAAGGCTTTGTCTTTTACAGATTTTAAACCTATTCAATTCTTGAGGTTTAGTTTATTCACTTCTGACACACCAAAGTTTTATTTTAACATACATTTTAAAATAATATTCTGATAAGTTTTATGTTTTTAAATAATGGTTGAAGCAGAGTGTGTAATACGGAGCAATTATGAGAACCCACAGTGTTAAATAATTTAAGGGATCTGTCTTTGACGCACTTTTTAACCCCTTCAATTGTTATGTCTTTATTTATTTACTTCTGACATACCAATGTACTTCTATCACACGTCTTAAAATATTATTCCGGTAAGTTTGTTATTTCCGAATGGTGGATAAGGCAGCATTTCCCATATGACAACACACAATCATAAAGTAGTTTCGATCATTTCTATAAACTGGTTGTCGTTGCACTCCAATTAATACTAGATTTGAACAACCTTTGTTTTTTAAAGATATGTTATTCGAATGTACTCGCCTGACCCGCTTCCTAGCTATACCCATAGCGCATACATAACAACATAACATAAATTAATAAAAATAAAAAAGTTTATGATTTTTTGTAAGGACATTTAATCGTTTTTAACTCTCAGAAAAATTTTATCTAATATTAAAAATATATATATTTTTAAAAAATAAATATAAATGCTTCCATTGAAGCATTTAATAAATGCAATTGCCATGAACATTCTCTTTTCTCTGATTAACATATCATCGAAATAACGATTTCTATAAGATTGAAAAAATACTAATAAGTGAGTAGTTACTGATTTATTAAAAAACTGAAGACGAGCCATGAATAGTATTTAAAATCTATAGTATTCGCGTCTATAGTATTCGCAAAATCTGTTTATCAAAGAAGCTCTGTATTTGTACACATTGTGAAATCGTTACATATATGATATATCGTAACAGATGAAGAAAAGTGGATCATATACGAGTATCATAAAGTTGTAAAGAAATAATTTTGTCCCAAAAAGATAAAGCTAAGGAGGTGTGTGTTATGTGTTTAATAGGACTGCAAAGGTTAATTCCTTTGTGACCAACTACCACCTTGTCAAACTTTTGATTTGTACTTTCACTACCGGCAAATAAAGAATAAAAAAAAATAATATTACAGAACTTTAAATAACATTATTTATAATTTTTCTGATTCCTTTCATTTTCTTAAATATGATATATATACATATAGATATATGTACTTATGTATAGAAATACTTATATATGATATGGACTGGTGCCAAATATAATAATTTGCTGTCTCGATTCATTTCTAGAAAGTACAAAATATTTCAATATTTTTTTCAAAGAAACGATAAACTGCATGTTTTTGTTGAAAGCTTATAATTAATTTTTTTATTTTATCAACAAACTTTTGTTTATTTAAAAATTTATCTAAAAACAATAACTTACAATAATAAATATAAGATGTCATAAGCTTTCTGAGCTCGTAAAGCAAAAATTTAATTTTCAAGAAAATGCTTAGGAATATTTTTTCAAATTAAGTCAAGTTTTTACAATTTGTCTGAGATATTTTTATTAATATTTTTAATTCAAGTCTGTGTACATATAGAAAATTGAATTTGAGCCCAAGTTATTAAACGAAGATATATATTAAGAGAACTTTGTTTATAATGATTAAAAGCGCTCCCATTAAAAATCAAATATTGCAAAAGACATTAAATAAATGAAACTTGGCTTTGTTGAAGCTCTGATACTCTTCACACAAAAGTTGG